>NC_141596.1:56525322-56869072 GCF_047967505.1 Dipteris shenzhenensis | reverse complement strand
CGCTCACATGCGGTTTAACACTCATAACATGCTATTAAATAAGACCTTTTACCATTTACCAAGAAGTTTATCAGTGGGCAGATTGCATGAGCAGATATCAGTGGACAGATTGCATGAGCAGATATCAGTGGACAGATTGCATATATCAGTGGACAGATTACATGTCATGGGACATATTGGAGCTTGATGATTATTGGTTATTTTTATTGCATTTGTATAAATATTTAAGCTCATTTATTGTCATAAAAATCCTTGTAAAGCCTTTTATGCTATTTTTTACATTTATTGTCATATGAAGCGCCTTGTAATAAACCCGACCATCCCGACCATTCACTAATTAACGAGTATCAGTGGGATGCATAAGTGGATATCATGTGGGCTGCATAAGTGGATATCAGTGGAACAGTTTTTAGTGGATAGATTGCAACAGTTGGGTATCAGTGCTCAGATATCAATGTATGGACAGATTACATGAATCTTCACGAAGATTGAAGCTTTATCACTAGACGACATTTTATATTACGTGTAAAGCTTTATTGGCTAATTCTTTTACATTTGTACAAATATTTAAGCCTTGTAAAGCCTTTTAGGCTATTTCCCACATTTATTGCCATATGAAGCCTTGTAAAGCCTTTTGGGCTATTTTCCACATTTATTGTATCAAGGGTTGTATATTGTACTTTACTTGTATGTATCTAAATTCTTCATTATCTTTTCTTGTAGGATTATGGAGCAATCAGCTAATGTGATGGCTATGCTAGATGACTCTGAGATCAGAGAATGGGTTTCTGATGTCACTTTGAATTTCAAAGGAAAGGAATATAGCCCCAATGGCTTTGGTAGGTGGACTCGATATCACATGGGTAGAAGAGCCTGGTTTCTTCATCAAAAGGAAAAGAGACTCTTTCTACTTATGTCAAAAAGGGAGTTCAATGGTGTTGAAGATCCATGGGATGCTACTTTCTTCAAAAAAGATATGACTTCAAGCCTTGTAGTAGGCATAATAATTCAGCGAAAAGACACCTTTGTGGATATTTTAACAAAGAGTTCAGATCCTGAAGTTGGCGGTATGCATTTTATTGTGTCAAGGAGAGACGCAAAGACCTTTGTGATGCCTCCTCCTCAACCATCAAAGTTTCCAGAGTTGCAAAGGGCATTGGAGACTCTTTCATATACTTGGGAGCAATTTCCTAGTGTGGTGGCAAAAAGGATGCATGCAAAGATAATGCTTGAATACTTTCAGGATGCAGAATATGCTCTCCATATGCAAGAATCATCACATGAAGGAGATCAAAAAGCTCAGACTTCAATGCAGGGACAAGAAGAACAGGCACACTGTCACAAACCTGTAGAACATGAGCGCAAACTTGTAGAGCCAGAAATGGTGAATGTAACTAAGGATGATGAAAAACAAGCCTTGAGTGCACGGGAATTAGCAAAAATTGAAGAAGATCAAGGTCGATCCACTGCAGTTATGCTAGAAGCTCTTGCTAGCAAACCACGACGTGAAATGCAAAAGGCTAGTACTGCAAGAGCCACGGTTCCAAGCAGTAAGAAAAGACATCGTCCCACTGTAGAGAAAGATAATGTGGATGAAAAACGGTCAAAAAAAGAGAAAGATGAAGAAGACTCAGAATCCGAGGCTGAAGATGATCAAGATGAACTCACATCAATTAAAAATCTTAATCTGCGTCTTAATGAAGCAGTTACAGATGATGATGTGGGATATATCTGGGGTCAAAGGACGTGGTTTGTGAATGCCAAAGATGTGGAAGCTGCAGCTCTGTTTACTAATAGCCGAAGCCTTGATATATCCTATGCAATGCAAATATACGAGGCTTTGAGAGATGGCAAGAAACCTGTGGCAAGTAATGTGGTCTTGCGCCCAATAATGTTTTGTCCAACCAAAAATAGTTTTCTGGATCAAATAACATTTACAGGGCCTACACATTTCGAGGAGATCTTCAGTCAATTCTTTAAAAACACTCTAAAAAATATTCCACATGAACAAGGCGAAGAGGCACAAGGAGAGAATATGCTAAAGGAAGTCAAGAAGGAATTTCTCCTTCATTGCAGATTCCAGCCCATTGATGGTCAACATTGGGCTTATGCTTGTAATCAGATCGCAAGGGAAGCAAAGGAGGGCAAAAGACTCACTCCAGAACAATTTGTAAAGATAAGCTCATTCCATTATTATCCTGCAACGATCTGTATATTCAAGCATGAGATTAAGTATTTGATTGAGTCCGAAAGACTTAATCATTATGTCCATGGAAAGCGTAAGATATCCTCAACATCAGAGGTCTTACAGAAGGCAAGGGTGATATGGACAACATTTGGTTCCCCAAATCCTGATTTGAAGCGAAAGGTCACAAAAGCAGACGCCGACACACTCACAAACTTTTATACTTCTTTGAGTGCAGTTGTGCCTAGGGGAACCCAAGAGCGGGAAGAAAGTATGACAAGCCTCAAGGTGGTGAGGGACAGATATGCCGACTATACTTCTATCATCTTTCGTCCTGTTGAAGTGTTCAATGAGATGCTTGAAACGTGCATTGCTTGTGAGCGTGGACAGCTGACCTATGAAGCTCCTTTGTTTATCTCCGGCAAGTCAAAGGTAATGGATAAGAAGGAGTTGACGGCAAGGATGTGGAGGCCTGTAAAGTACTTACCTGATAAGTATGCATCCATGGCAGCACAAAGAATTTTAAAGAAAGAATGGTTTTTTGGAAAAAAAGACAAAGACCACTGCATGGAAGAATGCATCAATGTACAGGTGAGGTGTGATGCAGTGCATAGTGCCATCAAGTATTTGCTGTCAGAGAAACAAATTCCACTTACTCATTGCAACATTGACTATAATGTGGTGAAGCATATAGCTTCTTTGTCAACACCCAAGGTAAAGCTATGGGCCAACAGGTGGATTAAAAAGGATGAAGATGGGTCGGAAATAGTAACCTCTTATATGAGAAAAGAGATCCCACAACAGGTGGTTGCATATGTGGAAAGATTAATCAGCGAGATAAGAATGCCAACAGATATGCACCAAAGCTTTCAATTCAATGTAGAGGTTACGGCAGAGTCTGGAAAGCTTGTCAACTTCAGGGGAGTCTCAGAAGATGACTTCTTTAAGAATGAGTCAGCATGGGATAAGCCACAACTATTCTTTATCAATGAAGTTTCTAGCGATGATATCCATAACTTCATTGATAGAATAGTATATACCACCATTAGCAAAGTGGCGATTTGTAACATTGTCATATTTGTTGATAAAAAAGACAAAGAAGCCATGCAGGTTACTCTAGAGCGAGCATATTCATCAGATTTGAAGATCTATAGTGGTGTTTATGCAGCAAAGAGAGGCAAGAGAGAATGTGGCATAGCGATTCAAACTCTTGAATCATTCTTTCTATGTATGCGGAGTCCCAACCCTGATCACTCTTTACAAAAGAACATAAGAGGGAATTCAAATAATTTGAGATTGATGCTAGAAGAGCAAGATATTCCCAGGTCCATACATTATCAAAAAAACAACTACGGAAGTCCTGCAAAAAGTGGGAGTCTCTTGCTTACCATGATGGAGAATTTGTTGCCGGCAGGTTGGGAGGTCACCTTGTGCAGGATGGGATATTTATTTGAGGATCTCCTAAGAAAAGGCAACTCCACCAATATTATTGAAAATAAGCATTTCATGGCCTATTTCCAGCTTCAAGCAGATCTAACCACAGGCTATGAAAAAGAGATAGACCACAAGGACACCGATGACATGGATGATTACCTTGAAGATCACAATGTCCCAGTTGTTAATGATGAAAAGATGGACTTACATGACCCATTCACAGAGAGGTTGGTGGATGAAGACAAATATGATGATGCCCTCTTTGATAATTATGGCTCGCAGGGTTATGAAAAAAGGCCACTACGACAATACTTAGCGGTATGAACTCTCTATTTCTCAACTAAATACAATTTTTTAAATAAGATTTAAATTTAAAGATAATGACTCTAATCTCTCATATTTATTTACAGGCAATAGAGGGAGAAGAAATGGATGAAGTCAATACGGAGGCACTCCCTTCCACTTCAACAATGCAACCACCTCTAAATTTGATTGAAAAATCAAATTTAGCTGCATTAGATAAAATGGAGAGCTCATTTCAAGTTAAGATCGTTTTGAAACGAGAACCTCAGTATTTAAGCTTTGGTAGAGAGGAGGTTTCAATCCTCTCCAATCCTTTAAAAGAGGTTAATGACAATGTTATCTTGGCCATTCTCAGGTAATGTTTATTTATTTATTGCTACTTCAATAAGCTAACATTTGTTTATTTATTCACAGTTCAGTTATATATCAGTTTCCTAGTGCAGAATGCAAATCAATTCTATGAGCTAATGTTTGTTTATTTCTTGGTGCAGTGTAGTTATTTCTCAACTTCCTAGTACAGTGCAGCATCGTGTCTACATGCTCGATGCTCTCCTTTCTTCTATTCTTAGCTCTCCTCAAAAGACTATAGAAGATGTCTGTACCTGGTTAAGCCCTTTGAATTTAGATGGGGTGCGAGTCATCTTAATGCCTTATCATGAGGCGTAAGTATCAACTCTAACCTTATTTTTACTATTTCTTTGGCAAGTTTGTGTAAAACAATAATCATTTTTATTCTGGTCGTGTAGCTCACATTGGAGTCTGATCTTCTGGGACCTTGAACTCAACCATTTATGGTTTGTGAATTCAATAGAAGGCTATCATGCCAACTCCCCAAGGTAATTATTCTCTTAATATTTTTGATACTTTCTTATTTTGTATCTTATGATCATGACATATTAATATATTTCATATGTCATGCTGGACAGTGCTGCATATCGGCTAGTATCTGCTGTCAGAACAACCATGGAGCAACAAGATCAAGTAGAATTCAAAAGACGTCTGCCAGTGGAGCAAAAAGATGGACACAGTTGTGGGTGGAGAGTCGCCTACAACTGCATGTTGTTTCTTAGAGAGATTTTTGATCTGGAGTTACCAGTCAAAATGGAATCATATACAGAAGCTGATCTGCTAGCATTTCGGGCTGAGAGTATTCAGCATCTAATTACTACCATTGGGAAACAACATGAAAATATGACTACATTGCAGCATGTATAAAACCTTATCTTTATACTTGTATACTTGTTCCAGCCTTTAAGTGGGATGTATAAATCTCATAACTTTTTTATATTTTCCTCCAAAAGGAGAAGAGAATGAGTTTAATGAAAGCATACTATCTTTATACTTTTATAATTATTTAAACCATTAATTTTATTTGGGATGTATAAATCTCATAACTTGTCTAATGAAAGCATGCTATCTTTATACTTCTATGATTATTTAAACCATTATTTTTATTTGGGATGTGTAAATCTCATAACTTTTTAAATTTTTCATCCAAGAGAAGGAGAGACTCACTCTAATGAAAGCGTGTATGAAACCTTTTTAAATTTTTGCTCCAAGCAGAGGAGAGACTTACACTAATGAAAGCATATATGAAACCTTATCTGCTTGTTTAAGCCTTTATTTGGGATGTGTACATCGCATAACTTTTTTATATTTTTATGGCAGAAGGAGGATGTGGAGGACATAGCAAGTGAAGAAGAATACGATGTAGACTACTCCCTCAATAAGATGAGTCATAAAAATATGAATCTATTGGAGCAGATTGGAAGTTCATTCACTGCTATGTTGTTAATTCGACAACAACCTCATTTTTTTGAATTTGGTGAAGAAGAGATTTCAATCCTCTTGAATCCTAAGAATGAGGTTAATGTCAAAGTCATTACAACCATCCTCAGGTTTGATGCAGCCTTTTCCTTGGCTTTATACTTTGCTTATTTTGATTAAACCCAAGAAGCTAATACTTTTTTTTTAAATATAGCAATGTTATAGCAAATTTTCCGCAAAATATACAAAGCGTTTCATATATGCTCGATCCTCGTATTTCGGAAGTGCTTATCAACAAAGAAGAAACCATAGAGAATGTTTGCAAGTGGTTGAAGCACATTCCTATGAATGACGCACGAGTTATTTTTACAGCATATTATGAGAAGTAAGCATCAAACCCTACTTGTTTTTCCTATTGCATTTGCTAGAATTGTCTCAAACACAGTAATTATTCTTTATTGATAATGCAGCTCACATTGGAGTCTGGTAGTCGTGGACATCCTTGCGAAGAAGTTCTTCTTTGCAAACTCAATGACATCTGTCCATGGCAATGTGTTAGAGTAAGTATAGACTACACTTGTTGTCACTTCTTGACATGTAGATTGATATGCAATGCACATATTCACTGTTGTTATATGTTTTGATATGCAGATCAGCTCGAAAATTAGTAGATGCTATCGACATAGTAATGCGGCAATGTGACTTGGCACAACAAATAGAGTATATAACATGTCAGGTATCACATCAAGATAATAGCCACATCTATAATTGTGGATGGAGGGTGGGCTACAATTGCTTTTTGGTACTTGGTCAAATTTTTGAGATGCAAAATGACACCACACTATCAACATATACGGATTTGCATCTCTATGCATTTATAACATGTACCATTCGAGCAATCATTGATTGCGAAATGAATGCCATCAAAGAGTCAAAGAGGATAGATGACCTCAACTCTACAAACATGGCCTCATTAAAAGAATTGGGAAGCTCTTTTAATGTTAGGGTTATGATTCAACATAGACCTCAGTATCTTGAATTTGGGGGAGAAGAGATTTCAATTCTCTCTAGAGCTTCAAATGAGGTCAATAACAACGTTATGATGGCCATTCTCAGGTTTGATACAAACTTTTTCTCTACTTGATAATTCAATATTTTGATTTAATCTAATAAGCTAATAAGCTAATATTCATTTATTTTGATTAAATCTAATAAGCTAATATTCATTTATTTGTTGGTGCAGTATAGTTATCTCACGATTTGGTAGAGTCGTACAAAATCGTGCGTATATGTTGGATTCCCTCCTTTCTCCTATACTTAGCGATAGCAGAAAGACAATAGCCGATGTTTGTAAATTATTACAGCCTTTACATTTACATGGCGTGCGAGTCCTATTTATGGCATATCATGAGATGTAAGTATCATGGCAACCTTTATTTTCATCTTGTACTGGCAACATTGTGTTAAATAATAATGGTTCTTAATTATTCGTGTAGGGAACATTGGAGTTTGGTGGTTTGGAACCTTGAAGACAACTATTGTTGGTTTGTTAACTCCATTGCAGGCTTTCATGGCTCAGTGCAAACGTAAGTATTCTATTAATCTGTTGTTACTTCTATATTATGTACCTTATGTGATAGATACACTAAGTTTTTTTAATATGTCACGATGAGCAGGTCGATTGAGAAGTTGGTATCTGCTATCAAAGAAACAGGACAGTACAAAGACTCGGTAGACTTCCAAAAGCGTTTAGTAGTAGAGCAGGAAGATGGGCATAGTTGTGGGTGGAGAGTTGCCTACAACTGCATGTTGATTTTCAAAGAAATTTTCTCACTTATGCCACAGATCTCATCGGAAGACTCTTTGGAGCTCAAATATTCAGAGGAGGATATACAATTGTTTAGGGCTGAAATCATTCGAGACCTAATTGCTACCATTAGAATACAACGTGCAACTGAAGCAATACCAGAGCTTCCCTTTAAGGAAGAGGAGACTGAGTCTACTATGAAAGCACTGCATACTACAGAAGAAGTAGAGACCCAATGTACACCTACAGCACCACAGCCTCCACTGGAAGCATCAGAAGAGTTGCCACCGCCTCCGCTTGCATTTAAGGAAGAGGATACTGAGTCTACTCCGAAAGCACTACATACTACAAAAGAAGTAGAGACCGAGTGTACATCTACAGTACCACAGCCTCCATTGGAAGCGTCCGAAGAGTTGCCAGAGTCTCCACTAGAAGCATCACAAGAGTTGTGATGCATGTATGATGTTGTGTTTGTAGTTTTTGTTGATTATACACCAATTTGTGACTTATTACTTAAGTGGCATAATCATGATATTTATATAATTTCTTTATGCACACAATTTTATGATATGAATGTGTGATGATGTGATTATTTGGAAATAAATCCTTGTGTGATGGGAATTCTGATATGAATATTTGATGATGTAATATTTGTAATATATTTATTTCATGCACACAATTTTATGATATGAATGTGTGATGATGTGATTATTTGAAAATAAATCCTTGTGTGATGAGAATTTTGATATGAATATGTGATGATGTAATATTTGTAATATATTTCTTCATGCACACAATTTTATGATATGAATGTGTGATGATGTGATTATTTGGAAATAAATCCTTGTGTAATGAGAATTTTATTCAGTTGGACAGTCTCCACTCACTTAAAGTAGAGCATTCGCAATGCTTCTCTCACTTTATTCCAACCCTTATCCTTATCATCTCCACTCACTTAAAGTAGAGCATTCAATCTCCACTCGCTTTATTCCAACCCTTATCATAGTGAACACATCGTGCCACTCACTTTATTCCAACCCTTATCCTTATCGTAGTGAACACATCGTGCCTTAGTGCACTTGTATTCTTCCATCCTAGTCTTTCCACAAACACTCTCTTATTTCTTACATCCTAGTCCTTCTGAGTAACAATATAAAACAACATTGGGTGTGGTTAGATGGTGCTACCTCTCAATTGAAATCAGCTCGTCGATTCTACTTCGTGTCAAGGTCCAAATCAGTGACTGGTCTAGAGCTGATGTGGAATTTCTTTGGGTCTAGCCATGGCAAGGGGGAACATGATGGATGCAATGCTATTATTAAGAAAGCTCTACTTAAACACCAATTAGCATGCCCTCAAGGAAAACTCAATGATTTCCATGATGCTGTTACATGTCTTACAACCAACCTCTCCACAAGTGAGCATTCAACATATAGTAGACAAAGCCTTAAGAATATTGTAGTACATAGAGTGTTACATGAAGTGAAAGTGGATGAAGTGCAAAGGAGAAGCCGGCACGATTGCGAGAAAATTAAAGGACTTCGTGGTATGCACAACATATGGGGCTTTTCAAATAGCCAACTGGTTAAAACAAGAAAACTTTCTGGCTTCTGCAGTGCATGCATCATAGGGGATCATGAACATTGTGTGAAGACATGGGAGCGAGTTCAAGTTTTCCCTCTATGTTTAGATGGAGTGACAAATAAAGGAGAGACAAACAACTCGCCATAGTTTGGGGATGACCTCACTAACTATCTAGAAGAGGGGGATAACTCTGTAGTTGTCATAGCATCTAGGGAGAACGAGGAAGATGACCCATGCTTTCTATTCCAGTGCACAAAACCTAAGCACAAGGTTGAGGAAACATTTAAGGATAATTGAGCAAAAACCTATGAGAAGTGGGATGTAGTTGTCGGAAATTTTTGGTACAAAAAAACATCCAAGAGAGGCCGCAATTACGAACTGCTACATCAGAGTCCACAAACATGTGTGTACTCTCATCCAGTAAGAGCTATTAAGTTTCAAATGCAACCTGTGCCACAACAATGAAAGAAGGGCAAGAGTGTAGACCATCAAATTGGATTTAGACATGCATGAACACATCTCGGGGTGTCATGGAGTAGTGGACAAGGATGATTGAGATAGTACCAAGAAAATGTAGTCTCATTGCAAGGAAACAATATTCCACTTATCCTAGAAAATGGAATTTGTATTGGAGACTATGCTTCTTTTTGGTATATCCCAAACAACCACCGTGCTGATTTTATTAAATTGTTTCTGTAAATCCCAAAGGTAAATCCCATGCTTGTTTTAAGTATATCCCAACAGTCACCACACTGATTTCCCAGTATGAATCCACACATCCACAAATCCATTCATCTTATAATAATAGAAGCAAACCACTACATTGGTGGCTGTTAATATCTTAGTGCAACAAATCACTGCATTGGCAATCACTTATCTTGTACTACTACCGTGCTATCACCATGCTATCCTAAATTTTTTTGTACAGTGCTATACTAAAACAGTCCCCTTTAGACTGTTTATTGTTTTGTTAACTGTCAGATTTCATTCCATGCTTGTTTTTAGTATATCCCAACAACTACCTTACTGGTTTCCCATAACAAATCCACACATCAATAAATCCTTTCCTCTTGTAATAATAGAAGCAAACCACCATGGTGCCTATTAATATCCTAGACTCCTAGTGCAACCAACCACCACACTGATGATAACTTATCATGTACTACTATCGTGCTATCCCTACACTATTGCCATGATATCCTAAAAGTTGTTTCATATTGCTATACTAAAATAGTCCTTTTTAGACTGGTTATCATTAACCTCAAATTTCAATCATTGGGCTACTTAAAACTTTTAAATACTAGCATGGAAGCAAGTTGACACAAAATCAGGTATTATGAGCACCATGAGAAAGTCCACAAGTCCAATAAATGTCTGCAATAGTTTTGCTTTTTCAAAATACAATGACATTTTACGGCTCAAGGAAATTCCATAATCCCAACTATCTTATCAGCCTCTCTATAGCAAACATCTCCCAACTCTTCATGCACAATCCTCCTTGTGCACAATGGTAGACCTCTTTACACACTCAGATTACACACTACTTGCTTGACTCTGCCAACTTGTACACCCATAGTAACTCCTTTTGCTGGACATCCTCTTCATCCTGGTCTTTGAACTCTATACATCTTTGGGCCTCTATCATGTCCTGCCAAGAGAAACCTACATCATGAGCTTGACAAGTACCTCAAAGGAGCAGGAAAAACAATAGCCATGAAAATTAATATTCACCGACTGTGCCGACTCCAAGTAATACACCCACCATCAAAGCATGTCCTCCTTGCATCTATTTTCCTCCTCCTCCAGGTTTGTTTATGTGACAAGGTCATCCAACATCCTTTTCAGATAGAACAAAGCATTCCAACGTCTTTTAGGCATGCCAAAGATTCATAGTAGGTAGATCAGTGTACAGAGTTTGGATGGATGTACATAGTTTTGGGGCTAGATTTAATAATGGGCTTAGTTGTGTATGCATTGCACTTAAATAGGGAGATAATTCATTGAGTTGGACCTTCTCTGATAGACTAGTTGTCTCTCCATCATGTTCACCTCTGTACCAACCTGGTGAAGTTTTGGAGAGAATCCAAATTGGGATTTTGAAGAGCAAGAGAGGAGCTCCCATATGTCACAATTTCAAGATCAGGGGAGGAGAGGCTATTGCACTATGTTGTAGAGGGGGAGGAAAGATTGTATGAGGAGCTAGAGCTCGGATTGTGTAGGGTCAATTACAATAGGGGATAGAAGTTGCAGGAAGAGTGCAAGGGAGATAGACATGGTTGAGAGGGATATAAGATGAAACAGTGAAGGAAATGGAATAGCGGAGGCTTAAGTTTGCAGTCCGTTTGCAACGGTGAAAGAAATGGTCAAGAGGGATAGAAGATGAAACATTGAAGGAAATGGAATAGTGAAGGCTTGAGTTTGCAGTCCAATTGCAAGGGACAACGAAACAGTCAAGAGGGATAGAAGAAAAAATAGTTTAGGGAATGGAATAGCAGTTTGTAGCCCGACTACACTGTCAAGGTGAGAGCCAACGTGGTGGTTGTAGCCTAACTACACTATCAAGGTGAGATCCACTGCGGTGGTTGGCTCGAATTTTGATTAATTCAAGGCAGCAATACTAACTTGCATGGTAATGAGTGATTAGAGATGGTGGCATCTAAGATTCGTAGCCACGTCTATGGTTGTGGCTAAGACCCATCGGGATGGCAATTAATTACCAACCACCACAGTGGCCCATAATTACTCACCTTCTAGTTACCACCACCAAGCTTGCATGCATGATTACTACGAGTGCAAAAAATTACCAGTCACCAGGCTTACATGCTCAGAAGAGTACTAGAGTGCATGTTAATGAGGGATTAGAGGTGATTAGGCTTCATGATTTACTTTTTTGGGAATTACTTCCCGATCGTCGTGGCTCTCATCATCCATGTCTGTCGTGGTTACGATTCCACTGAGCTAGCAGTTAAAATTACAAGCCACCGCACAACACCACCGGTTTTAAACATGCATGCTCAGTAGAGTACTAGAGTGCATGGTAATGAGTGATTATAGCCACGTCTTTCGTGGCTACGATTCCATCAGGTTGGAAGTTAAATTTACTAGCCACTGGTCACCCACCACCACTACAAGTGCAGTAAAAATTACTAGTCACTGAGCTCACATGCTCAGTAGAGAGCTAGAGTGCATGGTAATCAGTGATTTAAGCTTCATGATTTACCCCTGGGGGGTGCAACACTAAGAAATCCTATGTATCATGAACGTTCAAAGGTTATTTAAAAAACCCCTCAACTAAGATTTCTCCCACAATTAAAAAACTCCTCTTGTTAGTTTAATTCTGTTAATTTTTTTCAAAAAGTTGGATTAAAATACCCCTCCATTTGAATGCATGTGGTACACTAACTTTTTTTAGGTGAATGCCGTGAGGATTTACTTATGTGGGAATTACTGCATGGAGGTGGTGATTCTCATCAGCCACGTCTGTCGTGGCTAAGATTCCATCAGGCTGGTAGTTAATTACCAGCCACTGGAGTGGCCTGCTCACCTACCACATGGCATCTGGTTCATGATTATCAATCCATCTGGGATGGCACCTAAGTTTCCACCATGGTGCCTTGCAATTAATATGGATGGAACCTCGAGCTCTAACCACCATGGTGGATCAAACTTTATAATATGTAAGATCCATGACATTTGGCATTTTACTATGTTGCTCTCATCGGCCACATGCTCTGCTACTTTTCTCCACACCCCTCTTCCAACTGTTTTCCCCCCCTGATCTACTTTGCTCCACACTCCCTCCTCCAACTCTCATCACTCATCTGCTCCCCTGCTCATCTATTGCTCACCCACTCATCTTCACCATGCATACTACCATGCCGCTCGATGGTCTACGATCCCAATTTTATCTGCCTTCTCATATCAGGTGATTGCGTTGTTGATGAATAGCATGAACATAACCTGGTGGCTGCTCCATAAAGACCTCTTCTTGCTAATCACCATGCAAGAAGGCATTCTTTACATCCATCTGATGTAAAGACCATCCCTTTGGTGTAGCCATAGCAATGACTGCTCTTACAGTTGCCATCCTTGCAACTGGACTGAATGTTTCTTCATAATCAAGGCCATATGTCTGTGCATGCCCCTTGACAACTAATCTTGCCTTGTATCTGTTCACAGAACCATCTGCATTGTGCTTCACCTTATAAACCCACTTACAACCAATTGCATTCTTGTCTTTAGGAAAAGGCACCAATTCCCATGTAGCATTTGCTTCCAAGGCATCCATTTCTTCATCCATGGCTTTCTCCCATTTTTCTTTTCCCATGGCTTTGCTCAAAAGAAGTGGGTTCTGGTTCCTGTATGACTTTGACCATATAGGAATAGTGAATGGCTGTAAATCCATCATATTTCAGCCTATCCACAGGATACCTTGCTCTAGTAGACCTGCACAAAATGGGCTCACTTCCAGGTGCTCTCAAAACATCCCTGGTCTTCCTTACTCTAGGTGTAACAAAAAAAGGAATACCCAACTCATCATCAATGCTTTGTTCTGAGCCACTGGATTCACCATCCACATAAGAGTGACCTGCATTCACATCAAACATGGGCTGATCTACCTTCTCTTTTCCTTTTCGTGATACCTGCATACCACTATCTGCATTGCTTTGAGGAGATTCTCCTGATCTCAATCTGCCTGTCCATGGCAAAGTATGTGAACCACTACTAGAGGACACTGTAGGTTCACTAATATTTTGTGATTGCTGCTGTGAATTCTGTGTAGCATTACCATTTTGTGCATCTACATCATCAATCACATTTATTGGTTTATACCAGCTACTCATCTCATCAAAAACAACATCTCTGCTCACTGTAAACTTACGAGTAGAGGGTTATAGCATCTATACCCTTTCTGTTGTAGCAAATAGCCACTAAAGATGCACTTCTCAGCTTTTGGATCCAACTTGGACCTCAACTCATCTGGCACATGAACATAGGCAATGCAACCAAAAATTTTCAAATGAGAAATATCTAATTTCCTACCAGTATACATCTCCTCTGGCATCATGCCATGTATTGCTACAATGGAGTCCTGTTCATTATGTAAACTGTTGTAGCAACTGCTTCAGCCCAATAATAATCTGGTAGGTCTTTTTCATTTAGCATGGCCCGAGATACCTCTCTAATATGCCTGTTTTTCCTTTCTGCAAGTCCATTTTGCTGTGGGGTATGACTGCATGAATATTGCTGCTTTATGCCATGCTCCTGCAGGAACCTTGCAAACTCATTTGAGAGGTACTCTCCCCCTCCATTTGACCTTAGGCATTTTATTTGCAGGTCTGTTTCTTTTTCAACGCTTTAAAAGCTTTGAAATGCCCAAACACTTCACTTTTCTTTTTCATAAAATGCACGCAAACTTTTTTGCTGTAGTCACCAATAAAAGTGACAAAATAATGATAGCCTCCAATAGATGCAGCTTTAGTAGTCCACACATCAGAGTGGATTAATTCCAATGGTTTCTTACTCTCTTGAACATGTCTAGGAAATGGTTTCCTTGCGTATTTTCCAAAGTGACAGGCTTCACATACCTTATGCATTTCTGCAACCTTGAATTTAGGCAATCCTGCAACAATGTTTTGGGCGTGCATTGATTTAAGTTGCTGTACATTAACATGACCAATGCGTTTAATCCAAATATCAATATCTGCAACTACACCAGTCCCATGTGCAAACATTGCTGCACTCAATTCAGGCATGTTCGCATCCAACATAAACATCCTGCCCTTCTTCTTTCCTTTTGCTATCAAGCAACCGTTATTTTTCATATCCTGAACAAAGCATCCATGAGGATTAAATCTGACCTGCAAGCCCTGGTCAACCATTTAACCAACAGAAAACAGGTTCTTGGTGATATTCGGGACATGAAATACATCATACAGGTATTTCTTTTTCCCATCCTGCATAGACAAAGGAATTTTACCAATCTGCATAATAGAATGTGCAGTATCATCACCAATCTCCACAAATCCTGGTCTTTCCATTTTCCTTGCATCCTGCATCCATTCTGCATGACCTCTCTTGTGGTTTGACGCACCTATGTTAACATACCACACATCATTACTCTCTTCTGCACTTGTCGCAGAATTGGTCATGTGTTGCACCATAAATAAATGCTCATTTCTGTCATCACCATGTCTACTAGAAGATGCATAATTGCCTTGCTGCAATTTTCAATTCATAATGTCATTTTGCTTTTTGTAGCAGTCGTTAGCCATATGAGCCATTTTACCACAATAGTAGCATTCAACATTGATGTTTGCATTTTGACCTCTTTGCCATCAATCACGGCCTCTTTGGCTCCCCCTGCCTCTAGATTTACCACGTCCTCCTCCATAGGACTGGTTTTCTTGAGTTTGCTGCATATTCTGATTTCTACCATGGCCTCCAAATCAGCCTCCTCTACCTCTACCTCTACCTCTACCTCTTCCAACATTTGAGTAGAAGATAGTTTCTTTTGAAGTTCCTCCTGAAGAAGATGCACCACCATTTCTCTGCTCTTTAGAAATTAGAAGAGCAAACAACTCCTCAAAATCAGGAAATTTTTCACGAACGACAATGGATGTCTGGAACTGTGCATAATCCTTTCCTAGACCATTCAAGGTCACAGAAACTAGATCATCATCTTCCACTGGCGACCCAAAGTGCATCTGCAATTTTCTTCACCTTCATGTGGTAGTGATTGATGCTCATATTTTCTCTCTGCACATTGTACAACTCCTGCTTGAGCTGCATTTTCCTGGCTTGCGTATTTGTGCTGTACATTTTTGCTACAGTATCACATGCCTCCTTTGGTGTACTTGCATCCTAAATATGCACAATCATAGAATCTGAAATACTGATAGACAGCCAGTAAACTTTTCTGGCTCTCTCATGCCATCCTTTAAATGCTTGCATTTCCTATTGATTGGGAACATTACGAAGAATTGGTTCTTCTTCATTTCTTGTAATGAACTCCCAATAGCCTTTTCCCATAAGGAAATTCGTCATTCTAAGCTTCCATACTTGGAAGTTGTTCTTGTCAAGATTTTCAGTGACAATCTATGATTGAGAATCATACATCATTACAAAACACTGCAAAATATTGTGTCACTGCAAAAAACACAGCTTCTGCCTCACACGGGCAAATCTGCAAAACTGACGAAAGTGGTATTTGACCACACAGTCACTTCCTAGTGACGATTTTGCATCAACAGGCAATAAGGATGATTCTGTAACTCCCAGTATCTCTACCCATAGGCATATGATGCAATTTTTGTAGCAACTTTTCATCGACCTACAGAGCAATGGTCGCACATCAAAAACAGGGCCTTTTTCTCAGTGCCTGCGGAGAACTTCCGCCTCCAAAACGGGCCCCGAAATGACCTTGAATCAAAAAAAGGCCCTGAAATGGCCTCGAAATGGCCCCAAAATGGCCTCTCTTGTAGCACATATTGCCCTCTTGCCCTTTAAGACAATGCACTCTTGCACTTTCCGGCTATGCTACTTGTAGAGATTTGCTTCCAAACTCGAAAAAGGAAAGCAACACTGGTCCTCTTACTAGGACACCACGAACTTGGTTTGCTTTCTTGAGCTCCTCACCACAAACCAGGCTCTGATACCATGTAAAGATAGTGGGACAGAGGGAAGGAGTCTCACTTGTGGCTTTCTCACATACACAATGGGGGAATACACACATAGGTGGAGGCTGAAAATAATTTTCCTCTTCTTAGTTGTGAAAGCTAAAAGAACTCTAGTACAAAGAAATAGGAGAACCCTATATGTGGGTCTCAAACCAAACTCAGCTAACTAAGGTGACATACTAACTAAGCCACAAACTAGAGTACATAAGGATAGCTGTCATCCAGCTATTATTCATGGGCGGTGTACCAACCGCATCTGCAGCTAACAAGTCGGTGACATAAATGCACAACAGTCACCTTGGCATATCACGAGTGGAGCTTGATATCTCATCACAAATTTCCTCTTACTCAGGCAAGGCTCTTAACAATGGTTGGATGTAATCTTTTGGCCTCTAAGGCTCTCTAGAATCTTGTATGCTCTTCAATTTGATTGTGTAGTTGTTCTTTCAATCTAGATGTTTTGGTTCTGCTACATTTTTATTTTTGCCTCTTGCTCATAGAGATGCTTAAACTTTGGTGCAACTTCAGACCGAGTTGTGATGTATCCATGAATACCTTTATTTCCATCACCCACAAACTTTAGCAATGTTGCTGGATTTGAAAATAGAGGAGTAGACTTCTTGAGCAGACATTTTGGATAAATGTTTCCATCACACCATAAGCCTATATGTTGAAGGCCTTCCCGCCTCATGTTCTCTCTTTGCATGGCACCAGCATGCTGTCATCTTGGCAGAGCATATTTTCTTTTGCTAAATTAATATGAAGATGGTGCTTCCATCTCTTGTCCCAACAAAGGAGCTCAACGGATCGCGGAGGTGTCTACAAAATGATTGAGAGAAAGAAGTGACGTAGGAGCATTATGCAAAAGCTCATGGAAAATACTGTGTTGAATATAAAAGAGTGTCTTTATTCTTCTATCCTTTGACATGTTTACAATACTTGTGTATATTTTGTTGAGTATTTTATTGTTTTAGATTTCCGAACCAACAAAAAATGAAAAAATCATGAATTTCACTTAGGGCCCCAAAATAATCTCCCTTTTTTCCTAATGTAAGTTCTTTCAACGTCCTCCCAAACCTCCCCTTGATAGAGAAAAGAGATGTACTCCTTTTATTACATGAGATGTGGTTTGATTTTACTCAATAGCCAAGAGACATCAAACAACTACACATGGTTGCCTCAACAACAATACAACAAGTTGCATTTGTGTGAGGATAGCTAGAGTATCACCCGAGTATCATCACCTTCACAACACAATAAGAAAGAGCAAAAGAGAGGGATCCGAAAGGAAGCTCTCTGCACACTAAGTATGTTTTTTTATGCCATCAATGGCACTTGGGCACGAGCTAGTTGAGCTGAAAGAGGGCTCAAGGAAGAGCAAATGTCTTAGGAGAGAGTGCTAAGCATATTGAAAGCAAGGAAGGGAAAAAATCAATCGCATTTAGATTTTGAATTTTTATCTTCTCTGATGTCATGACCATGTCGTCTATCCACTTTTGCAAAGACTTGCAAGATGACCCTCCTTTCATGACAGGCTTCTTCGCCTCTTCACTCAATCTGCCCATTCTGCTTCACACCTCCTTGCCCTCGTCTTCTTGCGCCAACCTCCTCACACCGCTCTCTACTTCCAACCATCCCAGCTCAGGTTCATGTTCCGCCCAAAAATCGATTTCCTTCAGAGTCACCAGCTCTAGCCCAACTTTCCATCTCTCCGTTACCATCCTGCAGTCCATCCACTGATCCAAATACCATGGCTACATAATCAATGGCACTCCCATACTGATCCCCTCCATCATTGAGTTCCAGCCTCCATGTGTTAAAAACCCACCAACGGTCGGATGAGACAGCACCAACACTTGAGGTGCCCGTGGCACTATGCATCCTTGATCCTTTACCTCCTCCAGATAGCCTTCTGATAAGATTTTTTCCAAGCTTTCAGCATCCTTGTAGCCTCTCACTACCATAAAAAAGGCTACTGGCTTGCCTTGAACCCTAGGGCTATTTCGTGCTGTTGCATTTCTAAAGTATTCACTTCTGAGCCTACCAACACATACAGAACAGTGTTTGGGGCATGCGTATTTGAATCTCATTTAGAGTCATTAGATTCATGTAATGTATTTGTGCTTGATGGTTCAAGTCTTGCCAAATGATGTTTAATATGGACACGACTTGGATCAAGGATTGTGATACATTTTTCAACATTGTATCCATGCTTCTTTTTAAAACTTCATGTCCTTGATTTCTAGCAATGAATAATGCTACTGACTTCCACCTTTGTTAATCCCTCATTATTTGGAACCCATTCACGTTTCTTTTGCAAGCATCCCTCATAGAGTTGTTTTATTGTATATCTTCTCGGGAGATTTTTCAATGGCTTTGGTTCATACCATAAGGCTGTAAATGTTATAGGAGTTCCCTTGTCTATCTTAGCAACCTTTGCAACCCAAATTGGGCCACCTTGGTCATCCAATTCTGAACTTGGATCAGATGCCCAAACTACAACAATTACACCCTCTTCAATCTCATTAGATGGTATAAACTCTGGTAAGGGTTTGTCTCCCTTTCTGCCACAATATTTTTAAGGTAAAAGGCATTCCTCTGCTTCCTCCATATCTACTAACATATTTATATCCAAAGGAAAACTTGGTGACCTAGCTTGTTCCGGCCAAAAGGATTCACAGTATTCAATGCTCATTAAGTTTTCTTGTCTTTCTAAAGATTGGATAAGTGCTTCAATTGATTTAATTGTCTCCAAATTTTAGTTGATTGCTCAGGATATTTTTGCATCATACTTTGAAGATGTTTAATGAAGGCTTTCAAGCCTTTCATTTCATCTATGTCAAGTGATTTGTTTTTTGCAAGAACAAATGTAGTTTCCTCCAATGGAATTATTCACTGTAATAAAGCATATGACTCACTCCATAAATGATCTCCATCTACTGAATAGTGCTTCCATTGCATCACTGGAATATTGTTATGCATGTGAAACCGAAAGTAGTGTGGATTTGTGTGTCCTATTAGGGCATCATCTCCTATTTGTAAATGTGGCTCTATGAATGCTCTCCAATCTACCATCCTCTCTAAGATAGCCACTTCTGATTCTTCCTTGCGAGAACATCCAATTTTTTTCCCAATTCAAAATAGCATATCCTCCATTGTCAAAACATCCATTGCCTTCAACTCACCAGAGATAACACTGAATATTTGATCTATGTTTTCATGTGTATGGCCGAAAAGAAGAAATCCAACTTCCACTTCTTCAAATATTTTCAAACCAACCAACATAGAACATAAAGCAAATATATATTTATTCTTGTTCTCTCTCCAACAATTATCAGCTTGTATTCGCAATGTGTTAGGTAAACATCTGTGAGCATCTCTAACCTTTCTTATTGCTTTCATGATTGATGTAACAACCTGGTTACTATCATGATCATGCAAACTATCAATCCATACATCACAAAAGATTCGGTATCCATGTACTAATACTCCCACAAGTGTGTTTTTAGTCGACGTTTGCCCTCCAATGCCAGTGGAATACGTCTATATCATGGCAAAGTGGTTGTATTCTGGTCCATGCCATCAATGGTGATGCACATGGACTTATCGACATGTGAAATAGCTTCCTCTCTCTAAGAAGCATACAACTTTCGAGCATTCTGCACATGACATAAATGGATTGATCGCCATTTAATATAGCTTCCTCGCTACTACTCACATTTACTATGTTCAATGGCATTTTTTAATTCATCACATGTCTTACATTTTGACATCCTTTTCTTTCATGGTGTCTTGACATGGCAAAAATCTCTATGCCAACTTTTGTACAAGGTTGATCGTGAAATCATGCTCTTCTCTCTATCTTGTAAAGTTTTATTGACAGTTTCTAGGATGACCTTCTTTGTCATTCCCAAAGGAAGATGTTGTTGGCATTCAACACGTCCATCTAGCATTGTTTGTTGAAGATGAGGCTACGGTAATGCATGGTCTTCAAGAACTTGCTTTAATGTTGCGGTTGCATTTATAGTGCTTCCATGGCATTTAAGCTTGTAGGTATTTCCATGAATTGTATGAACCACTTTTTCTTTCACCTCTGCCCAGATGGTCCAGTATGTGCCATGTGATAGTCTAGTTAACCATTGATATCCTCGATTACAAATGGTTCTCCCATTAACCATGGGTTTCAAACTAGGTTTACAATCTCTTGTGCTCAAATCTTGATTAGTGCCTTGATGAAGAAAGGATGAAAACTCTTGAAGAAGATAGTTATGTCTATTAGGCACTGTCTTACTCCAAATACCAAGGCGTATGGTTGCACAATCATCTTTCCCAACTTTTTTAATGCAAAGTCTCTTGCAACAAACTCGCATAAGCATCCTTTCCATATTCTCCTCGTATAGCATTACATGTCTCTTTGGTTCTGGAATTGATGCCATGATTCTTCGCCTCTTCACACGCACAAACTTTCTTTTTGTAAATAGTGTCTTGCATTTTCTAGTTGTAAGACCATCAAATGTCGAATCCATTTCCCTTGAATCTTCATCTTTATAATCAAATGCTATGTGGGCTTGAGAATTATTTGATACCTTATAATATCTTGGAAATGGCAATCTGGTAGACATGTTCATTGATGTCAATTTGTTGCCAATGCCTCTTGAATTTTGTGGCTAAACTGTTTCTCCTTCGTAACTCAAGATTCTCCCATCTATATTCTTTGGCATGCTAGCAACAATATTACAAACAACATGACATGTCTCAGATTCTCTGCCCCTTTTGCCTTATGTTCGAGTGGTAACATCATGATCATAGTCCCTAATATCATCAATTCCTGTTATTGCATCACTTATCCCATCGATCTTTGCATGTATTTTTCTTTGTGGTCCCATCTTATTATTCTCAACAAAAGAAAAGTCTTCTATATCAGTAAGCATGTTTGAGTCACTTGCAACACAATACTTCTATACCAGTGAGCCTGTTCGAGTCACTTGCAACACAGGACAAGTCTTTTATACAAGTGAGCCTGTCCGAGTCACTTGCAACACATGACAAGTCTTCTATACTAGTGAGCCTGTTCGAGTCACTTGTAACACAAGACAAGTATTCTATACCAGTGAGTATATTTGAGTCACTTGCAACACAAGAAACCTTTCCTACATCAACATCTGTTACTATAATGTCCTCAATACCTGTGAGCATGCCACTATGATACTCTTGATTACTACTATAGCTTCTTATCAATTTGGATCCCATTTGTGTTATAGCCCTTTTCTTCTGATAATATTCTGTTGTGTCTTCCATGACATTGAAGGAAACTGTCTTGGGCAAACTTGATTTCAAGAAAGCTAACCCCCATTTACAAGTACTATGAACTTGTAGTTGAGACGTAGTATTATGGACGTCTAAATGTGAAGTACTATCCATTGCATTTTGAATGACACCGTGCACTAGTCAACTTAATTATCTCCACTATACAGAGAAAACTCTGAGCATAGCCCTTAAAGTTGCCAATTGCTAAAACTTCTCCGGAGCAAGATAACATCTCTACTTCTCGGGGGGGTCACTCATCATATGTAACCCTATCACGTGAGTTCAACAGAAGGATTTTTTTTATTTCTAAAATTTACAGAAATAAATATACATAAGGGACTATTTAAAATGGTTTTGGAAAAAATTTACAGATTTGTATAGAAAAGGGGTACATTTTATTAATGAAATTTTTTACAGATAAGGGACTTTAAATATAGGCCTTGAACGCACGTGATATAGAGGATTTATACATAGTGACCCCCCTGAGCTCTACTTTTTCCCCCTCAAAATAAGTTTTCTTGATATGTTGAAAGTATGTCTTTGGAACAATTTCATCTTGGTCCCAGAGTGTTCTGTGTGCTTGCATATCAAATATGTCACACTGTAAGATATCTCCCAATGTTTCAAAGTCTCCATGTGGATATTTTAAATGTACTTCAGGATTTACAACGTTGGTGATTATCACTACACATCTTCTCTCACCACAACGTTGGAAATGACACACATTCATAGGATCAAGACTATCAATTTGTCCAAAAGCCACCACTTCATTCTTCTTATATAAACCCACATCCATACCCTCTGTTAGGGTGAATGAACATAATAAATAATCATCGAGCTTATTATTACTTAATAATTTCTATATCAAAATTAGCAAAAAAGGCATTAAACCTAAACCCTACATCCTAAACTTTAAATAATTAATACCAAAATATCTTAACCACTGTAAATCCTAAACTTTAAACATTTAATTCCTAGACCCTAAACCCTAAATCCTAAACTCCTAAACAATAAATCCTAAACCTTAAACCCTAAACTCAAAATCCTAAACCCTAAATCCTAAATCTTAAACCCTAAACCCTAAACCCTAAACCCTAACCCTAAAATACAACCAAAATTTAATGAATTTTTTAAATTTGTGCAACAGGTTGGATATATCCCCAACCTATTGCTTGAGCAACAGGTTGGGGGATATATCCAACCTGTTGCACAAATCAAGAATTTTCCTTATTTGTGTAACAATTTGATATACAGGTTGGGGGATATGTCCAACCTATTGCACAAGTCAAGAAATTCTTGACTTGTGGAACAGTTTGGACATACCCCCCAACCTGTTGCTCGAGCAACAGGTTGGGGTCACCCCAACCGAGGCCTGTCCAACCGAGGTCACCCCAACCGAGGCCTGTCCAACCTGTTGCACAAGTCGAGAAAATTCTTGACTTGTGCAACAAGTTGGATATACCCCCCAACCTGTTGCTTGAGCAACAGGTTGGGGTCACCCCAACTGAGGCCTATTGTTGGATATATCCCCCAACCTGTTGCTCAAGCAACAGGTTGGGGGGTATATCCAATCTGTTGCACAAATCAACAGGGGTATATCCAATCTATTGCACAAATAAAGAATCTTGATTTGTGCAACAGATTGGATATACCCCCCAACCTGTTGCTTGAGCAACAGGTTGGGGGATATATCCAACAACAAGCCTCGGTTGGGGTGACCCCAACCTACTGCTCATGCAACAGGTTGGGGGTATATCCAACCTGTTGAAAATTCCTTGATTTTTGCAATAGGTTGAGTGCACGATTAACCTATTCCACTTGCAACAGGTTGGGGGATATATCAAACCTATTGCACAAATTGAAAAAAATCATTAAATTTTGATTGTATTTCAGGGTTAGGGTTTAGGGTTTAGTACTTTGGGTTAAGGATTTAGGGCTTAGGATTTAAGATTTAGTGTTTAGGGTTTTGGGTTTATGATACTATTTTTAGGGTTTAGGGTTTAAGATTTAGGGTTTAGGGTTTAGGATTTAGGGTTTAGGATTTAGCATTTAGGATTTATGACTATTGTTTTAGGGTTTAGGATTTAGGATTCAGGTTTTAGGTTTTAGGGTTTAGGGTTTAGTATATAAGATCATGAGCTTAGAGTCTAGAATCTAGGGTTTAGGATTGAAAATTAGGTTTTAGAATTTAAGTTATAGGGGTTAGGGTTTAAGGTTTAGGGTTTAGCAATTATAACTGTTATATAAGTTTAAGAGCTTAGATTGTATAACCTAAGATTTAGGGAGCTTTAGGATTTAAGATTTAGGGTGTAAGATTTAAGGTATATAGACTATATAAAATATGCATTCCAAAGTATTTAGTTTATATATATATAGACTATATGTTATATGCTTTCCAAAGTGTTTTGTTTATAGGTACGATCCTTTGAAAAGGCTTTACTTTAAGTAAGTATAACTCTACCTAGTCAAAGTATCATACTGATTAGGGACAAGCACATAGGCTAATAGCACACCAATTCATATTTTCTTACATTCATGCTACATGGTGTATCAGAAGGTACGATCCTTTGCAAAGGCTTTACTTTAAGTAATTCAAAGTCTACCTAGTCAAAGTATCCCCCAACCTGCTGCTTGAGCAATAGGTTGGGGGGTATATCCAATCTGTTGCACAGATCAAGAAAATTCTTGATTTGTGCAACAGGTTGGATATACTTCCCCAACCTGGTACTCTTGCTTGAGCAACAGGTTGGGGGGGTATATCCAACCTGTTGCACAAATCAAGAATTTTCTTAAATTGTGCAATAGATTGGATATACCTCCCAATAGGTATATCCAACAACAGGCCTCAGTTGGGGTGACCCCAACCTATTGCTCAAGCAATAGGTTGGGGGGTATATCCAACCTGTTGAAAATTCCTTGATTTTTGCAATAGGTTGAGTGCACCATTAACCTATTCTACTTGCAACAGGTTGGGGGATATATCAAACCTATTGCACAAATTGAAAAAAATCATTTAATTTTTGTTGTATTTCAGGGTTAGGGTTTAGGGCTTACTATTTAGGGTTAAGGATCTAGGGCTTAGGATTTAAGATTTAGTGTTTAGAGTTTCGGGTTTATGATTATGTTTTTAGGGTTTAGGGTTTAGGATTTAGGGTTTAGGGTTTAGGGTTTACGGTTTAGAATCTAGGGTTTAGGATTTAGCATTTAGGGTGTATGATTATTGTTTTAGGGATTAGGATTTAGGATTTGGGTTTTAGGTTTTGGGGTTTAGGGTTTAGTATATAAAGATCATGAGCTTAGAGTCTAGAATCTAGGGTTGAGGATTGAGAATTAGGTTTTAGAATTTAGTTATAGGGGTTAGGTTTAAAGATTATAACTATTATATAAGTTTAAGAGCTTCGATTGTATAACCTAAGATTTAGGGAACTTTAGGATTTGAGATTTAGGGTGTAAGATTTAAGGTATATAGACTATATAAAATATGCATTCTAAAGTAGTTAGTTTATATATATAAAATATGCTTTCCAAAGTGTTTTGTTTATAATAGGAATGATCCTTTGCAAAGGCTTTACTTTAAGTAAGTATAAGTCTACCTAGTCAAAGTATCCTACTGATTAGGAACAAGCACATAGGCTAAAAGCACACCGATTCATATTTTCATACATTCATGCTATATGGTGTACTAGAAGGTACGATCCTTTGCAAGGCTTTACTTTAAGTAACTATAAGTATACGTAGTCAAAGTATCCTCAACCTGTTGCAAGAGCAACAGGTTGGGGGTATATCCAACCTTGCACAAATCAAGAAAATTCTTGATTTGTGCAACAGGTTGGATATACCCCCCCAACCTGTTGGTCAAGCAATAGGTTGGGGGATATATCCAACAATAGGCCTCGGTTCGGGTGACCCCAACTGCTTGCTCAAGCAATAGGTTGGGGGGTATATCCAACCTATTGAAAATTCCTTGATTTTTACAATAGGTTGAGTGCACCATTAACCTATTCCACTTGCAACAGGTTGGGGGATATATCAAACTTATTAAACAAATTGGAAAAAATCATTAAATTTTGATTGTATTTTAGGGTTAGGGGTTTAGTATTTAGGGCTTAAGATTTAAGATTGTGTTTAGGGTTTTGAGTTTATGATTATGTTTTTAGGGTCTAGGGTTTAGGATTTAGGGTTTAGGGCTTAGTGTTTAGGGTTTAGAATCTAGGATTTAGGGTTTAGGATTTAGTAGTTAGGGTTTATGATTATTGTTTTAGGAATTAGGATTTAGGATTTAGGTTTTAGGGTTTAGGGTTTAGTATATAAGATCATGAGCTTAGAGTCTAGAATCTAGGGTTTAGGATTGAAAATTAGGTTTTAGAATTTAAGTTATAGGGGTTAGGGTTAAGGGTTTAGGGCTTAGGGATTATAACGGTTATATAAGTTTAAGAGCTTAGATTGTATAACTTTAGGATTTAAGATTTAGGGTGTAAGATTTAAGGTATATAGACTATATAAAATATGCATTCCAAAGTATTTAGTTTATATATATATAGACTATATGTTATCTGCTTTCCAAAGTGTTTTGTTTATAGGTACGATCCTTTGCAGAGGCTTTACTTTAAGTAAGTATGATTCTACCTAGTCAAAGTATCCTACTGATTAGGGACAAGCACATAGGCTAAAAGCACACCGATTCATATTTTCATACATTCATGTTGCATGGTGTATCAGAAGGTACAATCCTTTACAAAGGCTTTACTTTAAGTTATTTTAAGTCTACCTAGTCAAAGTATTCTCAACCTCTTACTCGAGCAACAGGTTGGGGGTTTATCCAACCTGTTGCACAAATCAAGAGAATTCTTGATTTGTGCAACAGGTTACATATACCCCCCAACCTATTGCTTGAGCAACAGGTTGGGGGAGTATATCCAACCTGTTGTACAAATCAAGAATTTTCTTGATTTTTGCAATAGGTTGGATATACTCCCCAACCTGTTGGTCAAGCAACAGGTTGGGGGATATATCCAACAACAGGCCTCGGTTGGGGTGACCCCAACCTATTGCTTGAGGTTGGGGGGTATATCCAACCTGTTGAAAATTCCTTGATTGTTGCAATAGGTTGAATGCACCATTAACCTATTCCACTTGCAACAGGTTGGATGATATATCAAACCTATTGCACAAATTGAAAAAAATCATTAAATTTTGATTGTATTTCAGGGTTAGGGTTTAGGATTTAGTATTTTGGGTTAAGTATTTAGGACTTAGGATTTAAGATTTAGTGTTTAGGGTTTTCGGTTTATGATTATGTTTTTAGGGTTTAGGATTTAGGGTTTAGGATTTAGGGTTTAGAATCTAGGGTTTAGGGTTTGGGATTTAGCATTTAGGGTTTATGATTATTGTTTTAGGGATTAGGATTTAGGATTTGGGTTTTAGGTTTTAGGGTTTAGGGTTTAGTATATAAGATCATGAGCTTAGACTCTAGAATATAGGGTTTAGGATTAAAAATTAGGTTTTCGAATTTAAGTTATAGGGGTTAGGGTTTGAGGTTTAGGGTTTAGGGATTATAACTGTTATATATAAGTTTAAGAGCTTAGATTGTATAACCTAAGATTTAGGGAACTTTAGGATTTAAGATTTAGGGTGTAAGATTTAAGGTATATAGACTATATAAAATATGCATTCCAAAGTATTTAGTTTATATATATATATACTATATGTTATATGCTTCCCAAAGTGTTTTGTTTATAGGTACGATCCTTTGCAAAGGCTTTACTTTAAGTAAATATAAGTCTACCTAGTCAAAGTATCCTCAACCTGTTGCTTGAGCAACAAGATGGGGGGTATATCCAACCTGTTGCACAAATTAAGAAAATTCTTGATTTGTGCAACAAGTTGAATATACCCCCCCAACCTATTGCTTGATTTGTGCAACAGGTTGGATTTAGCATTTAGGGTTTATGATTATTGTTTTAGGGATTAGGATTTAGGATTTGGGTTTTAGGTTTTAGGGTTTAGGGTTTAGTATATAAGATTATGAGCTTAGAGTCCAGAATATAGGGTTTAGGATTAAAAATTAGGTTTTAGAATTTAAGTTATAGGGGTTAGGGTTTGAGGTTTAGGGTTTAGGGATTATAACTATTATATAAGTTTAAGAGCTTAGATTGTATAACCTAAGATTTAGGGAACTTTAGGATTTAAGATTTAGGGTGTAAGATTTAAGGTATATAGACTATAGAAAATATGCATTCCAAAGTATTTAGTTTATATATATATATACTATATGTTATATGCTTTCCAAAGTGTTTTGTTTATAGGTACGATCCTTTGCAAAGGCTTTACTTTAAGTAAATATAAGTCTACCTAGTCAAAGTATCCTCAACCTGTTGCTTGAGCAACAAGATGGGGGGTATATCCAACCTGTTGCACAAATCAAGAAAATTCTTGATTTGTGCAACAAGTTGGATATAACCCCCAACCTGTTGGTCAATAGGTTGGGGGGGTATATCCAACCTGTTGCACAAATCAAGAATTTTCTTGATTTTTACAATAGGTTGGATATACCCCCCATCTTGTTGCTCAAGCAATAGGTTGGGGGATATATCCAACAAAAGGCCTTGGTTGGGGTGACCCCAACCTGTTGCTCAAGCAATAGGTTGGGGGGTATATCCAACCTATTGAAAATTCCTTGATTTTTACAATAGGTTGAGTGCACCATTAACCTATTCCACTTGTAACAGGTTAGGGGATATATCAATCCTATTGCACATATTGAAAAGAATCATTAAATATTTATTATATTTCAGGGTTAGGGTTTAGGGTTTAGTATTTTGGGTTAAGGATTTAGGGCTTAGGATTTAAGATTTAGTGTTAAGGGTTTTCAGTTATGATTATGTTTTTAGGGTTTAGGGTTTAGGATTTAGGGTTTAGGGTTTAGGGTTTAGAATCTAGGGTTTAGGTTTTAGGATTTAGCATTTAGGGTTTATGATTATTATTTTAGGGTTTAGGATTTAGGATTTAGGTTTTAGGTTTTAGGGTTTAGGGTTTAGTATATAAGATCATGAGCTTAGAGTCTAGAATCTAGGGTTTAGGATTGAAAATTAGGTTTTAGAATTTAAGTTATAAGGGTTAGGGTTTAAGGTTTATGGTTTAGGGATTATAACTGTTATATAAGTTTAAGAGCTTAGATTGTATATCCTAAGATTTAGGAAACTTTAGGATTTAAGATTTAGGGTATAAGATTTACGGTATATAGACTATCGAAAATATGCATTTCAAAGTATTTAGTTTATATATCTATAGACTATATGTTATATGCTTTCCAAAGTGTTTTGTTTATAGGTACGATCCTTTTCAAAGGCTTTACTTTAAGTAAGTATAAGTCTACCTAATCAAAGTATCCTACTGATTAGGGACAAGCACATAGGCTAAAAGTACACCGATTCATATTTTCTTACATTCATGCTGCATGGTGTATCAGAAGGTATGATCCTTTGCAGAGGCTTTACTTTAAGTAATTATAAGTCTACCTAGTCAAAGTATTTTGCTGATTAATGACAAGTATATAGGCTAAAAGCACACCGGTTCATATTTTCTTACATTCATGCTGCATGGTGTATTGGAAGAAATGAAAAAGTATGTGATAAGAAATATTTAGAAGAAATATGAATTCTATATTATGGATACTCTGGATATCTAGTGGATGCTAAAGTAAAAAAATGATATGATACTGTAGTTTTGTGCAAAGCCTCAAGCAAAGTTTAAGGCTTTTGCAAAGTATTACACATAGTAATAAAGACAAGTAAGTATGCTAAATCTCTTCTAGATTCTATGGTTTTAAATACCTACCTTACAAATACATTATCTAATTTTTCATTCTTCGACTAACTAACGAGTATTATACACATGGAAGAAAAGCATACATGCTAAAAGTACGTGTGTAAAATTTAATATTTTCTTATTTTTAAAATTAATTCAATTCTTTGATTGCCTACTTTTTAAAATTGAAAGGTTATTAGAAAAAAATCTACATAATTTTGAATGTTATTAATGTATAATATTAATAATTTATATATTTATTTAAATTTATATAATAATTAATTTATATTTATATTAGTTTTTAAGTTAATAATGTATAGAATAGCAATATATTCACTAATTCTTCATTATTTTAAGAATAAGTATTATATAAAGCACATATGCTAGAAGACCTCCCTTTCAAGTTATATTTTTTTAATTAATTTATTTATATATTTATTTATATAATTATTATATAATATTTATATTAACTTATTGATTAATAATATATATTTTAGCAAAATTATATTTTAACATTAGTTAATAAAAATTTATTATATTATTGAGTAAAAGTATTATAAATGGATTTCTTATATTAATAAACTATCGTGAGAAGAGCTTTTTTGGAAAGATTTATGATTAAATTTTGTTTTGAAGTTGTTGCGTACGCAATAGGTAGGGAGGTTTTAGTGGTTTTGAGGTTGAGAGAGAAATTTGTAATAAAGTGTCATGAGAAGAGTTTTTTGGAGAGATTTATGATTAAATTTTATTTTGAAGTTGTTGCGTATGCAATAAGTAGGGAGGTTTGAGTGGTTTTGAGGTTGAGAGAGAAATTTGTAACAGATTGTTTTTTTTTGTTGAGGAGTTTTTTGGAGAGATTTATGATTAAATTTTGTTTTGAAGTTGTTGCGTATGCAATAGGTAGGGAGGTTTGAGTGGTTTTGAGGTTGAGAGAGAAATTTGTAATAGATTTTTTTTTTTTGAGTTTTTTGGGGAGATTTATGATTAAATTTTGTTTTGAAGTTGTTGCATACGCAATAGGTAGGGAGGTTTGAGTGGTTTTGAGGTTGAGAGAGAAATTTGTAATAGATTGTTTTTTTTTTAATTGAGGAGATTTTTTGAGAGATTTATGATTAAATTTTGTTTTGAAGTTGCGTACGCAATAGGTAGGGAGGTTTGAGTGGTTTTGAGGTTGAGAGAGAACTTTGTAATAAAGTGTTGTGAGAAGAGTTTTTTGGAGAGATTTATGATTAAATTTTGTTTTGAAGTTGTTGCGTACGCAATAAGTAGGGAGGTTTGAGTGGTTTTGAGGTTGAGAGAGAAATTTATAATAGATTGTTTTTTTTTGTTGAGGAGTTTTTTAGAGAGATTTATGATTAAATTTTGTTTTGAAGTTGTTGCGTATGCCATAGGTAGGGAGGTTTGAGTGGTTTTGAGGTTGAGAGAAAAATTTATAATAGCTTGTTTTTTCTTGTTAGAGAGTTTTTTGGAGAGATTTATGATTAAATTTTGTTTTGAAGTTGTTGCATATGCAATAGGTAGGGAGGTTTGAGTGGTTTTGAGGTTGAGAGAGAAATTTGTAATAGATTGTTTTTTTTTATTGAGGAGTTTTTTGGAGAGATTTATGATTAAATTTTGTTTTGAAGGTGTTGCGTACGCAATAGGTAGGGAGGTTTGAGTGGTTTTGAGGTTGAGAGAGAAATTTGTAATAGATTTTTTTTTTTTTGAAAAATTGTTGCGTGCCCAATAGGCTAGGAGAGAAATGTTTGAAAATAAGTTGTGAGAGTTTAAGGTAAAGAGGAAAATTTGTGGGAAAATTGATTTAATGCAAAAATGGTTTTTTGAAGTTGTTGCATGCACACAAGTTTTTGAGAAAAAAATGAGATTTGAAAAAAAAAATCAAATTTACAAAAACTTGATTCTTAAAAGTTCTTGTGTACGCAATAGGTTAGAAATGAACTCACCTCTTGCAACATTTAAAGTTTTTGAGAATCCTGCAACAGGTTGATGAGAGGAGAGAAGCGTGGAGTGTAAAAGAATGATCTTTGAATGAAAGAGAGAATGAAGAATGCTCTACTTATAGTGAACCTAAAAGAACTAAGAAAACCTTAAAAACTAAAAAAAGCTGACTTGACCTAAAAGCTATCCATTTCCTATAAAACTCTACTTCTTCTCATTCTCTCTCATAACTTTCTTGGAGCTCCTCCACCACCTCTCCACCCAGGTACTCCCTCCCTTCCTCTTGTCCTTCCCCTCCTGCTTCCCATCCTCTCTCCTCCTGCTTCCTCCCTCCCCTCCCTTGCCCTCCCCTCCCCCTCCCTTGCCCTCTCTTCCCCCTTCTTCTCGCGCTTTCTGTCTCCCCTCTCTTCCCCTCTCCTCCCCTCCCTCCTCCCGCTTTCTCTCCTCCCTTCCCCTCTCCTCCCCCTCTCCTCCCCCTTCCCCTTCCCCTCGCTTCCCCTCTCCTCCCTGCCCTCCCTTCGCCTCCCCTTCCCCGCCTCCCCCTCCCCCTTCTCGCCTCCCCCTCGCTTCCCCGCCCCCCCTCACCGCCAGGCCCTCCCTTCCCCGCCGTCCCTCCCTCCCCCTCCCCGTCAGCGCCTCCCTTCCCCGCCGACCCTCCCTTCCCCTCCCCCTCCACGCCGGCCCTCCCTTTCCCTCCCCCTCCCACCGACCCCTCCCTTCCCCGCCTCCCCCTCTGCCTCCCCTCCTCGTCATAGGCAAGAGGGAGGGAGGGGAGGGGGCCGACCACGAGAGGGAGAGGCGGGGAAGGGGAAGGGGAGGGGGCTAACAAGAGGGCGGGAGGAGGGGAGGGAGGGGGGAAGGGGGAGGGGAGGCAAGGAGGGGACCGACGGGAGGGGGAGGCAAGGAAGGGGGAGGGGAGGCGGGAGGGCGAGGGGAGGAGAGGAGGGAGGGGGGGTATTATGGGGGGGGTAATAATACCCCCCCCAACAGGTGGGGGGGTTATTATAATCCCTCCCCCTACCTATTGCATGCGCAACAGGTGGGGGTAGGGGCGGTAATAATACCCCCCCACCTGTTGCGCACACAACAAGTTGGGGGGGTATTACCCCCCCCACCTGTTGCGTGTGGAACAAGTGGGGGGCCTCACCCTCCCTTCCCTGCCTCCCCTCCCCCTTCCCCGACTGTTAACCCCCCCTCCCTGCTCTCCTCTCACCCTCTTGTCGCCCCCTCCCCCTTCCTCGCCTCCCCTTCCGTCAGCCCCCTCCCTTCCTCCCTCAGCTCCTTTCCCCTCTCCTTTCGCTTCCCCCCCTCTTCTCCCTCTTTTCTAAGGCAGGGAGCGGTGAGGAGGATGGGAGAGGAGGGAGGAGGGAGAGGAGAGGGCAGTCGGGATGGAGGAGGCAGGTAGGGAGGCAGGAGGGAGGAGGGAGAGGAGGTAGATGGGGAGGCGGGAGGGAGGAGGGAGAGGAGGCAGGCAAGGAGGCGGGGACGGTGCAGACGGGAGGGGGAGGCGGGAGGGAGGAGAGGGGGTCGACGGGAGGGCGCAGACAGGAGAGGGAGGCGGGAAAGAGGAAGGGAGAGGCAGGATGGCGGGTTAACCCCCAACCTATTGCGCACGCAACAGGTTGGGGGTTAATCCCCTCCCCTACCTTAAGCCCCCACAGGGCTTTAAATTTTTATTTTATTTTTAAGACAAAAAAATTAATTTATTTAATTTAAAAAGAAAAAAAGACAAAAAAAAATAATTAACTTAATTTATTTTATAAAAATAAAAAAAGTTAAAATAAATAAATTTTAAAAAATTAAATTAAATTTTAAATATAAAAATAAATAAATTAATTAAAATAAAATAATTAAAAAAAGGTGAAAAAAATAAATTAATTTAATTTAATCTAAAAATTTTTAAAAATAAAAAATAAATAAAACTTAAAATAATATTTAATTAGAAATTTACTTAATATTTTGAGTTAAAAAATCATTGTAATTCTCATTTTTTATTTTTGATTATTTTTCAAAAAACTATGGCTTCCAGTTTTGGTTCCAAGGTGTCTTTTAAATACCTTGAACATGCTTGGTATTTTATGGAGTGCAAATCAAAGTATTTTTTGGTGATCACTGCAGAGAATGTGTCAAGCGTAAAATATTCTCTAGAGGTAGTAAGAAATGGTGGCATGGTGTCAAACATCAACATTAAAGAAAACAATTTGATAGAAGTTGTGTGCAAAGGAAAGAATGATGAGGTGGTTTACAAGTTACGAGTTACGCACAAGCACTTCTTGAAATCCTTACCAGATTCAATTGAGGGATCCCAAGAATTACTCAGTGCCTTAGAAGCATTGAAGAAAACGTGGGATGCATTTCCAAGTGGTGGTGTTGTACCTTCAGCAGAAGTAAGTGTAGCAGTAAGTACACCATCTATAACATGTAACCCTCAAGTTGTACCGCCAATATCTGTGGCGATAACTATGGTAACTCTGGCGAGAGTAACTACAATATCTGCGGCAGTAACTACAGTATCTCCAACTGTATCTACACCATCGATTGCTGTAACTACAGAAACAAGAAGGAGTGATCGTGGAGCAGATTCAAGTTCTACAGCTATTCCCAGAAAGAGAGCAAAAATAACTCCTACTCCATATGCAGATCGTTCAAGTGCAGGTTATTTAAAACCAGGTAAAAAATTGGATAGCGATGAACAGGAGGATCTGCAAGAAGAAGATACAAGTCTCGAAGACTTTTCTGGCAGACTTACATCCTCCAGAGGATGAGGTATACATTTGGGGATTTTCACAATTCAGCATGGCCACAATGCTTATTGATCGAGCTTCATTGTTCACAAATCAAAGAAAGCTAGATAAGACATTTGCACACAAATTGTATGAAGATACGAGGAAAACAAGAACTCCAGTTGCCACTAATATCACTCTTCATCCTATGGCATTTAAGAGACTTCAAGAAGATGATCCTACATTCCCTGATGTCACATTTCAAAAGCGCGTGGACTTTCTTGATGCTTTTGAGAACTTTAGAAGGAGTGACTTTGTTTGTGGAGAGGCTTTGTACCAAAGCCAATATGGGACGGACATCGAGAAGAGATACATGCTGGCAAAGAATAGATTCTTGGAAAGATGTAGGTTTGAGCCCATTGATGGGCAACACTTTCTGGAGGCTCTTGCATATACTTGGGAGTGATTTCCTAGTGTGGTGAAAAAAAGGATGCATGTGAAGATTATGGTTGAGTACTTTTAGGATGCACAATATGCACCTTAGATTCAAGGATCTTCACATAAAGGAGATCAAGCACAGACTTCGATGCAGGGGCAAGAAGAATATGCACACTGTCACAAACGCGTAGAACATGAGCGCAAACTTCTAGAGCAAGAAATGGTGGATGTCACTAAGGATGATGAAACACAAGCCTTGAGTGCACAGGAATTAAAAAAAATTGAAGAAGATGAAGGTCAATCCATTGCAAGCATGCTAGAAGCTCTTGCTACAAACCACGATGTGAAATGCAAAAGGCTAGTACTGCAAGAGCCACGATTCCAAGTATTAGAAAAAGGCATCGTCCCACTGTAAAGAAAGATCATGTGGATGGAAAACGGTTAAAAGAAGAGAAAGATGAAGAAGACTCAGAACCCGAAGCTGAAGATGATCAGGATGAACTCACATCAATCAAAAATCTCAATCTGTGTCTTAATGAAGCAATAACAGATGATGATGTGGGATATATCTAGGGTCAAAGGACGTGGTTTGTGAATGCCAGAGATGTGGAAGTTGCAGCTATCTTTACTAATAGCCAAAACCTTGATATATCCTATGCACTACAAATATACAAGGCTTTGAGAGATGGAAATAAACCTGTTGCAAGCAATGTGGTCCTGCATCCAATAATGTTTTGTCCAATCAAAAATAGCTTTTTGGATCAAATTACATTTACAAGGCCTACACATTTCGAGGAAACCTTCACTTGATTCTTTAAAGACACTCTTAGAAATATTCCACGTGAACAAGGCTAAGAGGCACAAGGTGAGAATATGTTGAAGGAAGCACAAAGAGCCAAAGGAGGTCAAAAGACTCACTTCAGAACAATTTGCAAAGAAGAATTCTTCATTCCATTGTTATCCTACAACCATCTGTATATTCAAGCATGAGATCAAGTATTTGATTGAGTCCGAAAGACTTAATCATTATGTCCATGGAAAGCGTAAGATATCCTCGACATCAGAGGTCTTCCAGAAGGCAAGGGTTGTATGGACAACATTTGGTTCTCCAAATCCTGATTTGAAGAGAAAGGTCACAAAAGTAGATGCCGACACCCTCACAAACTTCTATACTTCTTTGAGTGCAGTTGTGCCTAGGGAAACTTAAGAGCGAGAAGAAAATATGACAAGCCTCAAGGTGGTGAGAGACAGATATGCCGACTACACTTCCATCATTTTTCGTTCTGTTGAAGTGTTCAATGAGATGCTTGAAGCGTGCATTGCATGTGAGTGTGGAGAGTTGACTTATGAAGCTCCTTTGTTTGTCAAAGGTAATGGATAAGGAGGAGTTGATGGCAAGGATGTGGAGGCCTATAAAGCACTTACCTGACAAGTATGCATCCATGGAAGCACAAAAACTTTTAAAGAAAGAATAGTTTTTTGGAAAGAAAGACAAAGACCACTGCTTGGAAGAATGCATCAATGTACAGGTGAGGCGTGATGCAGTGCATAGTGCCATTAAGTATTTGCTGTCAAAGAAACAAATCCCACTTAGTCATTGTAACATTGACTATAATGTGGTCAAGCATATAGCTTCTTTGTCAACACCTAGGGTAAAGCTATGGGCAAACAGGTGGATTGAAAAGGATGAAGATGCGTCAAAAATAGTAACCTCTTACATGAGAAAAGAAATCCCACAACAGGTGGTTGCATATGTGAAAAGATTAATCAGTGAGCTAAGGATGCTGACAAATATGCACTAAAGCTTTCAATTCAATGTAGAGGTTACATCAGAGTCTAGAAAGCTTGTGAACTTCAGGGGAGTTTCAAAAGATGACTTCATCAAGAATGAGTCAGCATGGGACAAGCCACAACTATTCTTCATCAATGAAGTTTCTAGCGATGATATCCATAACTTCATTAATAGAATAGTAAATACCACCATTAGCAAAGTGGCAATTTGCAACATTGTCATTTTTGTTGATAAACAAGACAAAGAAGCCATGCTGGTTACTCTAAAGCAAGCATATTTATCAGATTTGAAGATCTATAGTGGTGTTTATGCAGTAAAGAGAGGCAAGAGAGAATGTGGCATAGCAATTCAATCTCTTGAATCATTCTTCTTGTGTATGCGGAGTCCCAACCCTGATCACTCCTTACAAAAGAACATAAGAGGGAATTCAAATAATTTGAGATTGATGCTAGAAGAGCAAGATATTCCCAAGTCCATACATTATCAAAAAAAACTATGGAAGTCCGGAAAAAAGTGGGAGTCTCTTGCTTACCATGGTGGAGAATTTGCTACCAGCAGGTTGGGAGGTCACCTTGTGCAGGATGGGATATTTATTTAAGGATCTCCTCAGAAAAGGGAACTTCACAAATATTATTGAAAATAAGCATTTCATGGCCTATTTTCAACTTCAAGCAGATCTAACCACAGGCTATGAAAAAGAGGTAGAGCACAAGGAGACTGATGACATGGATGATGACCTCGAAGATCATAATGTCCCAGTTGATGATGATGAAAAGATGGACTTACATGACCCGTTCAGAGAGAGGTTGGTGGATGAAGAGAAAGATGATGATGCCTTCTTTGATAATTATGGCTCACAGGGGTTATGTAAAAAGGCCACTACGACAATACTTAGGGGTATGAACTCTATATTTCTCAACTAAATATCATTTTTTAAATAAGATTTAAATTTAAAGATAATGAATCTAATCTCTCATATTCTTTTATAGGCAATAGAGGGAGAAGAAATGAATGAAGTCAATATGGAGGCACTCCCTTCTACTTCAACAATGCAACCACCTCTAAATTTGGTTGAAGAATCCCATGAGCATAAGAGCTTTAAATACACCATGGAAAAGCAGAATGACCGTAAACATAGAATACAAGCTATGACATTCTGCAAATTTAGCTGCATTGGATAAAATGGAAAGCTCATTTGAAGTAAGGATCGTTTTGAAACAAGAACCTCAGTATTTGAGCTTTGGTAGAAAGGAGGTTTCAATCCTCTCCAATCCTTTAAAAAAGGTTAATGACAATCTTATCCTAGCCATTCTCAGGTAACGTTTTTTTATTTATTGCTACTTCAATGAGCTAACATTTGTTTATTTTTTTACAGTGTAGTTATATCTCAGTTTCCTAGTGCAGAATGCAAAATCAATTCTATGAGCTAACATTTGTTTATTTCTTGGTGCAATGTAGTTATTTCTCAGCTTGCTAGTGCAGTGCAGAATCATGTCTACATACTTGATGCTCTCCTTTCTTCTATTCTTAGCTGTCCTCAAAAGACTATAGAAGATGTTTGTACCTGGTTAAGCCCTTTGAATTTAGATGGGGTGCAAGTCATCTTTATGCCTTATCATGAGGAGTAAGTATCAAATCCAACCTTATTTTTACTATTTCTTTGGCAAGTTTGTGTTAAACAATAATCATTTTTGATCTGGTCGTGTAGCTCACATTAGAGTCTGATCGCTTGGGACCTTGAAGTCAACCGTTTGTGGTTTGTGAATTCAATGGAAGGCTATCATGCCAACTCCCCAAGGTAATTATTCTCTTAATATTTTTGTTACTTTCTTATTTTGTATCTTATGATCATGACATATTAATATATTTCATATGTCATGATGGATAGTGCTGCATATCGGCTAGTATGTGCTGTCAGAATAACCAAGGAGCAACAAGACCAAGTAGAATTCAAACGACGTCTACCAGTGGAGCAAAAAGATGGGCACAACTGTGGGTGGAGAGTTGCCTACAACTGCATGTTGTTTCTTAGAGAGATTTTTGACTTGGAGTTACCAGTCAAAATGGAATCATATATAGAAGCCGATCTACTAGTGTTTAAGGCTGAGAGTATTTAGCATCTAATTGCTACCATTGGGAAACAACTTGAAAATATGACTACATTGCACAATGTATAAAACCTTATATTTATACTTGTATGCTTGTTCAAGCCTTTAATTGGGATGTGTAAATCTCATAGCTTTTTTATATTTTCCTCCAAGAGGAGAAGAGACTGAGTCTAATGAAAGCATGCTATCTTTATACTTCTATGATTATTTAAACCTTTCTTTTTATTTGGGATGTGTAAATCTCATAACTATTTTAAATTTTCCTCCAAGAGGAGGAGAGACTAACTCTAATGAAAGCATGAATGAAACCTTACTTTTAAAATTTTTCCTCCAAGAGGAGGAGAGACTCACTCTAATGAAAGCATGTATAAAACCTTATCTATATACTTTTATGCAGTCTAATAAAAAGACCATTATTAGTGTTGGGGAACAACCTAAAAATATGACTACGTTGCAGCATGTATGAAATCTTATCTTTATATTTCTATGCTTGTTTAAGCCTTTATTTGGGATGTGTACATCTCATAACTTTTTTATATTTTTATAGCAGAAGGATGATGTAGAAGACATAGCAAGTGAAGAAGAATATGATGTAAACTACTCTCTCAATAAGATGAGTCATGAAAATATGACTCTATTGCAGCAGATTGGAAGTTCATTCACCGCTATGTTGTTAATTCGACAACAACCTCATACTTTTGAATTTAGTGAAGAAGAGATTTTAATCCTCTTGAATCCTAAGAAAAATGTTAATGTCAAAGTCATTACAACCAAGCCTCAGGTTTGGTGCAGCCTTTTCCTTGGCTTTATACTTGCATATTTTGATTAAACCCAAGAAGCTAATATTTTTTTTTTTAATATAGTAATATTATAGCAGATTTTTCTCAAAATATACAAAGAGTTTCATATATGCTCAATCCTCTTATTTCTAAAGTGCTTAGCAACAAAAAAGAAACCATAGAGGATGTTTGCAAGTGGTTGAAGCATGTTTCTATGAATGAGGCACGAGTTTTCTTTATAGCATATTATGAGAAGTAAGCAACAAACCCTACTTGTTTTTTCTATTGCGTTGCTAGAATTGTCTCAAACACAGTAGTTATTCTTTATTGATAATGCAACTCACATTAGAGTTTGGTGGTCATGGACATCTTTGCTAAGAAGTGCTTCTTTGCCAACTCAATGACATCTGTCCATGGCACTATGTTAGAGTAAGTATAGACTACACTTGTTGTCACTTCTTGACATGTAGATTGATATGCAATGCACATATTCACTGTTGTTATATGTTTTGATGTGTAGATCGGCTCAAAAATTGGTAGGTGCTATCGACATAGTAATGCAGCAACGTAACTTGGCACAACAAATAGAGTATATAACATGTCAGGTATCACATCAAGAGGATAGCCACATCTATAATTGTGGATGGAGGGTGGGCTACAATTGCTTTTTGGTACTTGGTCAAATTTTTGAGATACAAAATGACACCACACTATCAACATATATGGACTTGCATCTCTATGCATTTATAACATGTACCATTCGAGCAATCATTAAGGGCAACATTATGGACCCTCCCATAAGTCAAATAGATAATGGCTCAAAGGAGTGCGAAATGAATGTCGTCAAAGAGTCAAAGGGGATAGAAGACCTCAACTCTACAAACATGGCTTCATTGGAAGAATTGGGAAGCTCTTTTAATGTTAGGGTTATGATTCAACATAGACCTCAGTATCTTGAATTTGGTCGAGAGGAGATTTCAATCCTCTCTAGAGCTTCAAATGAGGTCAATAACAATGTTATGATGGCCATTCTTAGGTTTTATACAAACTTTTTCTCTGCTTGATAATTCAATATTTTGATTAAATCTAATAAGCTAATATTCATTTATTTGATGGTGCAGTATAGTTATCTCACGATTTTGTAGAGTTGTACAAAACCGTGTGTATATGCTGGATTCCCTCCTTTCTCCTATACTTAGCGATAGCATAAAGACGATAGCCGATGTTTGTAAATGGTTACAACCTTTACATTTACATGGCGTGTGAGTCCTATTTATGGCATATCATGAGATGTAAGTATCATGGCAACCCTTATTTTCATCTTATACTGGCAACATTGTGTTAAATAATAATGGTTCTTAATTATTCGTGTAAGGAACATCGGAGTCTAGTGGTTTTGGACCTTGAAGACAACTATTATTGGTTTGTCAACTCGATTGCAGGCTTTCATGACTCAGTGCAAACGTAAGTATTCTATTAATCTGTTGTTACTTCTATATTATGTACCTTATGTAATAGACACACTAAGTTTTTTTAATATGTCATGATGAGTAGGTCGGTTAAGAAGTTGGTATCTGCTATCAGAGAAAAAAGATAGTACAAAGACTCGCTTGACTTCCAAAAGCATTTAGTAGTAGAGCAGGAAGATGGGCATAGTTGTGGGTGGAGAGTTTCCTATAACTGATTTTCAAAGAAATTTTCTCACTTAAACCACAGGTCTCATCAGAAGACTCTTTGGAGCTCAAATATTTAGAGGAGGATATACAATTATTTAGGGCTAAAATCATTTGAGACCTAATTGCTGCCATTAGAATACAACGTGCAACTGAAGCAATATCAGAGCTTGCATTTAAGGAAGAGGAGACTGAGTCTACTATGAAAGCACTACACACTACAGAAGAAGTAGAGACTCAGTGTACACCTACAGCACCACAACCTCCACTGGAAGCATCAGAAGAGTTGCCACAGCCTTTGCTTGCATTTAAGGAAGAGGATAGTGAGTCTACTCTGAAAGCACTACATACTACAGAAGAAGTAGATACTGAGTGTACATATAGAGCACCATAGCCTCCATTGGAAGCATCAGAAGAGTTACCATAGTCTCCACTAGAAGCATCAAAACAGTTGTGATGCATGTATGATGTTGTGTTTGTATATATGCATGAGGAGCATATTCTCATGATGTTGTTTATTCCATGAATATTATGGTTGACATTTCTTTGTTGCAACGTATGAATCATGATGCTGTTTTTGTTGATTATACACCAATTTGTGACTTATTACTTAAGTGGCATTTAGTCATGATATTTATATATTTATTTCATGCACACAATTTTATGATATGAATGTGTGATGATGTCATTATTTGGAAATATAACCTTGTGTCATGAGAATTTTGATATGAATATGTGATGATGTAATATTTGTAATATATTTCACTCCAAAGTATCAATTCCCAATGCTCCACTCACTTAAAGTATAGCATTCCCAATGCTCTACAAAATTTTATTCAGCTGGACAGTCTCCACTCACTTAAAGTAGAGCATTCCCAATGCTTCACTCACTTTATTCCAACCCTTATCCTTATCATAGTGAACACATCGTGCCTTAGTGCACTTGTATTCTTCCATCCTAGTCCTTCCACAAACACTCTCTTATTTCTTACATCCTATTCCTTCTCATTAACTTGTATTCGTCTTTCACTTTACGTCTTCCCTCACTTTCTATGACTCTTGAAGGAGGGGCAGCTCACTGTGCATCCCTCGCTATCGCTCCCTCTCTCTCCTTCTCCCACTTTCCCTCTAAGACAATGACTAGTTACTATGTGACTTCATTTACTGAACTCAAATTCTGTCTTAGATCCCTTTTGTATGGACCAATGAAGGGAAAATCATTCGAGGAGGATATGTTACACACATGGCTGCTTGATTTGAAGTCAGCAGAAGAGGTGAATATCCCTAGCTTTCTTTTTCGCTTCTTTTAATCACGTACTTCTTATGCTAACGAGTTAAATTTTCGTACAAGATATGGCGGTGGCTAGAAGCTGTATTGAAAAAAATGGTGAAGATGAGGAAAGCCAAGAGAGAAAAGAAGAGTTGTTGAATGCTTACAAGTCAGTGGAAGATTCGAAACAGGTTGTGAGGAGAGTGTGTGAGGAGATTTGTGATGCCAGCCTTGGTTACGCATGGCTTGCAGGTTTAAAGTCTGCTTGTTTTCATGAAGCCAATGCCATAGTAGGCACTTTTGAGGACATATGCTCTCTCTAATGACATAATAGTCAAGTGATGGAAATTTAGTGTCTAATGTTCAGAAAAACAAAAAGACCTTTCAATGAGTAAAATCCTTATAATTAGAAAGTTTTACAAGCATTGTACATAGTTTTTGGGGTGCAAAATGCACATTTTTTCATTTTTAAACATGCATAATGTGTAAGTACAAAAAGATTGCAAATCGGTATGCATGTATGTTGTTGATGGCCATGAAACTTTCAAATACCATACAATGAGTAAGTAACTTATAGTTGCAAAGTTTCATACAAATTTTACATCATTTTTGTGGTTGTATGTATTTTTCAAACAGTATGCATGTAAATTTTATACATAAGTATGTTTATTCTTAAAGGGAAGATTGAATGCATTTCTATGTCAATATTTATGGAGATTTTTATGCATAATATTTTTCTCTTGTATTGCTAGAAATGTTTCAAATAATTATTCTTAATTGATAATATAGCTCACATTGGAGTTTGGTGGTTATGGACATCTTAGCGAAGCAATGTTTCTTTGTCAATTCAATGACATCCATCCATGACACTATGTCAAAGTAAGTATATACTACTTGTATTACAGATACTTCCATGTTATGCATCATATGCAATGCACACATTCAGTTATGTTATCTATTATGATGGGTAGGTCGGCCCAAAAGTTGGTAGTTGCTATCAACGCAATCATGTAGTAGGAAGGTGACTTTGTAGATCAAATATGGTATCTAGCATGTTAGGTAGTGGAGCAAAAGGATGGCCACAATTGTGGGTCAGAGTCGAGTACAATTGCTTCTTACTCCTTGCTCAAATTTTTGAGTTGAGCATCACTAAAACCACAATATCAACATATATAGACTTGCATCTAGATGCATTTATGGAATCTATCATTAAATCATTTATTTCTATCATTTTTGAGCATTAAAAGATGACATTGGCTATCACACACATCAGTTCTACAAATGCGGTTGCTATATTGGAGGAAATGGGTGGCTTCTTTGATGTCACTTTTATCATTCGGAAGAAACCTCAACATTTATCATTTTGTAGAGAGGAAATTTCAACCCTCTTTGACCCTTTAAAAGAGGTTAATAACAAATTCATGATGGCCATCTTCAGGTTTAATACAAACTTTTCCTTGGCTTTATACTTTTGTATTTTGATTGAATCTAATGGCCTAATGTTTGTTTCTTTTTTGTATAGTATGGTTATAGCATGACTTCCTATATATATACAAAGACATGCATATGTGCTCAATCGTCTTCTTTTTGAAGTACTTAGTAAAAAAAAAAATTCCATAGAAGATTTTTGCAATTGATTGTAGCCTATTAATTTGAGTAAGGCACATTTTATATTTATGGCTTATTACGAGGAGTAAGCAACAACCCCTAATGTATTTACAACAAAATGTATGTTGGTAGGTTTATATCATAAGTTTGTGTGTTTGATGTTAAAGAAAATTTTTAGTGACCTTTCCATGAGTTAAATACTTATAATTAAAATGTTTTATAATCATTTCACATAATTTATAGGGTGCAAAATGCACATCTTCTCATTTCTAAATGTGCATATGGTGTAAGTACAAAAGATTGAAAATTGGTATGCATGTATGTTGTTGATAGCCTTAAAACTTTGCAAATAATTTTTAATGAGTAAGGTCCTTATAGTTGCAAAGTTTCATAAAGATTTTGCATCATTTTTGTGGTTCTACATGCACATCTTCTCATTTTTAAACATGAACAATACGTAAGTGCCAAGAAACTGTGTATCGATACATGTTTATATAATATGTGCATATTGCCAATAGCCACAAAGTTTGCAAATACCTTTCAATGCAAAAAGACCTTATACTTTGAAAAGTTTCATAAGGATTGTACATCATTTGTGTATAAGGCTAATTGTTTTGTTCTAATTATGAAGAAATAATTTAAGTGAGTTTATTTCTATGATTAGAATTTATGAATATATCCATTTTATGATTAAAAGGATAATTGTAAATTCATCTATATAAGAAGAACTAAATTCTTATACTTTTGTAAATTATATGTGTAAATATTTATAAAAGAGAAAATTTGGTTATCTTTTCTAGAGAATATGCATGTAAATTTCATGCATAAGTACATTTATTCTTAAACGGGAAGATTGAATTCATTTCTATGTCAATAGTTATGTAGATTTTATGCATAGTAGTTTTTCCTTAGATTGCTAGAAATGTGACAAATAATAATTATTCTTAATTAACTTACATTAGAGCTTGGTGGTTGTGGACATCTTAGCCAAGCAAAGTTTCTTTGTCAATTCAATGACATCCATCCACTGCACTGTGTCAAAGCAAATATAAACTACTTGTGTTACAATTACTTCCATGTTATGCATCATTTGCAATGCACACATTTAGTTTTGTTATTTGTTATGATGGGTAGGTCATCTCAAAAGTTAGATGCTAGCAATGCAATTATGCATCAGGAAGGTGACTTGGTTGATGGAATAGATTACTTAACATGTCAAGTAGTGGAGCAAAAGGATGGCCACAATTGTTCATGGAGCTGGGTATAATTTCTTCTTACTCCTTCCTCAATTTTTTGAGCTAAGCGGCACTTTAAACATGTATAAAAAGGAGGGATGTATAAAAAACAGGGATGTATAAAAAGGACAAGGAAAAGAGAGATGGAATATTGGATGGAATGTACAAAAGAGAGAGGGATGGAGAAAAGAGAAGAGGGAATGTAAAAAAGAGAAGATAAGAAAAGAGGATGGATGTGGGAAAGAGAAGACAAGACAAGAGAAAATGTACAAAATAAAAGATAAGAAAGGAGAATGAATGTAGAGAAGATAAGAATAGAGGATGGATGTGGAAAATAGAAGAAAAGTGGATGCAATCCAAAAAGTGAAGAGCAATGGAATGCAAAAGTTGAAGAGAGATGGATGTACAGAAGAGGGAAAGTGAAGATGATGTGGAAAAGAGAAGGAAAGAGCAAAGAAGAGAAGAAATAGGGAATGCAAAAAGAGAGAAAATAAGAAAAGAGCATGGATATGGGAAAGACAAGAGAAGAGATGAGGAAATGGAGGATAGAGAAGATTAATTTGTTGGAATTCTTGTATTCTAGAGCACTTCCTCATGGGAAGGAATATTTTGGTTGAAGGTTTGGAGGGTTGTAGAGATCATGTTGTGATTAGCAGTTGTGAATTGGTTAGTCCATGATGCTTGAGTAGAGAGGCAATTGGCTGGCAAGGGTGGCTTCATGTGTAGAATCACGGTAGTGGCAATGCTTCCAAATGCATGTGGTGATCTACAATAGGCCTAGAGGTGACTCATTTCTACATCTCTTTGTCGGAGCCTTTGAGGCTCTCTGTGTCTCCATGATTCGTGTCTCTGAGTAGTTGCATTAGGGTCCTTAGTCTGGTCTATACATTTGTAAAGGCAACAAGCCTAGTAGAGATGAGCTTGAGTTCTTGAATCTTGTCTAATCTCTTGGAATGGAAGAATCTTGTTCTGTATACTATGTCACAATTGTATGGTTTCATTATCCCATCCATTTTTAACTCTCAAAGAGTCTAATAAAGAAATTGCAACACTATTTTATGTGAGTTCATAATTGATGTTTAAGGTTGTGATATTGCGTGTGTGTTGAGAATCTAGAAAGCCAACAATTGGTATTAGAGCGGGTTCAAGGAAGTTTGTGAGGACTGTTGAGGGTTAAGCTACCTATCAAGCCCCCTTCGATCCTGGCAAGTATCTACATCAATGGATGGTTCATTTCTTGGAAGTATAAAAGCATGAGGAGCAAGCGCCATAAGAGATCTTTTGATGTGCTAGTCGAGGCGTGTTGTCCACTCTTGGCTAAACTAGAAAGTCCATAATAGCTTACATTCATGTTTTCTTTGAAGAAAGTGAAATCCAAATCATCTATAGTGAAATTCAATGAAGGAACTTTGGAACCTGGTAGTTGTCAACCAGATTGTGGCTCATCTAGAAGAGTTTGTGGGAATAGTTTTTGGTACACATAAGGAACCAACCACCAACAAAGCTAAAAAGCATACTTAGAATAAAGATAATGACAAAGCAATTGGGATTTGTGGGAGAGAACTTGGAGAATAATATTTCCATTGCTTGGGCATTTCAAAATCTACTATAGACACTAGACCATAGTGGAGGCTCTGTTCAGGGTAAAGATGAGACATTCGAAAGCAACACTCAAACAAGAGTTATTTGAATTGCACATGGGATAAAGTGAAGAGTTGGAAACATTCTTTAATCTCATGCAAGCCCTTCTAAAACAACTTCCCAAACTCGGCTCCAAGTTTGAAGATGATGACCAAAAGGCGATTCTATTGAAGAGCTTTCCCACCATGTACAATGAAACAACTCAAATTCTCTGACTAGATGATAAAGCAAATTTTGACGATTGTGTAGCTCTTATATTGAGTGAAGAGAAGCATGAAGAGGCACTAAAGCCAACTGGTGAGTATGCATATGCCATGAAGGAGAAACAAAAAGCAAAGCTAGATGATACACGCAGTTGTAATTACTATGGGAGGCCTGGACATTTCGAGCATCAATGTTATAAAAAGAATAAAGATGAAGAAAATTGGAAAGCAAAAGAGAAATCATGCATCGTTGATGAGATCCCATTGACTTGTAAGTAGCTAGAATAGTAACAGATGATTGTCTTTATGAAGACTAGGCCATAGGCCTTTTGAGGTTGAGACATGTTTTAGAACTTCCTAGTTGTGACAATTGTTTAGATGGTTGGGTGAGTTTGTGGGATTGACCACGTTCTAGATGCTTTTAGATGTTGTTATCTCAATATCCTTTTCACTATTTTTTACTTTTGCCTTCCCATTTTGGCCGTGGGGGGATTGTTGGAATTTTGTCTTGTAAACCACATCCTGATTGGGAGTAAGATTCTGGTCTAAGGTTTGAAGGGGTATAGAGATCATGTTGTGATTCACAATTCTGACGTGGGTAGTCCATGATGACTCATTCAAGCTTGAGTAGAGAGATGATTGGATGGCAATGGAGGCTTCACATGCATGGTGAACAAATGGCAGAAGTGAATCACAGTGGTGGTGGTGATGCTTCCAGATGCATGTAGTGATCTACAAAGCCTATTAGCAACTCATTTCTACATCTCTTTGTCTGAACCTTTGAGGCTCTCGATGTCTTTAGGCTTCATGTCTCTGAGTAGATGTGTTAGGGCCCTTAGTTGAGTCTATAGAGCTATAAAGGAAATAAACCCAGTAGGGATGAGCTTGAGTTCTCGGTTCTTGTCTGATCTCTTGGAATAGAAGAATTTTGTAGGTATACTATGTCATAATTGTATGATTTCATTATTTGATCCATTTTTGTCTCTCAGAGAGTTTAATAAAGACATTGCAACACTATTTTATGTGAGTTCATAATTAAAGTTGTAAGGTCATGATATTGCATGTGTGTTGAGAGCTTAGAGTGGTGTCAAAAAGATAAGAGAAGAGGATGGATATGGGAAGGAAGAAAAGGAAATGCAAAAAAATAAGAGGAATGGAATGATGAAAGAGAAGAGGTATGGCATGCAAAAAAAGAAGAGGTATGAAAAATAAGACACCACAACAAGTAGGGAGCTTACCGATGCTTTCTATTGATGTCTCACAAGCGTGGGCATGAAAATTGTGGATAGAGCTTGTGGGTGGGGGGAGCTGTTAGTATAAAGGATTGTGACAAGGTTAGTGCACGTGTTGATATGTTAGTTGGTATAGGCATCCATATATATCAATTACTATATTGACTAGAATACAAACACCTACACCGACTTTGTCATCGTCGTTGATACCAGATCTAGGTTAAAATTTCCATACCGACATTTTGCCAGAACGTCCTTTCCTAGGGCACCCAAAATAAATTTTAACCACAATTTTGGTCATTTAAAAGATTAAAAATATAAGAGTATCTACATTGAAATTGGATCAAAACACTCATATTGATGGTAAACTTAACATACAAATGTACAAAATGTCACTATAAAAATGAAAGGGCCATATATAGGAATCCTCGTCGATGTCAAAACAATCAATCAATAGCATTTACATCAATGGCTTCATCTTGAGCCAAGTCTTGCATGCCAAACAACTCTATCTCTAGCTTTACATACAATTGATTACCTATATCATCATCATGTATTTAATGTCTACCTAAGACTTGATCCTCTAGTTCACCATGTAATTCTCAGTCTTCTTCCCCAATGTCGTGATCTCTATCTTCCTCCATTACAGTTTCATGATTGTCACCTTCTTCTTGGCCCAGATTGTCATCTTCATCCTCTTCCCTAGATCCACTGGCATCATTAGTTGGATCTATTGGCGGGATCTCCATATGCACATCCCTAACTTCAAAAATATGTTGGCTTCAAGGAGCAACTTGGACCACGTACCACCATCTTGGATCCGAATGATTCAGATGAAAGACCACCTACATTGAAGACAAATTAAATGCCATTAATTATATTGATGTATTCTTAGTATGTAAATATGTGTGTGTGTGTGTGTGCATGAACATCTACCAATAATTTTTTGAAAACAAAGGTATTAGATTTTAATCAATTCATTAGTAAGTATCTATAATGTCGTAAATAGTAGATGCTATGGAATACACTGAGAACATAAGCACATGCATGCAAAAATACATAGAGATATAAGAGTGGGGGAAAAGACAAATCTCTATAGAATTTGATGTGAAGAGAGTGGGAGAGAAGTAAGGAGTCTCACTTGTAGCTTCCTCACATACACAATGGGGGAATACACACAAAGGTGGAGGTTGAAAACTGTTTTCCTCTTCTTAGTTGTGAAAGCCAAAAGAACTCTCTCTAAGTACAAAAGGAACAGGTGAACCCTATATGTGGGTCTCAAGCCAAACTCAGCTAACCTAGGTGGCATACTAATTGAGCCACTAACTAGAGTACATAAAGATAGTTGTCATCTAGCTATTATTCATGGGCGGTGTACCACCGCATCTGTAGCTGACAAGTGGTTGACATAAATGCACAACGGTCACCCTGGCATATCACGAGTGGAGCTTGATATCTCAACACTCCCCCTCGAGCTCAATCCCAATTCCTGCAGACCAAGCAGGTCTCTAAACTTGCACAGCTTCTCTGCGCCCAATGCCTTTGTGAATATGTCAGCTACCTGATCCTCTGTGGTGACATAAACTAGATCAATAAAACCTACTAGAACCTTCTCCCACACATAGTGATAATGCACCTCAATGTGCTTTGTTCTAGCATCATAGATTGGGTTATTTGCTAAGTGTATATTGCTCATGTTGTCACAATAAATGACAACTTACCCATCTATAGACTGATGCATATCATAAAGTAGCTTACGCAACCAAGCTACCTCACATGCAGCCATTGTTGCACCCCTGTATTCAGCCTCTATGCTTGACAAGGCAACTGTAGGCTGTTTCTTATGGCTCCAAGTGACTGTAGCACTCCCAAAAGAGAATGCATATCCACTCGTAGATCGTCTATTTAAAATACTACCATCCCAATCAGCATCAGTGTATCCATGCAACTGTATCTGAACCCCAGTTTCATAAAATAGTCCATACTGCAATGTGGACATCACATACCTCAATATGCATCTAGCCACATCCAGTGACTGTAGCACTCCCAAAAGAGAACACATATCCATTGGTAGATCGTCTATCAAAAATACTACCAGCTCAATCAGCATCAGTGTATCCATGCAACTATATCTGAACCCTAGTCTCATAAAATAGTCCATACTGCAATGTGGACTGCTCATACCTCAGTATGCATCTAGCCGCATCCAAATGCGGTTTCCTTGGAGCCTGCATAAACTGACTTGCCAACCCAATAGCATAGCTCAAATCTGGCCTAGTAATAGTCATATAAGTCAAGCTTCCTACTATGCATTTGTACATAGTAGGGTCTTCCAGAAGCTCACCTGCATCTGTGCTCAACTTCACATTCTACTCTAAAGGAACTGAAATAGGCTTATAGCCTATCATCCCATATTTGGACAACATGTCCAATCCATACTGCCTCTGCAAGAGCCATATCGCACTTGTGGATCTAATCACCTCAATGCCCAAGAAGTAACGCAACTCTCCCAAATCCTTCATCTCAAACTTCTACTTTGATAGCATTTTCACATGAAGGATATCTTCATCACTATCACCTGTGATGATCAAATCATCAACATAAATGACAAGCAACATAATGCCTTTCTTTGTTTTTCTCACATAAAGTGAGAAATCTGCCTTGGAAATCTAAAAGCCAATAGTGGTAAGATACTGTCCTCCCTTGTTAGAACATGCTCTGGGTGCTTGTTGCTTCAAGCCATACAAGGCTTTCTTCAACCTGCAAACAAACTCAGGATGAACAGCATGCACATAACTTGGTGGCTACTCCATATAGACCGCTTCTTGCAAATCACCATGCAAGAAGGCATTCTTTACATCCATCTGATGTAAAGACCATCCCTTTGATGTAGCCATAGCAATGACTACTCCTACGGTTGCCATCCTTGCAACCGGACTAAATGTTTCTTCATAATCAATGCCATATGTCTGTGCATACCCCTTGACAACTAATCTTGCCTTGTATCTGTTCACGAAACCATCTGCATTGTGCTTCACCTTATAAGCCCACTTACAGCCAATTGCATTCTTGTCTTTAGGCAAAGGCACCAATTCCCATGCAGCATTTTCTTGCAAGGCATCCATTTTTTCATCCATGGCTTTCTCCCATTTTTCTTCTCCCATGGCTTGCTCAAAAGAATTGGGTTCTGGCTCATGTATCACTTTGACCATATAAGCATAGTGAATGGCTGTAAATCCATCATATTTCAGCCTATCCACAGGATACCTAGCTTTGATAGACCTGTGAAAAATAGGCTCACTACTAGGTGCTCTCAAAAAATCCCTTGTCTTCCTTACTCCACGTGTAACAATAGAAGGAATACCCAACTCATCATCAAGGTTCTATTTTGAGCCACTAGATTCACCATCCACATAAGAGTGACCTGCATTCACATCAAACATGGGCTGATCTACTTTCTCTTTTCCTTTTTGTGATACTTGCATACCACTATCTGCATTTCTTTGAGCAGATCCTCCTGGTCTCAATCTACCTATCCATGGTCAAGTATGTGAACCACTGCTAGAGGACACTACAAGTCCACTAATATTTTGTGATTGTTGCTGTGAATTCTATGTAGCATTACCATTTTGTGCATCTACATCATCAATCACATTTATTGGTTTATACCAGCTGCTCATCTCATAAAAAACATCATTGCTTATTGTAAACTTACGAGTAGAAGGGTTATGGCATCTATACCCTTTCTACTGCAGAGAATAACCAATAAATATGCACTTCTCAACTTTTGGATCCAACTTGGATCTTAGCTCATCTAACACATGAACATAGGCAATGCAACCTCAGGGGGGTCACTATGTATAAACCCTCTATATCACGTGCATTCAAGGCCTATATTTAAAATCCCTTATCTGTAAATTTTTTCATTAATAAAATGTACCCCTTTTCTATACAAATCTGTAAATTTTTTCCAAAACTATTTTAAATAGTCCCTTATGTATATTTATTTCTGTAAATTTTAGGAATAAAAAACATCCTTTTGTTGAACTCACATGATAAGGTTACATATGATGAGTGACCCCCCTGAGAATGCAACCAAAAACTTTCAAATGAGAAATATCTGGTTTCCTACTAGTATACCTCTCCTATAGCGTCATGCCATGTATTGCTGCAATGGGAGTCCTGTTCATTATGTAGATTGCTATAGCAATTGCTTCATCCCAATAATAATATGGCAGGTCTTTTTTGTTGAGCATGGCATGAGATACCTCTCCAATATGCCTGTTTTTCCTTTCTGCAAGTTCATTTTGCTATGGGGTATGACTCCATGAATATTGATGCTTTATGCCATGCTCTTGTAGGAACCTTGCAAATTCATTTGAAAGGTACTCTCCCCCTCCATCTAACCTTAGGCATTTTATTTGCAGGCCTGTTTCTTTCTCAACCATAGCTTTAAAAGCTTTGAAATGCCCAAACACTTACTTTTCTTTTTCATAAAATACACCCAAACTTTTCTGCTATAGTCATCAATAAAAGTGACAAAATAATGACAGCCTCCAATAGATGTAGCCTTACTAGTCCACACATCAGAGTGGATTAATTCCAATGGCCTCTTACTCTCTTGAACATGTCTAGGAAATGGTTTCCTTTCCTGTTTTCCAAATTGATAGGCTTCACATACCTTATGCATTTCTACAACCTTAGGCAATCCTACAATAATATTTTGGGCCAGTATTAATTTAAGTCGCTGTACATTAACATGACCAATGTGTTTATGCTAGATATCAATATCTGCAACTACACCAATCCCATGTGCAAACATTGTTGCACTCAATTCAGCCATGTCCGCATCCAACATAAACATCTTGCCCTTCTTCTTCCCTTTTGCTATCAAGCGACCTTTATTTTTCATATCCTCAACAAAGCATCCATGAGGATTAAATTTGACCTACAAGCCTTGCTCAACCATTTAGAAACCAGGTTCTTGGTGATATTCGGGACATGGAATACATCAGACAGGTTTCTCTTTTTCCCATCCTGCATAGACAAAGGAATTTACCAATCTACACAATAGGATGTGCAGTATCATCACTAGTCTCCACAAATCCTAGTCTTTCCATTTTCCTTGCATCCTGCATCCATTCTGCATGACTTGTCATGTGGTTTGACGCACTTGGGTCGACATACCACACAGCATTGCTTTCTTCTGCACTTGTCACAAAATTGGTCATGTGCTGCACCATAAACAAATGCTCATTTCTATCATCACCCTATCTATTAGAGGATGCATAATTGCCTTGCTGCAATTTTCTAGTCATGATCTCATTCTGCTTTTTATAGCAGTCTTTAACCATATGACCCATTTTACCATAGTAGTAGCATTTAACATTGCTGTTTGCATTTCGGCCTCTCTACCATCCACCACGACCTCTTTGGCTCCCCCTACCTCTAAAGTTACCATGTCCTCCTCCATAGGATTGGTTTTCTTGAATTTGCTGCATATTTTGATTTCTGCCACAGCTTCCAAATCAGCCTGCTCTGCCTCTACCTCTTCCAGCATTTGAGTAGAAGATAGTTTCTTTTGAAGTTCCTCCTGAAGAAGATGCACCACCATTTCTCTGCTCTTCAGAAATTAGAAGAGCAATCAACTCCTCAAAATCAAGAAAATTCTCACAGACAGCAATGGATATACGAAATTGTGCATAATCCTTTCCTAGACCATTCAAGGTCACAGAAACTAAATCATCATCTTCCACTAGCGACCCAATGGAAGCAAATGCATCTGCAATCTTCTTCACCTTCATGTGGTAGTCATTGATGCTCATATTTTCTCTCTGCAGATTATGCAACTCCTACTTGAGCTACATTTTCCTGGCTTGCATATTTGTGCTATACATTTTTGTCAAAGTATCCCATGCCTCCTTCGGCGTGCTTGCGTCCTCGGGGGGGTCACTCATCATATGTAACCCTATCACGTGAGTTCAACAGAAGGATATTTTTTATTTCTAAAATTTACAGAAATAAATATACATAAGGGACTATTTAAAATAGTTTTGGAAAAAATTTACAGATTTGTATAGAAAAGGGGTACATTTTATTAATGAAAAATTTACAGATAAGGGATTTTAGAAATAGGCCTTGAATGCACGTGATATAGAGGGTTTATACGTAGTGAACCCCCCGAGCTTGTGTCCTGAATATGCACAATCATAGAATTTGAAATATTGATAGATAGCCAGTACATAACTTTTCTAGCTCTCTCATGCTAGCCTTTAAATGCCTGCAACTCCTATTGATTGGGAACATTAGGAATAACTGGTTCTTATTCCACTCCAGTAATGAATTCCCAATAGCCTTTTCCCTTAAGGAAATTCGTCATTCTAAACTTCCATGCTTGGAAGTTGTTCTTGTCAAGCTTTTCAATGACTATCTGTGAAAGAGCATCAGACGCCATTACAAAACACTGCAAAAATATTCTATCATTGCAAAAAACACAACTTCTCCCTCACAAGGGCAGATCTGCAAAATTGACGAAAGTGGTATTTTACCACACAGTCACTTTCTAGTGACGATTTTGCATCAACATGCAATAAAAATGATTCTATCACTCCCAATATCTTTGCGCACAGGCATACGATGCAATTTTTGCGATAACTTTTAGTCTAATAGTAGATTTTGCTAATTCATCCAACTCATTCCAATCATCCGCAGACATATTTGTAGCCTTAGCTTCAATCCCTGCCAAGGGTTTAATCTGCTTCTTTTGAATAAGCACATCCCTTATTTGTTCTTTCCACAAAGAAAAGTTTGTCCCATCAAACTTTTTAATGCTAAAAAAACTCCTTTTCAGACATGGAAGAGGATGCCATGATGCAAATGAAGCGAAAATCCCAAATGCTAGTGCCTACAAGAGAGAATCACACCAAATACCAAGTGCACCCAAATGTGTATGCCACAATAGACTGAAATATCACCAAAACTCAAAAGCATCAAAAGATGCAGTTGACTCATGTGCATGTACTATGCATCCATATGAGCAAATCTGGCCCAAAAGAAAATGCCAACTGCAATGGCAATCCAAAATGCCAATAAGTGCCAAATGACTCGAGCATAAACACCATCCACTGGCATATGCATTAATAATATCTCATCCAAGAGAGCATAGCACTATCAGTGCATCACGTGCAATGTGTCAAAGCTATCCCTCAGCATAAAATAGCATCCATGTGCAAAGCGTCCATAAAAATAGCATCCCACAAGACAATTTGGGCCTATCAGCGCATCCAATAAGGAACGCAATGCATCCAAATGGCCTATAAATCATCCACTGCAACCCAATGCACACCACAAATGAGCACACACTGCTCAAACTGCAACCAGAGTGATCTGCATAAGGTATGCTCAAGAAATCATAGTACCACGGTAATGACCGCTACTAAAAATATGACTTGAGATGCATCAAAACATGGGCACCATTGCATAATCGGACTCAACAAGAAAATCTGCAAATATCTCTCTTCTGTCAAAACTCCAAAATCCCAACCGATGAGTGAGAAATGGGAGTCAACACTTATCCATTGCCATGTGGCATAAATCTAAGGTTTCAAAACCTTAGAATGAAAAACGCATAACAAAGAGACGAAACCGAATACACAGAGATCTATAACTCTGAAATCGTCCACCGAATCATGTAAGAACTGATAGGTAGGGGTTTTTGGGCATCCGGAACGCAATGGAACAGACGGTTTTGGAAACCGTGGTCTCAATCAGTAGGTCCAACACGGACTGAAAAACGTTTTTGGAAACAGAGCTGTTTGTAAACTCCACCGGAGTGCGAATGATGGGCAACATAGAAGTTTTAGGACCTCGTGAGTCCACTAGAACTGACAGATCTGCAAATGGTTGCTCTAAACTTGAGTTCCAACACTCGGATAGAAAAACGCAAAAATTGACACAGTGAGTCATAAATCCAATGAAATGATCCCAAATTCAAGAATGAAGGTGTTTCCAAGCTCCTGAAGTGAAGTGGATACCAAAAGCAAGCAATAGTTGCCTCTATAAGTCAATACTGAGTCTCTATCATTAAACGGAACAGGGAAAAGCTCAAAAAACGACTTTTTCTTTGAAATCACTTAATAGGCTCTCAAAACCACTTTGCAAAACCAAAGTGACTTTTCCAAAGGTTCCTCCAAGGTCTCTACACACTTGGATTCAAGTAAAGTCACCCACAAAGCTTCCCACACAGCTTCTCCTTCCTCTAACAGAGTTGCTGAGTTTCAAGCATTCACACACCACAACAAGACAAAGCACCCATAGACGCACGCACAGACGCGTTTCATGAACTAAATAAAAAACTTACGGGCGCGTCTATTTGCGCATCTGGAGACCCGTGTCTAATTGCGCGTCTATATATCAGACTTATGCGCGTATAGACGCGCACAAAGACGCATAAATAGATGCACTTATAAACGCTTTTATAGACGCCAGTCGAACAAACAGATGCGAATATAAACGCACTGATAGACGCGCGTGTTTTTTTTTTTTAATTTTACAGAATAGTGTGTATGTTGTGTATGCTATATAGTTACAAGAATCCCATATCCACATTCTGTAATTTAATTCTTATAGCCAACCGCATTTTAATTACAATTCCAAATAAAATATTACAACTCCAAAACACAATAAAATTGAAAGCTCAAAAAGTGCTTGTATATACATATAGCACGAAGCTAAGCCACGTCATGTGGCTTCAAGTACAAAAAAAAAGGAAGCTAAGCCATGTCATGTGGCTTCAAGTACAAAAAATAAGAGGAGTCTATATACAAGAGGCACGAAGCCAAGCCAGTGGCTTTAAGTACAAAAAAGAATAGTAGCACTACTTCTACGACTAATCCTCGCTGCCTTCCATGCTCCCTTCTGTGCTCCCTTCTGCGCTCCCTTCTGCACCTCCTTCCTCGTCTTCCTCATCGTCTTGTGCATGGGCCTGTAAACAAGGGACAACATATATCAATGTATGAAAAATCAAATCTTTACTTATAATTTTGGCATTATTACCTGGGGGGCCTGTCCAGTAGCTCGGGTATACTGCTCCTCAGTTTTCAACCCGTCATCATAGAAGTGCCTCCATGTATCTCCTCTGCGATGGTGGCGGTGGTAGGCTATCTCCACTGGAGTAGGGTATCTGCCCATGATCTCAAGCTGCATGACCGCGATACACTTTGTGGAGGGATTAGTACAAAGAAACAACCAACCTCCTAATAAACTACATAAGCAATATAATTTGAGATCGATACTTACAAATTGGGCCTCCCATGATTCAACACCCCCTGCTCCAAAATGCGCGCTTCCATATTCCTCCATCAAGATCCTCCGTGCCTCCACGTGCTGTAGACTGGGCTCCTCCCTCGCTGACTTCATTGCCTTCTTCCACTCACGCTTGTGAGCGGTGTGGGGCGGGCCCCTTGGAGGTTGACCTGCCTCAAGCCTGGCAAGCTCCGCTAGTGCCTGCCTCTTAAGGGAAGATCTTTTATTGCTAAGTATCGTAACAATCTTTGACTTCCCCCATTTATCTGTGAACTGGCGATTGGGGGGGTTAGGATACCTAGAGCGAACAGTAGCGAGGGTCTCATCAGCCAACCTCTTTGGGTGGTCTTTATAGTGGATAAAGTAATCTCTGTAATTGTTAGCAATTACAGAGCGCATGAAGGCCATGATGTCCTTCCCCCACGCATCCATCAAGATGCCTCCTGTCTGAGTGATGTCATAATAAATCGTACCATCACCCAGAGGCACGTCTAAATCATTTGAATCATCCTCCTCCTCACTGCCACATGGCCCAAAGCACTGTGCCATGCATCCGCCACCGCTCTCCCTGCTACTATGCCTGCTACCCTGTCGTGTCGAGCTCATACGCTGGCCACTCGTAGCTGGGGACTGCACGGGACTACGCTGACCACTCGTAGCTGGAGAACCGAGTCTCGACGGTTGGGGAGTACATCGACGGCTCGCCGAGACAGAAGGACCTCCTGACGGCATGGGGGAAGGGGCATAAGACGGGATGGCAGAAGGGACATAAGACGGCATGGGGGAAGGGGCATAAGACGGTACGGGGGAAGGGGCATAAGAAGGGGCATAAGACGGCTGTGCGGACTCCACTGGGGTAATCTCAGGCGGTGTGGGGTGGCTCGGAGTCTGTAGTGCCGACTCCTGGGGAGTGTTAAGGGTACCGGTCATATACCCGTATAACTCTGCAGGACTAGGAGGGTGCCCTAAAAGATTATATAAATCCTTCCAAATCGATTCCCGCGGATCAGGTGAGCTAGAAGCACTTCCTAGCCACTATTGAACTAGAAAATAGGAAACAAATCTATTACTTTGGGAGCTGAGAAGAAAGGGGAAAAAAAAAGAGGCTCTGTCAGAGCGCGTCTATAGACCCGTCTGATCTGCACGTCTATAGACGCGTCTAACAGAGCGTTTAACAATTCAAGTAAAAGCGCGTCTAACAGTCCGTCTAACAGTGCATTTAAAAGCACGTCTAACAGTCCGTCTAACAGTCCTTCTAACAATCCGTCTAACAATGCGTTTAAAAGCACGTCTAATAGTGCGTTTAACAGGACATCTATGTGAGCGTCTACAGACGCGTCTGTGTGTGTCTGTAACAAGCCAGACGCGCGAATAGACGCGCCTATAGACGCACGTTTAGACGTGCATTTAGACACACCCTCAGACGCGCCTATAGACGCGCTCCGACAGGCGAGAATACTTAAAAGTCAAAAAGGACGTTGCGCCCGACAAAAGAACGTGTCGCTCATACCTAGATCCTGCGTTTCGTGGATGTGAGAAAGTACAAAACTGGAAAGAGCAAGCAAGAACAACTTCAAAAGGACTTACTTGGAAAAAGGTATGGAAGGATCTTTCTTTTCCAAACTTGTTTCTTCTCCTTGTTTGTACTCCTCCTCTTCTTTAGGCTTGGAAGCAAGTGTAGGTACGGTCCCTTTCTCTTGAGTGAAAGCTTGGAACTGTGTATGGGAGGCTCTCTCTTAAGCTTCGAATCTATGGAACTGCTAATAAAGAAGGAAGGAAGCCGCTCGCGAAGTTTAAGTAATGAAAAGAAAAGCAAAGCGAGCGGCACGCCGAAAAGCAGGTTTAAAAGCCGCGTCTATAGTCACGTCTATTAGCGCGTCTATAGTCGTGTCTGAATACACAGAGTAGATGCATCTATAGTCACGTCTATTAGCACGTCTACAGGCGCGTTTAAATACATAGAGTAGACGCACATTTAGACGTGCCGTCAGACACGATGTTAGACGCGACTATAGACGCAGCGATAGATGCAACACAGAGTTTAAATTAAGCATTTGAAGAAGAGCAAATTTGGTGGGTTGTTTATTTGTAGGATGTCTCCATCTTCAACAAGTAGCTCCAGTGAGGATGAATCCCTCCGTATCCACCATCGCGAAATGTGGTTGGAGCAAAAAATCAAATGTCTGTGTGATCGATGTCGAGGAAACATGTATCGTGCACGCAGGATTACGCTCAATCATATCTCAAAGTATGGAGAATGGGATGTGACCGTAAACAGGGTAAGGGTTTGTAAGTTAAGGTTGATTGAGATACCTATGGGTGTTCATATGTTTGAGTTATGATCCCGTTTTAATTTGATACAGGATGCAGTGCCACACGCGCACATGTTACCCTATGCCCGTCGTGAGGAGGTGAAGCGTCGGCGATATGAGGTGGGATCTTTAGGAGGGACCGTTACGGATGCATGGAGTGATGGTGATAGTAGCCCTCCGCCATTACCTCATGAAGCCGTGGAGGAGGAGGTGTTTGATGATATGGTGCGGGATTTATATTTCCATCAAGGGAGGGATAATAGCATGGAGCAGGATGATCTTTTTACCGCAGCATCGACTCCACTGTTTGAGGGGTGCACATTCTCTGTTCTACGTGCCTCCCTTGAGTTACTAAACTTGCAAACCATCTATGGATGGAGCAATGCAAGTTTGAATGCATTACTCAAGCTTTAAAGTCGATTTTGCAAACATGGTGAATTATGCACGTGGGTCAATTACTCGAATGCTTTTCCTCATTTATGGTCTTCACGTGCAGGCTATTGTGTAAAATGCTTCCAAGGTCTCGAGAATAAATTACCGACCTCAAGAGATATGGCAAGGCAACATGTGACCTCTCTTGGAGGATTAGATTACAAGCGCATCCATGCATGTGTCAACGATTGTGTTTTGTTTCGTGGACTACATAAGGATCCAAGAGAGTGTCCTACTTGTGGAGAGGCAAGATATAGAGCAGATCTCAAAACCTTGGACGTGCCTCATAAGGTATTGCGACATTTTCCCATAATCCCTCGCATCCAACATATGTTCAAGTGCAAATCTATTGCAGAGCTCATGTCATGGCATTCCTCCCATCGATCAACCGATGGCAAGTGGAGAACTCCCGCGGACTCTCCTGCGTGGAAGCATATTGAAGACACATGGCCAAGCTTCAAGGAAGAACCTAGGAGCTTGAGACTTGGATTGGGTATGGACGGTGTGAACCCATTTGGTCTCAAAAGCACGTCTTATAGTGTATGGCCAGTGATATTGTTGAATTACAATCTCCCAACCTCTATGGCTATTAAGAAAGGACATGTCATGCTGTCCCTTCTAATTTCAGGGAAACATAAAGTCAAAAACCCTGATGTTTATTTGGAGCCTTTGATTGATGAGCTAGAGATACTTTGGAGAGGTATCGAGGTGCATGATGTGAGCAGGCCTCCCTCGTCATGAGACTTCAACTGCAAAGCAGTCTTGATGTGGACGATGCATGACTTCCCAGGCTATGGCGAGTATTCAGGTAAGCATTGCATTTTTTAATTATGAATAGGCAAAGGACGTGGCACCCTAAACCCACCTTCCACTCTTAATTGCATCTATTGTTTCAGGTCTCACTACATCGGGTTACCATCAAGGATGTTTTTATCGAAGCTATGCCTATATATTAATATAAAATCTTGGCAAAAGTTTTCAAGCTCATTTTTTTAGTTTCACAATATTGGTAGAATGTAGTACTTTTTTATATTTTTTATTTTGAAATTTGAAGGAAAAAATGTAAATCCTGGCGAAACTTTAAATTTTTTTGCAAAAAAGTTTCAAATCCCGGCGAATGTTTCAAATGTTTATTTTTATTAGGGCATACAAACTTTCAAAGCCAATATAACATTTTAGTTTCTTAACGAAACTAACTTGAAAAAATCATCCATGGTTACCATGCATGTCCTGTTTGTGGTCCTTCGCTAGTTGCCTCACGGGCAGACGCATTGAATATGTTTCTCCCACCTGATCATCCTAGATATGTTGCCCCTTGGAATGAAGTCCTCCCACAATCACTCACCGCGGGAGATTGGATGAGAATTTGGGATGGTTCCACGACTCCTCCACCACTTGGCATGAGCCGGTAAGGATTTGTAACTATTGGCTAGAAGTAAAGATTGGCTATATTGGTTGAAAGTAAAGATTGCACGCTAACACTTTATTTTGTTTAGATACTCCATCTTTTATCGTTTACCATATTGGTCCCACCTCAAGATCAATCACCTGCTCGATCCCATGCATATCTTCAAGAATGTGGCATCTACCATTTGGGAGCATTTGAATGGGACACGAGATTCGGCAGGCATAAGGGAGGATCTACGTACCACAGGAAGGATGCGTGAAGCTTGGCCTTAAGAGAGACCAAATGGGCGTGTTTTTTTACCTCGTGCACCGTGGATGTTATCAAAGCTAGAGATGGCGACGGTGAAGCGTGCTATTACTACAATTCGTACTTCCACTGGATGCATGAGGTGTTTGAAGGGAGCCTTTACAAAGAGCAAGAAAAGAGGTGTAGAGCAATTATATGGCTTGAAATCTCATGATTGGCACAAGATGCTCCAAGTAAGTATTTTATATGCATAATATCTTTTTCCTTTCAAATTTGTGAGTGAATAGCTATAAGCAACTAATCAACCACCTCCTCGCGGGTTCAGTTCATACTACCTACTAGCATGTCACGTAGTGCATCAAAGGACGTGAAAGATTGTATTTACAAGATAGGCGAGCTTGTGAGGTATGTGAGCTCAAAGGAAATAGATCCCACCACGCTTGAGAATGCTCGAGTTATGTCAGTGGAGGCGGTTTGTTTAGTGGAGGAGACATTTCCACGTTCTATTCTCACAAGCCAACTACATCTCATAGTACATTTGGTGGATGAGATTGCTATATGCGGTACTATACATGCACGATGGTTGTTCTTCCTCGAGCGCTTCATGAAGACGTTGAAGGGCTTCGTGAGACAAAATGCAAGACCCGAAGGTAGCATGGCTGAGGGTTGGTTGGTACAAGAGTCACTTGTATATATTTCTGAGTTTCTTATTAATGTGGATAGCTCTCTCCCATGACTATGGAGAGATGATGAAGACCTAAGGATGACCTCTATTGTGCCTCAAGGAAAAGGACGCAGCAAAGTAATAGACACGGAGTTGCGTAATAGTATCAACCTCTTTTGCGTGCTTAATAGTGATGTGATGAAAAGATGGGTGACAAGATACGAGGATGCAAAGGCAAGAAGACAATAAGAAAGGGCCCTCTTTCGTACACACCACGGATCTCGTGTGCCATACCCTCAGTATCTAAGAGCACTTCCAAAGGATATTCATGTGGATTAGCTACTTGATGAAATGGAGAAAGCAGAGAAAGACGAGGGGATGCATATCACAATGGAAGAATGGGAGTATGCTAGGGGATGCATGAGCAAGGTCGGTATATAGAATGTTATGCATAAGTTAGGAGCTTTTTATAATTTAGATTGCTTATTTAATTGATTTTTTCTTGGTGTAATGCACTATGTTCAATGCTATATGGTGTGAGGGCAAGCATTTTCGAACACAACGGATTGATGATAAGAGAAACACACAAGATTGCGGCGTCATTGCTAGCTTTGAGGGAGCCAATGGAGCCATGGATGATTATTGTGGCATAATCCAAGATATCATTATGATTGACTTTCGACGCTTCTTTGTGTATGTTTTGGATGTAAAGTGGTTTAAGGACGTGGTGGAAAGAGGCCCTAATGCAACAATCAAACGCCATGCAAGTGGCTTTGTAACTATTGACTCCACAAAGTTTTAGCAAAGTAGGAAGGACACACTAGTACTACCGCAACAATGTGAACAGGTACTGTGCACACACATAAAAATACTCGCTTTTAAATATTTGATGCAAGAAAAGTAACATGATTGTATTTGTGTTTGAATTAGGTTGTCTATCAACCAATGGTGGATAATAATAGATGGTGGCATGTCATACCTATTATGCCACGTTCCAAAGTGATGTATAGTACATTTACTAATATGGAGCGTATGGAGGATGATCATGGCCATGGACGTGATGATGACCGTGATACAAGAGAGGAGGATGATCATGAGATAGGAGATATAGATATTGAGGCTGGCATTACCCGTGAGGACGAGCCTACCATTGGAGATGTTGATTTTGATGAGCACATGAGTGGCACAAGTAGTAGTGGGTTGAATGTATTTGTAGATCTAAACACTTGTTTGGATTTTGAAGTAGATAGTTTGGCAAGGGTTGATCTCATTGAGGATGAGATTGAACCATAGCCCCACAATTCATATTGGCAAAACTATTTTACATATTGTCTCATTCTCCTCATTTCACTTAATTATTGTATATGTGGGCTTGCAAAAAATTATGTGCTTTGGTAATCATGGGCAATGTTTGGAAAGCAATGATGTACACCAAAATCTCACTTTCTGTATTCTCTGGAGTGCGTCTATTTACGTGTCTAAATGCACGTCTGAGTCTCAGTGTAAATGCGCAAATAAACGCACAAATAGACGCGCTAATAAACGGGATGTTAGACGGGCCCGTATTTTTTCAGGTCAAATGCACAAATAGACGCGGTGATTTACGCGCAAATAAACGAGCGTTTAGCCGCACCTATAGACGCGCCCGTAATTTCTCTACTAGAGCAACGCCTATAGACGTGCTCGCAATTTTGCGCGTCTACCAAGCGCATCTATAGTTGCTTTGTGTTGTTGTGCACGCTCAGTGAGATCACCCAGGCTCTAATACCAGTTGAGAGTGCTCTCAACGGAAGCAAGAATGGAAGAGGGAGAGAGAGAAACAGAGAGCCACACAAGTTTTGGTGGGTGCAGAACACCCTAATCTTCTTTTTCATTCATTTATATATGTGTTTGAGTATTGTACATAACCGAGATAAAGGCACAGTGACCTTTAACCCCCACACATGTCATCATGAAGATTGAAGCTTTATCACTAGAGGGCATTCTATTTCATTGTAAAGCTTTATTGGCTAATTTTCTTACATTTGTACAAATATTTAAGCCTTGTAAAGCCTTCTAGGCTATTTTCCACATTTATTGCTATAAAATACTTTGTAAAGCCCTCTCTGCTATTGGTCACATTTATTGCCATATGAAGCCTTGTAAAGCCTTTTGGGCTATTTCCCACATTTATTGTATCAAGCTTTGTATATTGTACTTTACTTGTATGTATCTCAATTCTTCATTATCTTTTCTTGTAGGATTATGGAGCAATCAACTATTTCACAGTAGTAAATGAGCAGACTATGGAAGATTTATGGAAGAAACTGTGTGCCACTTATGAAAAGGAAACTGCCTCTAATAAAGTTTACCTCATGAAGAGGTTTTATGAGCTGCAAATGAAGGAAGGGGTCTCCATTGCTTCTCACTTGAATGAATTCAATATTATTTTCAGCCAGCTTCAGGCTCAGAAGATGAATTTTGATGCGGAGACTAAGGCAATATTTCTCTTATATTCATTGCCATCCTCATGGGATACCTTCTGTACAACTATCAATAACTCTGCACCTGGTGGAGTACTGAAATTTGATGATGTTGTGGGTAGCTTGTTGGCCGAGGAGATTAGATGGAAGTTTATGGATGGCAACAAGCAGGATGCAGCCTTAAATGTGCAAAGGGACAGATCACAGTTTAGGGGGAAGTCCCAAGAAAGAGGGAAGTCTTGTAGCAAATCCAGGGCATGGAAGATTGAGGGTTACCACTGTGGCAAGAAAGGCCATATGAAAAAGGATTGCTACAAGCTAAAAAGAGAGCAAAAGGATAAGAAAAAGAATGCAGATTGGGGTGCAAATCAAAAGGAAGAGAGTCCAAGGGAGGACAAAGGAAAAGTGAAGATCAAGGAGATCAATGCAGTCACACATGATAGTGACAATGATGTTCTCTTCATGTCTAGTTTATTTGCATAGTTGCTTACCACTTCAGATGATGCATATTCCCAGGATTGGATTTTGGATTCTAGTGCTTCATTCCATGTTACTCCCCATAGGGAATGGTTCTCCACTTATGACAGTGGAAAGACAGGTTGTGTGCATCTTGGAAATGACTATGCATGTGACATAGTGGGAGTAGGTAACATAAAGTTTTCTTTTGCAAATGGGTCTGCATTTATTTTGAAACATGTGAGACATGTTCCTAAGTTGACCAAGAGTCTTATTTCAGTGGGTCAGCTAGATGATGCTGGTTTTCACACCACTTTTGGCTTTCAGAGTTGGAAAATTCAGAAGGGCTCTATGCTTTTGGCCAGGGGTGCCAAGTGTGGGACTTTGTATCCCTTACATGTATCAGTGGTATTTGATCATGTTGTTGCAATAACCGAGCAGCCAAGCACTTCTTTGTGGCATTACAGGGTGGGGCACATGACCCAGAATGGAATGAAACTCTTATGCCGCTTGGGTTATGTACCGCATATGAGTTTCTCTGATTTTGAATTTTGTGAGCATTGTCTCTATGGGAAGCAGACTGAATTAGCCCATAAAAGAAGGGGAAAGAGAGGGTTCGAAAAGCTTGATTTGGTGCATTCAGACGTATGTGTTCCCATGCCTACACGGTCATTAGGCGGGGCTGAATACTATGTGGCATTCATTGATGATGCAACTAGGAAAGTGTGGGCTTATGCTATATCTTGGAAGAGTGATGTGTTCCAGGTATTTTAGAAATGGTTGGCCTTGGTCGAGAATCAGTCAGGTAGAACGCTTAAATGCCTACGGACCGACAATGGTGGAGAGTATCTCTCTCATGACTTTCAATATTTCTGTGATACACGTGGGATTAAGAGGGAGCTCACATCCCCTCGTACTCCAAAGGAAAATCCAGTTGTAGAAAAGATGAACCGTACCATTCAAGAAAGGTTGCAATGCATGCTTTCCAATGCAAGTCTTTTTGGTGGTTTTTGGGCTGAGGCAATGAAGATTGCAGTGCATGTGATCAATAGATCACCTAGTAAGAGTTTGGATGGTGGTATTCCTGAAGAGGCATGGAGTGGAAAGAAGCCCTCTTACTCTCATTTGCATATATTTGGGTGTGAGGCATATGCACATGTGCCAAAAGAGCTTCGAAAGAAGCTAGATCCTAAGTCTAGGAAATGCATCTTTCTGGGTTTTGGTGAAAGTGGAGAGATGGGCTATCGTTTCTGGGATCCAGAAGCAAAGAAGATCATACGTAGCCATGATGTAGTCTTCAATGAGAAGAAGATGCATAAGGCACCCATGAGGGATGTGAAAATGAGGAGAATCACTTTCCAGGATGTGAATCCACCTACATATGTTGATAGACAGCAAGTTGTCCATGCACCAAATGTGCAAGAAATGGTACCACCAAGTACTCCCATAGGTATATAATCAAGGGTAGATGATGGATCATCTATTGGTGGAAATGATGAGCCAAATGTGGCTAATATGCAGGTGGGACAACAAGCTGAAATGCCCTTGAGAAGATCATCTAGAGTGTCTAGACCGCCCGATAGGTTTGTTCTAGGGGTAGACTATGTGATGCTTATTGATTGCGGGGAGCCTTCTTGCTATAGAGAGGCTATGATGCGCAAGGATCAATGCAAGTGGGAGTATGCTATGCAATCAGAGATGAGTTCACTTATGAAGAATAAGACTTGGGACTTGGTTTCTTTGCCACATGGAAAGAAAGCATTGCCATGTAAATGGGTCTACAAAATGAAGGTCACAGGTAATGATGTGCCTAGGTACAAGGCCCATTTGGTCGCTAAAGGGTTCAAGCAAGAGAAGGGTGTAAACTTTGATGAGATATTCTCTCCGGTTGTGAAGATGACCACACTTAGATGCATTCTTGGACTAGTGGCATCAGAGGATATGGAGCTTATGCAGATGGATGTCAAGACAGCTTTCTTGCATGGGGATTTGCATGAGGAAATTTACATGGTGCAGCCGGAAGGCTTTAAAGAAAAGGGCAAAGAGCATTTAGTTTGCAAGCTGAAGAAGAGTCTCTATGGTCTTAAGCAAGTGCCTAGAGAATGGTATCAGAAGTTTGATGCTTTCATTCGGTCCCAGGGTTTTAGAAGAAGTGAAATTGATCACTGCCTCTACACTAAAAGGGCTAAGGATAATAGCCTGATAATCTTGGCACTATATGTGGATGATATGCTATTGGCTAGCAAGAATACTTATGAGCTAGATGCATTAAAGGCCAAGTTGCATGAGGCCTTTGATATGAAGGATTTGGGACTTGTAGGTCATATTCTTGGTATGTGCATCATGCGTGATCGGAGTAGGAAACTCCTTTGGCTTTCACAAAAAGAGTATGTTACAAAAGTATTGCAGCGTTTCAATATGGAGGGGGGGAAGGCAGTGAGTACTCCATTGCCTCCATATGTGAAACTGAGTCATACAGATAGTCCCAAATCAGATGAGTTGTTAGCCGGTATATGGCTAATCCAGGAAAGAGGCATTGGGAGGCAGTTAAGTGCATCATGAGGTACATGAAGGGTACCAAGGAGATGTGCATCTGCTTTGGTAAAGGAGACATGCGTGTACTTGGGTACATAGATTCAGACTATGCAGGGCATGTGGATAGTAGGAGATCCACTTCTGGTTATGTGTTCACCTTTGCAGGTGGTGCAGTGTCGTGGATGTCTCGTGCACAGAAGTGTGTTGCTTTGTCTACCATAGAGGCTGAGTATGTTGCAGCCACAGAGGGTTGCAAGGAGGCTATATGGCTTGATCAGCTAGTGGGAGATTTGGGGATTCATACAGGTATACCGACATTGCATAGTGATTCCATGAGTGCTATTCAACTAGCACGAAATCCGGTCTTTCATGCAAAGACCAAACACATTGAGGTTAGGTACCATTTCATCAGGGAGGTACTTGAGGACAAGCGCATAGAGCTTGTCAAGGTTCATACAGATGATAACCCTACAGATATGCTGACGAAGAGTCTACCTAGTCATCGGTTTGAGTATTGTTGTGTAAGGATGGGCATTGGATAGTATGCTCACTGGTTGTTCTCCCTTAAAGGCACATTGTCCTTTAAGTGGGAGGTTGTGGGGGTTAAAGGTCACTGTGCCTTTACCTCGGTTATGTACAATACTCAAACACATATATAAATGAATGAAAAAGAAGATTAGGGTTTTTTGCACCTACCAAAACTTATGTGGCTCTCTGTTTCTCTCTCTCCCTCTTCTGTTCTTGCTTCCGTTGAGAGCACTTTCAACATGTAATCTGACCATCCATTGATATCTATGCACTGATACCCAACTGACGCAATCTACCCACTAAAAACTATTCCACTAATATCCACTTATGCAGCCCACTGATACTCATTAAATAGTGAATGGTCGGGTTTATTACAAGGCGCTTCATATGGCAATAAATGTGAAAAATAGCCTATAAGGCTTTACAAGGTTTTTTATGATAATAAATGAGCTTAAATATTTGTACAAATGCAATAAAAATAACCAATAAAGATTTACAATGAAATAAAATGACCACTATAGTCATCAAGCTCCAATATGCCCCATGACATGTAATCTGTCCACTGATATCTGCTATTTGCTCATGCAATCTGCCCATTGATAAACTTCTTGGTAAATGGTAAAAGGTCTTATTTAATAGCATGTTATGAGTGTGAAACCGCATGTGAGTGAAGGGACTGACAACAATTAGGAACTAGTTAGAAAAATTTGAGCATGGCTTTAATTGGCAACTTGGAGAATTGTCTCTCCTCTAAGGCAATCTAATCTATGCTAAACCAACCGTCGAAGCGAAGAAAAGCAATAAATAATTTCTTTTTTTGTGTTCATTTTAATGTGCTGGGGTTTAAGAGGTTTAAATATGCAAAAGAAGGGGTTTTGATGTAGAGGCTAAACCTGCATGTGAGAGAAATGAAGAGCAAGTATCTAAAGAAAAGTTAACATTTTTCAATTTAAAAGATGAATATATATATAAATATTATCTCACCTTTAAAACAAACCATAAATTCACTCTTTTATATTTTTTTAAAAGTATAATATAAAACATGTAAATATATAAAACTTTCTCTCTTTCCTCTGAACATTCTCTCTCTCTCCCTCTCTCTCCCTCTCTCTCTTTCTCTCTCTCTCCCTTTCTCTCTCCCTCCTCTCTTTTCTCTCTTTTCTCTCTCTCTCTCTCTCTCTCTCTCTCTCTCCCTCGCTCTCCCTCCCTACTCTCTCCCTCCCTCTAGTAGCCACAGCTGCCAGGAGACCCTCTTCTCTCTCTTAATCTCTCTCTCCCTCTCTCCTCTCTCTCTTTCTCTCCCTCCCTACTCTTCTCTCTCATTTAAGGAGCCCCTTTTCTCTCTCTGAATCTTTCTCTCTCTCTCTCTCCCTCTCTCCTCTCTCTCTTTCTTTCCCTCCCTACTCTTCTCTCTCATTTCTCATTCTCTCTCTCCCTTTGGCGGCCATGGCTGCCAAGAGCCCTCTTCTCTCTCTTAATTTCTCTCTTTCCCTCTCTCCTCTCTCTTTCTCTCCCTCCCTATCCTCTCTCATTTCTCATTCTCTCTCTCTCTCTCTCTCTCTCTCTCTCTCTCTCTCTCATTTCTCATTCTCTCTCTCTCTCTCTCTCTCCCCTCCTCATTTCTCTCTCATTTCTCATTCTCTCTCTCCCTTTGGCGGCCACAACTACCAAGAGCCCCTCTTCTCTCTCTTAATTTCTCTCTTTCCCTTTCTTCTCTCTGTTTCTCTCCCTCCCTATTCTCTCTCATTTGTCATTTTCTCTCTCTCTCTCTCTCTCTCTCTCATTTCTCATTCTCTATCTCTCTCTCTCTCTCCCCTCCTCAGGAGCTCCCTCCCTACTCTCTACTCTCTACTCTTTAGCTTCCTCCCTACTCTCTACTCTCTCCTCTGGTGGCAAGACTTTTCATCCTCTCTCTTTCTCTCCCTCCTCCCTCTTCTATCTATTAATCTCTCTCTCTCCCTACTCTCTTTCACTCTTTCTCTTCCTCCCCTCATCTCTCTCTTAGTCGCTCTCTCTCTCTCCTTCTCTTTCTTTCTTTCTTTCTTTCTTTCTCTCTGTTTCTCTCTCTCTCTCTCTCTCTCTCTCCCTCCCTGTCTCCTAATCTCCCTCCCTCTCTCTCCTTCTCTACCTCCCCTCTCCTCTTCTCTCTCTCTCTCTCTCTCTCTCTCTCTCTCTCTCTCTCTCTTTCTCTCTCTCTCTCTCTCTCTCTCTCTCTCTCTCTCTCTCTCTCTCTCTCTCGCTTTCTCTCTTTTCACTCAAATTTCAATAAGAAACTAATTGAAATAGAACTCAAAAACTCAAATAAGAAACTAATTTAAAAAGAATTGTAATGCCTACTAAAAAAACCCCCTCCTCTCGCTGCCACGGCCGCCAGGAGTTTTTATTCTGTCTCTTTTACTCTTTGAGTTTTCATTCTCTCTCTCTCTCTCCCTCCGCCCCTCTTCTCTCTCTTAATCTCTCTCCCTACCTCCCTCTCCTCCTTCTCTTTCTCTCTTTCTCTCTTTCTCACTCTCTCTCTCTCACTCTCACTCTCTCTCTCTCTCTCTCTCTCTCTCTCTCTCTCTCTCTCTCTCTCTCCTACTTTCTCTCCCTCCTTTCTTTTCTCTCTTAATCATTCGCTCTCTCTCTCACACTCTCTCTCTCTGTCTCCTCTCTCTCTCTAGCTCTCTCTTTCTCTCTATCTCTATTTTCAAATTTAGAACACAAATTTCAATAAGAAATTAATTGAAATAGAACTCAAAAACTCTAACAAGAAACTAATTGAAAAAGAATTGTAAGTAAAGAAAAAGAATTCCAAGAAGAATTGTAGAATTGCAAATAAAGTAAAAGAATTGCAAGTACCTAGAAAAAGTGAAAAAAGTAAGGCTCCACTTATCCTTGCTCTTCCGCTCTTGGTTGCTTCAATGAAGTGAGGAGAGAATGAGAATGAATGAATGGAAAGAAGAGTATATATAAGAAAAACGAGCCCACTCCTCCGACTCACGAATAAATTTGAATTTTAAAAAAAGAGAGGGAAATTTGAATTCATTCTTCAAGATAAATTTGAATTCAAATTGGTGTTCAACATTCTTCTTGATACTATTGGATTTGTGTTCGACATTCTTCTCATATGTCCCTCTTCATTCTTCTCATATGTCTCTTCTTATTTGTCGCTCTTGCTCGTGGTAGGCTCTTGTTTATTACTCTTGCTTGTGGGTCATTCTACTCTTAGTTGTAAGAATTCGACCTCTCCCTCTACTCCTCTCCTCTTCTCTATGTAGCGGGCTCTCTCTCTCTAATGAAGCTCCCTCTCTAGTCGCATATCTCTCTCTCTCTCTAGTTGCATACCTTCCTCTCTCCCTCAAGTCTTCTCATCTCTCCTCTCTCTCTAGTCGCTTACCTTCCTCTCTCCCTAAAGTCTTCTCATCTCTCCTCTCTCTCTAGTAGTGTTTCCCTCTCCATCATGTCTTCTCACCCCTCTCTCTCTAGTCATGTACCTTCCCTCTCCACTTCCACTCTAACTCCTCTCCACTCCCTTCCCTCTTCTCTCACTGGGGGCCGCGGCCCCCAAGAGTCCTCTCTCTCTCTCTCTTCCTTCTCTCTCTCTCCTCCCCTCCCCTTCCCTCCTCGCTCTCACTCCTCTCCCTCCCTTACTCCTCTCACTCTCCTGTCATCCCTGGGGACCACAGCCTCCAGGGGCTTCTATCTCTCTCTCTCCTCTCCTCCCCTCACTTTCTCTCTCTCTCTCCTCCCCTCATTCCTCCTCACTTCTCTTTCTCTCTCCCTCCTCTCCCTTCCCTCATTCTCTCTCTCTCCTCTCTCTATTTCTCTCTCTCTCTCTCTCCCTCCCCTCCCTCCCCTCACTCCTCTCTCTCTCTCTCCCCTCCCTCTCTATGCCACCTCCCCCTTCTTTCTATCTCCCTTCTCTCCCTCCCCTCATTCTCTCTCTCTCCTCTCCCTTTCCTCACTCCTCTCACCCTGGGGGCCGCGGCTGCCAGGACCCCCCTCTCTCTCTCTCACTCTCTCTCTCTCTCTCTCTCTCCCTCCCCTCCCTCCCCTCACTCCTCTCTCTCTCTCTCCCCTCCCTCTCTATGCCGCCTCCCCCTTCTTTCTCTCTCCCTCCTCTCCCTTCCCTCATTCTCTCTCTCTCCTCTCCCTTTCCTCACTCCTTTGACCCTAGGGGCCACAGCCGCCAAGGCCCCCCCCCCCCTCTCTCTCTCTCTCTCTCTCTCTCTCTCTCTCTCTCTCTACCCTGCCTCCCCCTCCTGCCACCTCCCCCTACCGCCACCCCCTCACCCTCTCGCCGCCTCCCCCTATCGTCGCTCCCCCCTCCCGCCTCTCCCTACCCTCGGGGGGGTCACTCATCATATGTAACCCTATCACGTGAGTTCAACAGAAGGATTTTTTTTATTTCTAAAATTTACAGAAATAAATATACATAAGGGACTATTTAAAATAGGTTTGGAAAAAATTTACAGATTTGTATAGAAAAGGGGTACATTTTATTAATGAAAATTTTTACATATAAGGGACTTTAAATATAGGCCTTGAACGCACGTGATATAGAGGGTTTATACATAGTGACCCCCCCGAGTCCCTACCCCGCTGCCCCCTACCCCGCCTCCCCCCTCCTGCCTCCCCCTACCCCCACTCCCCCTACCGCTACTCCCCTACCCCCGCTTCCCCCTCCCGCCTCCCTACCCCCTCCCTCCGCTCAACCTCCCGCCGCCTCCCCCTACTGCCGCTCCCCCCTCCCGCCTCCCCCTACCCCGTCGCCCCCTACCTCATCCCCCCTCTCGCCTCCCCCTACCCCTGCTCCCCCACCCCTGCTCCCCCCTCCCGTGTCCCTACCCCTGCTCCCCCCTCCCTACACCCTACTGCCCCCTACCCCCGCTCCCCCCTCCTGCCTCCTCCTACCTCGCCTCCCCCTCCCGCCGCCTCCCCGCCACTCCCCTACCCCCACTCCCCCCTCCCGCCTCCCTACCCTCGCTCCCCCCTCCTGCCCCCTCAACCTCCCACTGCCTCCCCCTACCGCCGCTCCCCCCTACTGCCTCCCCCTACCCCACCGCCCCCTACCCTGCCTCCCCCCTCCCGCCTCCCCCTACCCCCACTTTCGCACCCCCGTTCCCCCCTCCCGCCTCCCTACCCCCACTCCCCCCTCCCGCCTCCCTACCCCGTATCCCCGCTCCCCCCTCCTGCCTCCCCCTCCCGTCGCCTCCCCCTACTATCGCCCCCTCACCCTCTCGTTGCCTCCCTGTACCACCGCTCCCCCCTCTACCGTCGCCTCCCCCTCCTGCCACCTCCCCCTACTGCCGCCCCTCTCGTCGCCTCCCCCAACTGCCTCCCCCTCCTGCTGCCTCTTCCTTTCCTCCCTTTATCTCCCCCCTCCACCACTCCATCCCCCCACCTCCCTCTTGAACCTCTCTCTCTCATACCCCCCTCTCTCTCTCCTCCCTCTTTCTCCCCCCTCCACTTCCCTCTTCCTCCTGGAGGCCACGGCCCCCAAGGCTCCTCTCCTTCTCTCTAAACTTTCTCTCTCTCTCTAGCTCCTCGCACATCTCTCTCTCATAACCCCCTCTCTCTCTCCTCCCTCCCTCGTTTCCTCCTGATCTGGTCCCCCCTCCACTTCCCTCTTCATTCTGGAGGCTGCAGCCCCCAAGGCTCCTCTCCTTCTCTCTAAACTTTCTCTCTCTCTCTCTAGTTGCTCTCTCTTTCTTTATTTCTCTGTCTTCAAATTTAAAAAAAACAAATCTACAACACTTAGATAAAGAATTAATGAAAAAAATTTACAAGTACCTGGAAAAAGTTTGTAACTTTGCTCTTTCTTGCTTTCTTGCTCTTCCTTCCTTGCTTTCTTGCTCGTCCTTGCTTTCTTGCTTCAACGAATGAAATGAGGGGAGAATGAATGAAGAAGGAACACTATATATAAGAAAAACTAGGTTTTCCTCCTCCTCTCCTATTGGCTTTCCATTCCTCCCCTCTGTCCTTTTGGCTTTCCATTCCTCCACTCTCCTTCTTCCTCCCCCATTGCCACCACTCCTATCCCACATTTCCACCACGTCCCATACTCCTCCCATTTCCCTATCCCACCCTTCCATTTCCCAAAATCCCATATTTCCCCATCTCACCCTCCTCTTTTTCATCCCCTATTAACTCCCCTCACTCATTTCACTCCCTTATTATCCTACTCCCCTATCACCTCCCCCTCTCCCATTCCATTCCTCCCTCCCCACTCTCACTTCCACTTCCCAATACTCACTTGCCATTTGCAAATTATTAATATATTATTATACTATTTTTTATACTTATTATCATACACCCCTATTACCTCCCCTCTCCCATTCCACTCCTCTCTCCTCACTCCCACTTCCACTTCCCATTACTCACTCGCTATACACATTTGCAAACTATTAATATATTATTACATGATTTTTTATACTCTTTGCAAACTTACATGTGCACAAAATCACAGGTGTCAAAGCGATCCTATCGTGGTCATACAACAACTGTGCTTTTATTCAAGGGCATATTTATCCTCATCAACATGCTTATTTCAGCTTTTATTTGGACACAATACTCAAGGTTTGAAGTGCATGATTTGTGCACTAGGTGTTTACTTTGTTGTATCAAAATTGTTTGCCACACACACACACATATACACATACCAAGAATTTGCTAATATTATCACATCTACATTTCTCCGATGGGTACAAACTTTGTACATGCCTCAACCTAGGTTGTATTGACTTGCATACAAAGTGGTGCATCCATCCCATAAGTACTTGTTTGGATAACATACCTACAAACGTATTTTATGACGATTGTGCATAACACTAGGAACAAAATGGTGTATAACGTGCGATCGACTATGCAAAGCATATCCAATGGACACAAGACTTTGCACATTCCTCAACCTAGGTAGTATTGACTTGTGTGCAAAGTGGCAGCCCCATCCGATAAGTACTTGTTTGAAAAACACACCTAAGATCGTGTTTTTTGACGATTCTACATGACACCAAAGCAAAAACGGTATTTAATACTCAATCTACAATGCAAAGCATATCCGATGGGCACAATACTTTGCACGTGTCTCAAAAGTGGTGGTATGGTGTTCCACGCAAAGTGGAACACCCATTCAATAAGTACTTGGTATGATAATACACCTAAGAGCGTGTTCTTTGACAGATGTGCATAACACTAAGGGAAAAATGGTATATAATGTGTGATCCCCCATGCAAAGCATAACCGATAGACACAATACTATGCACGCATATCAACCTAGCTGAAATTGACTTCCTTGCAAAGTGGCTCCTCCATCCGACAAGTACTTTTTTGAATATCACACCTAGGACCATGTTTTTTAATGGTTGTCCATGACACTAAGGCAAAAACCATGTTTTATGCTTGATCGACAATGCAACGCATATCCGATCGTCACAATACTTTGCACACATCTCAACCTAGGTGTTATTGACTTACATGCAAAGTGGCATTCCCATCCCATAAGTACTTAGTCGAATAACACATCTAGGACCACGTTTTTTGACGGTTGTGCATGACACTAAGGCCAAAATGGTGTTTAATGCTTGATCGACAATGCAAAGCATATCCGATGGGCACAATACTTTACATGAGCCTTAAAAATTGTGGTATTGCATTGCATGCAAAGTGGTCCTATAAGAAGTTGGTCGGATAACACACCTAAAAGCGTGTTTTTTATGGTTGTGCATGACATTGAGGCACAAACGGAGTTTGATACATGATATACCATGCAAAGTACATCCGATGGGCACAATACTTTGTACCCACCTCAACCTAGGTGTCATCGAGTTTCATGAAAAGTGGCATGTCAGTCAGATAAGTACTTGATCCGATAACACACCCAAGACCGTGTTTTTTTACCAATGTGCTTGACACTAAGGCAAAAACAGTATTTAATTCTCAATTGACCATGCAATGCATATCCGATCGGCACAATACTTTACTTGCACCTCAACCTAGGTGGTATAAAATTGTTTGAAAAAATGCACACCCATTAGATCAGTACTTGGTTGGATAACACACCTAAGGGCGTGTTTTCTTATAGATGTGCATATCACTAGGGGGAAAACAGTGTATAATGCATGATCGATCATGCAAAGCATATCCACTGGTCACAATACTTTCATGCACCTCAACCTAGTTTAACTTGACTTGGGTGCAAAGTGGAGCCCCCATCCGATAAGTACTTGATTCATTAACACACCTAGGACCGTGTTTTTTTATGGTTGTGCATTACACTAAAGCAAAAATGGTGTTTTATGCTTGATCTTGAAACATGGGCATAATACTTTGCACACACCTTAAACTAGGTGAAATTGACTTACATGCAAAGTGGAGCACCCATCCCATAAGTACTTGATCGAATAACATACCTCCGATGGGCACAATACTTATCCTATGCCTCAACCTAGCTTATATTGAAATGTTCTCAAAGAGGCACACCCATCTGATAAGTACTTGGTCAGATAACATACCTAAGGGTGTGTTTTTTTGCAGATGTGCATATCACTATAGCAAAAGGGTGGATAATACATGATTGACCATCCAAAGCATATCCAATGGTCACAATACTTTGCGCGCACCTCAACCTAGTTGAAACACACTTGTGTGCAAAGTGGAGCACCCATCCCATAAGTACTTGATCGAATAACATACCTAGCAGCGTGTTTTTTTCCGGATGTGCATGACACTAAGGCAACAATGGGGTTTTATGCTTGATTGACAATGAAAAGCATACTCGATGGGCATAATACTTTGCACAGTGCACCTTGAACTAGGTGAAATTGACTTACATGCAAAGTGGCCCGCCCATCCCATAAGTACTTGATCGAATAACATACCTAGCAGCATGTTCTTTTACAGATGTGCATGACACTAGAGCAAAAATGGTATTTAATGCTCGATCGACCATGCAAAGGATATCTGATGGACACAATACTTTTCACACCTTGAACTTGGTGGTATTGAAATTTTCTCAAAGAGGCACACCCATCTGATAAGTACTTGGTTAGATAACACACCTAAAGGCGTGTTTTTTTGTGGATGTGCATATCACTACAGGAAAAACGGTGGATAATGCGAGATTGACCATGCAAAGCATATCCGATGGTCACAACACTTTGCACGCACCTCAAACTAGTTGAAACGGACTCGTGTGCAAAGTAGAGCCCTAATCTAAGAAGTACTTGTTTGAATAACACACCTAGGACCATGTTTTTTTATGGTTGTGCATGACACTAAGGCAAAAACGGTGTTTTATGCTTGATCGACAATGCAAACAATATCTGCTGGGCACAATACTTTCACACACCTTCAACTAGGTGGAATCAACTTACATGCAAAGTGTTGCACCCATCCCATAAGTACTTGATCGGATAACATACCTAGCGGCGTGTTTTTTTACGCATGTGTATGACACTAGAGTAAAAATGGTATTTGATGCTCAATCGACAATGCAAAGGATATCCGATGGGCACAATACTTTTTGTATGCCTCAACCTAGGTAGTATTGACATTTTATCAAAGAGTCACACCCATCCAATAAGTACTAGGTCAGATAACACACCTAAGGGCATGCTTTTTTACGGATGTGCATATCACCAGGGAAAAAACGGTGTATAATGCATGATCGACCATGCAAAGCATACCCCATGGTCACAATACTTTGCACACACCTCAACATCGTTGAAACAAACTTACATGCAAAGTGGAGTCCCCATCTGAGAAATACTTGTTTGAATAATACACCTAGGACCATGTTTTTTCATGGTTGTGCATGACTCTAAGGCAAAAATGGTGTTTTATGCTTGATCGACAATGCAAATCATATCTGATAGGCACAATACTTTGCACACACCTTAAACTAGGTGGAATTGACTTACATGCAAAGTGGGGTGCCCATCCCATAAGTACTTGATTGGATAACATACCTAGCAGCGTGTTTTTTTACGGATGTGCATGACACGAGCAAAAATGGTATTTAATGCTCGATCGACAATGCAAAGGATATCCGATGGGCACAATACTTTTCCTACACCTCAACCTAGGTGGTATTGAAATGTTCTCAAAGAGGCACACCCATCTGATAAGTACTTGGTTAGATAACATACCTAAGGGCGTGTTTTTTTACGGATGTGCATATCATTACGGGAAAAACGGTAAATAATGCATGACTCGGGGGGGTCACTATGTATAAATCCTCTATATCACGTGCGTTCAAGGCCCATTTGTAAAATACCTTATCTGTCATTTTTCCATTAATAAAATGTACCCTTTTTCTATATAAATCTGTAATTTTTTACCAAAATCCATTTAAAAACTCCCTTATGTAAGTAAATTTTTGTAAATTGTAGATATTAAAAATATCCTTCTATTGAACTCACGTGATAGGGTTACATATGATTACTGACCACCCCGAGATGCATGATGACCATGCAAAGCATATCCGATGGTCACAATACTTTGCATGAACCTGAACCTAGTTGAAACAAACTTGCATGCAAAGTGGAGAACCCATCTGAGAAGTACTTGTTTGAATAACACACCTAGGACCTTGTTCTTTTATGGTTGTGCATGACACTAAGGCAAAAATGGTATTTTATGCTTGATCGACAATGAAAAGCATATCCGATGGGCACAATACTTTGCACACACCTTCAACTAGTTGGAACTAACTTACATGCAAAGTGGCACGCCCATCCCATAAGTACTTGATCGAATAACATACCTAGCATCGTGTTTTTTTATGGATGTGCATGACACTAGAGCAAAAATGGTATTTAATGCGCGATTGACAATGCAAAGTATATTCGATGGGCACAATACTTTTCCTATACCTCAACCTAGGTGGTATTGACATGTTCTCAAAGAGGCACACCCATCCAATAAGTATTTGGTCAGATAACACACCTAAGGGCGTGCGTTTTTACAGATGTGCATATCACTAAGGAAAAAATGGTGTATAATGTGTGATCAACCATGCAACGCATATCCGATGGTCACAATACTTTGCATGCACTTCAACCTAATTGTAAAAGACTTGCATGCAAAGTGGAGCCCTCATCTGAGAAGTACTTGTTCGAATAACACACCTAGGACCGTGTTTTTTATGGTTGTGCATGACACTAAGGCAAAAATGGTGTTATATAGTTGATCGACAATGCAAAACATATCTGATGGGTACAATACTTTGCACACACCTTAAAATATGTGGAATTGACTTACATGCATAGTGGCGTGCCCATCCCATAAGTACTTGATTGGATAACATACCTAGCAGTGTGTTTTTTTACGGATGTGCATGACACCAAGGCAAAAATGGTATTTAATGCTTGATCGACCATGCAAAGCATATCCAATGGGCACAATACTTTTCCTACATCTCAAACTAGGTGATATTGACATGTTCTCAAATAGGCACACCCATCCGATAAGTACTTGGTCACATAACACACCTAAGAGTGTGTGTTTTTGCGAATGTGCGTATCACTGGGGGAAAAACGGTGTATAATGCATGATCGACCATGCAAAGCATATCCAATGGTCACAATACTTTGTACACACCTCAACCTAGTTGAAAGAGAATTGCATGCAAAGTGGAGCCCCCATTCGATAAGTATTTGTTTGAATAACACACCTAGGACTGTGTTTTTTTATGGTTGTGCATGACACTAGAGCAAAAATGGTGTTTTATTCTTGATCGACAATGCAAACCATATCTGATGGGCATAACACTTTGCACACACCTTAAACTAGGTGGAATTGACTTACTTGCAAAGTGGCATGCCCATCCCGTAAGTACATAATCAGATAACATACCTAGCAGCGTGTTCTTTTATGGATCTACATGATACTAAGCAAAAATGGTATTTAATGCTCGATCAACCATGCAAAGGATATGAGGCACACCATTCTGATAAGTACTTGGTTAGATAACACACCTAAGGGCATGTTTTTTTGCGAATGTGCATAACACTATAGAAAAAACGGTATATAATGTGTGATCGACCATGCAAAGCATATCCAATGGTCACAATACTCTGCATGCACCTCAATCTAGTTGAAACAAACTTGCATGCAAAGTGGAGTCCCCATCCGATAAGTACTTGTTTGAACAACACACCTAGGACCATGTTTTTTTATGGTTGTGCATGAGACTAAGGCTAAAATGGTGTTTTATGCTTGATCGACAATGCAAATCATATCCGATGGGCATAACACTGTGCACACACCTTAAACTAGGTGGAATTGACTTACATGCAAAGTGGCATTCCTATCCCATAAGTACTTGATCGGATAACACACCTAGCAGCGTGTTTTTTTATGGATGTGCATGACACTAAGGCAAAAATGGTAATTAATGGTCGATCGACCATGCAAAGCATATCCGATGGACACAATACTTTTCCTATGCCCTAACCTAGGTGTTATTCACATGTTTTCAAAGAGGCACACCACTTGGTCAAATAACATACCTAAGGGCATGTTTTTTTGCGGATGTGCATATCACCACAGGAAAAATGTTGTATAATGCATGATCAACCATGCAAAGCATATCCGATGGTCACAATACTTTGCATGCACCTCAACCTAGTTGAAGCAGCTTGCATGCAAAGTGGAGACCCCATCCGATAAGTACTTGTTTGAACAAGACACCTAGGACATGTTTTTTTATGGTTGTGCATGACACTAAGGCAAAAACGATGTTTTATGCTTGATCGACAATGAAAACCATAGCCGATGGGCACAATACTTTGCACACACTTCAACTAGCTAGAATTGACTTACATGCAAAGTGGCGCGCCCATCTTATAAGTACTTGATCAGATAACATACCTAGCAACGTATTTTTTACAGATGTGCATGACACTAGAGCAAAAATAGTATTTAATGCTCGATCGAACATGCAAAGGATATTCGATGGGCACAATACTTTTCCTATGCCTCAACCTAGGTGGTGTTTAAATGTTCTCAAAGAGGCACACCCATCCGATAAGTACTTGGTTAGATAACATACCTAAGGGCGTGTTTTTTTACAGTTGTGCATATCACGACGGGAAAAACAGTGGATAATGCATGATCAACCATGCAAAGCATATACGATGGTCACAATACTTTGCACGCACCTCAAACTAGTTGAAATAGACTTGCGTGCAAAGTGGAGCCCCCACCTGAGAAGTACTTGTTTGAATAACACACCTAGGATCGTGTTTTTTTATGGTTGTGCATAACACTAAGGCAAAAACGGTGTTTTATGCTTGATCGACAATGCAAAGCATATCCGATGGGCACAATACTTTGCACATACCTTCAAATAGGTGGAATCAACTTACATGCAAAGTGGGGTGCCCATCCCATAAGTACTTGATCAGATAACATACCTAGCAGTGTGTTTTTTTACAGATGTGCATGACACTAGAGCAAAAATGGTATTTAATGCTCAATCGACAATGCAAAGGATATCTGATGGGCACAATACTTTTTGGATGCCTCAACCTAGGTGGTATTGACATGTTCTCAAAGAAGCACACCCATCCGATAAGTACTTGGTTAGATAACACACCTAAGGACGTGCTCTTTTATGGATGTGCATATCACTAGGGGAAAAACGGTGTATAATGCGTGATCGACCATGCAAAGCATATCCGATGGTCATAATACTTTGCACGCACCTCAACCTAGTTGAAAAGGACTTGCATGCAAAGTGGATCCCCCATCTGAGAAGTACTTGTTTGAATAACACACCTAGGTGCGTGTTTTTTATGGTTGTGCATGTTACTAAGGCAAAAATGGTGTTTTATGCTTGATCGACAATGCAAAGCATATCCGATGGGTACAACACTTTGAAAAAACCTTAAACTAGGTGGAATTGTCTTAGATGCAAAGTGGCATGCCCATATCATAAGTACTTGATCGGATAACATACCTAGCAACGTGTTTTTTTACGGATGTGCATGACACTAAGGCTAAAATGGTATTTAATGCTCGATCGACCATGCAACGCATACCCGATGGACACAATACTTTTCCTATGCCTCAACCTAGGTGATATTGGCATGTTTTCAAATAGGCACACCCATCCAATAAGTACTTGGTCAGATAACACACCTAAGGCCGTGTTCTTTTGCGGATGTGCATATCACTAGGGGAAAAATGGTGTATAATGCAAGATCGACCATGCAAAGCATATCCAATGGTCAAAATAATTTGCACACACATAAAACTAGTTGAAAGAGACTTGCATGAATAGCAGAGCCCCCATCTGATAAGCATTTGTTTGAATAACATACCTAGGACGGTGTTTTTTTATGGTTGTGCATTACACTAGAGCATAAATGGTGTTTTATGCTTGATCACCAATGCAAAGCATATCCGATGGGAAAAACACTTTGCACACACCTTAAACTAGGTGGAATTGACTTACGTGCAAAGTGGCATGCCCATCCCATAAGTACTTAATTGGACAACATACCTAGATGTGGTGTTTTTTACGGATGTGCATGACGCTAAGGCAAAAATGGTATTTAATGCTCGATTGACCATGCAAAGCATATCTGATGGGCACAATACTTTTCCTACACCTTAACCTAGGTGGTAGTAACATGTTCTCAAAGAGGCACACCCATCCGATAAGTACTTCGTTAGATAACACACCTAAGGGTGTGTTTTTTTGCAGATGTGCATCACTATAGGAAAAACGCTGTATAATGTGTGATTGACCATGCAAAGCATATCCGATGGTCACAATACTTTGCACGCACCTCAATCTAGTTTAAAAAGAATTGCGTGCAAAGTGGAGCCCCCATCCGATAAGTACTTGTTTAAATAACACACCTAGAGCCGTGTTTTTTTATAGTTGTGCATTACACTAAGGCAAAAATGGTGTTTTATGCTTAATTGACAATGCAAAGCATATCCAATGGGCATAACACTTTGTACACACCTTAAACTAGGTGGAATTGACTTACATGTAAAGTGGTGCATCCATCCCATAAGTACTTGATCGAATAACATTCCTAGTAGTGTGTTTTTTTATGGATGTGCATGACACTAAGGCAAAAATGGTAATTAATGCTCTATCGACCATGCAAAGCATATCCGATGGGAACAACACTTTTCCTACGCCTTAACCTAGGTGGTATTGAATGCTTTTAAAGAAGCCATGTGCATATCACTACAGGAAAAACGTTGTATAATGCATGATTGACCATGCAAAGCATATCAGATGGTCACAATACTTTTCATGCACCTCAAGCTAGTTGAAATGGACTTGCGTGCAAAGTGGATCGCCCATCTAATAAGTACTTGATTGAATAACACACCTAGGACGTGGTTTTTTATGGTTGTGCATGACACAAAGGTAAAAACAGTGTTTTATGCTTGATCTACAATGCAAAGCATATCCGATGGGCACAATACTTTGCACACACCTTTAACTAGGTGGAATTGACTTACATGCAAAGTGGCACACCCATCCCATAAGTACTTGATCGGATAACATGCTTAGCAGTGTGTTTTTTTACGGATGTGCATGACACTAGAGCAAAAATAGTATTCAATGCTCGATCGACCATGCAAAGGATATCCAATGGGCACAATACTTGTCCTAAGCCTCAACCTAGGTGATATTGAAATGTTCTCAAAGAGTCACACCCATCCGATAAGTACTTGGTTAGATAACGTACCTAAGGGCGTATTTTTTGGCAGATGTGCATATCACTACAGGAAAAACGGTGGATAATGTGTGATCGACCATGCAAAGCATATTTGATGGTCACAATACTTTGCACGCACCTCAACCTAGTTGAAACAGACTTGGGTGCAAAGTGGAGCCCTGATCTGAGAAGTACTTGTTTGAATAACATACCTAGGACCGTATTTTTTTATGGTTGTGCATGACACTAAGGCAAAAACGGTATTTTATGCTTGATCGACAATGCAAAGCATATCCGATGGGCACAATACTTTGCACACACCTTCAACTAGGTGGAATTAAATTACATGCAAAGTGGTGTGCCCATCCCATAAGTACTTGATCAGATAACATACCTAGCAGCGAGTTTCTTTATGGATGTGTATGACACTAGAGCAAAAGTGGTATTTAATGCTCGATCGACAATGGAAAGGATATCCAATGGGCACAATACTTTTTGTATACCTCAACCTAGGTGGTATTGACATGCTCTCAAAGAGGCAGACCCATCCGATAAGTACTTGGTCAGATAACACACCTAAGGGCGTGCTTTTTTATGGATGTGCATATCACTAAGGGAAAAATGGTGTATAATGCGTGATCGACCATGAAAAGCATATTTGATGGTCACAATACTTTGCACGCACCTCAAACTAGTTGAAATGGACTTGCATGCAAAGTGGAGCCCCCATCTGAGAAGTACTTGTTTGAATAACACACCTAGGACCGTGTTTTTTTATGGTTGTGCATGAGACTAAGGCAAAAATGATGTTTTATGCTTGATCGACAATGCAAAGCATATGTGATGGGTACAATACTTTGCACACACCTCAAAATAGGTGGAATGGACTTACATGCAAACTGGCATGCCCATCCCATAAGTACGTGATCGGATAACATAACTAGCAGCGTGTTTTTTTACGGATGTGCATGACACTAAGGCAAAAATGGTATTTAATGCTCGATCAACCATGCAAAGCATATCTGATGGGCAAAATACTTTTCCTACACCTCAATCTAGGTGGTATTGACCTGTTTTCAAAGAGGCACACCCATCCGATAAGTACTTGGTCAGATAACACACCTAAGGGTGTGTTTTTTTATGGATGTGCATATCATTAGGGGGAAAACGGTGTATAATGCATGATTGACCATGCAAAGAATATCTGACTTGCATGCAAAGTGGAGCCCCCATCTGATAAGTACTTGTTTGAATAACACACCTAGGACCGTGTTTTTTATGGTTGTGTATGACACGGAGGCACAAACAGTGTTTAGTGCGTGATATAGCATGCAAAGCATAGCCGATGGGCACAATACTTTGCATGCAGCTCAGCATAGGTGTGATTGAGTTGCATGCAAAGTGGCATGTCCATCTAATGAGTACTTGATCAGATAACTTCTCCCACCAATAAATTAAGTACTAATTAAAAATTATAATTAATGAGTAGATTATTAAAAAGAGACTAATATTTATGTAATTGTTGCTACTGCAGCTTGCTTGCAAAGGACTCTCACAAAGGAGATGGCTATAGATTTTATTCCAGGGATGGATGTGATTTTATGTAGCAAAAGAGAAGTAGTTGCATTTGCTACAATCCATGATATGATCCCAATTCAGTTTGCTACTTTCGAAGACTTGGTGAAGATAAGGTGGCAATTACTGTATCAAAGATTCTTAGCACACATGTTGAGCTAAAGTATAAATGTGGAGATATGGAAAGACTTGGAGATGTTATGCCCTACAATACATCCAACAAATCATTTATAGCATGGGACAAACCACCTTGGATTTTACTATAGGGGACATTTTACAAATGAGATCATTTGCAAATAAGACTGTAGTAGAAGGTGAAGTATTGGGATTTGAACAAGTGGAGCAATGGTCATTTGCACAGATGAGGATTCTAAAAGTCACTGATGATGGTATGGTTGATAACATAACATCCTTATGTGATCCCTACTATGAGGTAGGCAAGAATATGATATGGAGCATGCAATTTTTAAACATGAGAAAGAGGCACGTGGTTTTCAATGATAAAGACAAGGTATACTACAATATCAAAGGGCCTAAAAAGCATGCCCATGTGCCAAGCTCTATCACTTCAAATGTGGATGATTTCAATGTACTCAATTATAGAAGTGACATCTTATCTGGAGTGGATGAGTGCATTGGTTCCAAGAAACAAAATGATTTTAGAAGCGAAGCCTTATCTGAGGTGGATGAATTCTCGCACAGTGAGAAGGGTAAAGGTTTCAATAGCGATGTCTTATCAAGTGTGGATGAGTTCATGCATATTAACAAACCTGGTATCAATCAAGCTTATGGATTTGTGAAAGCCATGTAAGATGTCCTAATGAGCGATGTTCTCTCAGGAGTGGAGGAGTTTTAAGGTTCTCAATACTCTCGTAGAGTATTGAATTCATTGAATGGTCCTAAGAGTATGTTAAGAACGAGGATGAGATCAACAAAGGATTATTCAGTATTTAACTTTGATTGTGATATGGCCAAGGATGCAACGACCAATCATGGATGCTTGGTTACAAACAAATGTGAGGAGAAGAAGTGCATAAATACAGATAACAACATGCATGAGGAATGAAAACGGTCAATCCAAGGAGATCCACAAAAGCAACAAAATCATGGATAACAACATTTTCATGCAACATGTTCCTCGTGAATGAAAACAGATAACAATGTGCACGAGGAATGAAAGCAACCAAAGAGGAAGAGAGTAATGAAGGACGAGAACATGTTAAATGCATTTGGATATCTATGTTGCAAGCGAAGATGTATGCACTTCATTCATCTTGCAAACATCAAGGAATGTAGTGGACACATGTGGCAAAGAAGAGGAAGTGAAAGAAATGAATACCTTCTCACAAGTCTCTCTTGCTTTCTTCAGAATGGCAATAAAAGGCTAAGTTCAAGACAAAAGGTAAAACCTCTCGTAAGTGGAAAAAAGATTTGCAATAAGGCATATCGCAATATTACTAGATTATCCCATGGTACATATTAGGATTTAGTCACGAAGGCAAACGGCGACAACAAATTTAGGATCCACGGTAATAGAGGAAGGTCCAAATCAAGAATCTCAATTATCAGGGCAGCAACAATTTTGCAAGACTTCATACATGAAAATGCTTTACCTCAACCGCATATATCTACCAAACTCCCTAACGGTGATGCAATCACTGAAATGCACCTTCCAATGGGATTGACAAAGCTCGAAGTATTTGATTCTATTGCAAAAAAGCAAAGGCAAAGAGGGGATGCCATAGCTTCTTCTCATACTTTGTATACTCTTTGGAAGAAGAACTTTGGATATGTTAAAATCCCAAGGAGGCAAAAAATGCCAAAGTGCAATGCCTGTGATGATTTAAAGCAAGCGATTGAGAGTGCAACATGTCCAAATCAAAGGTAATTATACAAAAAAAACTAAAAATCTCATCATGACCTTATTCGAGATTCCAGACAAAAATATGCATTTTGGAAGGAGCAAGCTATTTCGCATCCCGATGACTACATGTGCCTTATTGTAGATGGCATGGATCAGAATACAACAACATTGCCTCGTTTTGTTGCCACTCCACCTAAATTACAAGGAAAGCACTTTCTAAAGACACATCTATGTGGAGTGTTAGTGCATGGAATTAAGTTCTTTGCAGATATATGGATTGATTCCTTGCATCTACATGATAGCAATCAAGTTGTAACATCTATTATGAAGGCAATTCACAATGTACATGCAGAAAAAGGTCACCTACCACCAACTTTGAGAATACAAGCTGATAATTGCTAGCGAGAAAATAAGAATGTACTCATGTTTGCATTCTGCTCCATGCTAGTTGCTCATCGAATCTTCAATGAGGTCGAATGTGGATTTTTGTAGGTTGGGCATACACATGAGGATATCGATTAGGTTTTTAGCACAGTCTCAAGAGAGCTTAAATGCAAGGATGTGGAGACAATAGATGACTTGGTAAGAAGATGTGGCAGGAAAGTTGGTGGTCGTAAGGAAAGTATAGTATGTGAGAGGCTCAAAAGAATGTATGATTGGAAGAGCTTCATTCTACATTTCATACAAATGGGTGGTGATGTATTGATAGGTCATACCAATCCACACTACTTTCATTTTTTTAAAAAGATGGAAAACCCGTAATGCAATGGCAACAGTATTCTCATGATACAAAATGGAAACCTGAAGAACCTTATAGTCCCTTAACTTCAATTCCCAGCAAAGAAAGGTATCCAACATGGGCTCCTATACAAGAATTCAATGAGAGGTCTAACTATGAAATAGAAGGATTAAAAGCATTTATTACATACAAAGAGGAAATGCTTTGGAGATATCTTGATTCAAAGCCTACTTGGAGAGAACACACTATCACTGTAATTAACAAGATATGAAAATTAATAAAAGACCTTGAGAGAATGCGGGGCTCAAAGAATGTCAAGGAAGAATGCAATATATTTTGGCCGAATGTTCATAACGATTTGTGCCCACAGCTCTAGTCTTTGAGAATGAATTTGTATCATTACTCCCACATCCATATTGTGGACCAAAGAAGAGAGAGTTTATGCCACGAGTAGATATAGAGGTCGATTGTTTTGTTGTGGTTCAGCCATCGGATGATAAATATGAGAATGTGAAGTTTTGGGTTGCAAAAGTAGTTGATGTGCCAAAGGGCAGGAAGGAGAATATGGATAACAACACATTGTATACTAATTGTATAATGAAGGAGAGGGTCTCAAATGATGAAGCGGTCTCACAAGTTTCGACGGAGACAATCATAGTGTCTTGGCATTCAAGGGCAAAGAAATCAAAGAAGCGCATGGGATATGAGGTAGAAGGAAAAATAAAAATACCATAGCAAAGTATTTTGCATATACACGAATTTTTAAGGATGCTCGCCATGGAAGAAGTAGAAGCAGATCGTGCAAATGAAGAATGTCCATGATTAAAGCTTTGTATTGAACTCCATTGAAGGATTTTATTTGGGTACTAGGCAAGAAGCCAATTGACAATTATAATCATATATTATTAGACTAGTAGGTGCAACTATACTGAGTCATTACCTCCTATGTGAAATGAGAGTCAAAATATGCACTAGATGTCACCCAAGGGTCAAGGCTTGGCATGACAATAGGGAGTTAATGCAGATGGCACCTGGCAAGGGACTATCACATTGAGCAATAAGACAATGGGGAGTGAATCCACCCACGGGGCAAGGCTTGGCAAGACAAGTGGGAGTTAATGCAGATGGCACCCGGCAAGGGACTGTCACATTGAGCAATAAGACAATGGGGAGTCAAATTATGCAGATGGCACGAATTGAGGCTCTTTAAGAGCAACAATTTAAATTGTAAACATATTATGTTCAATCTATATCATTTTATACAAAGACTCCAGTTGAGAGCAACATCTCTCAATGTAAACATATAATGATAGCTATAATTGCTATTATAATTCTTTGGTTCAATGCAAAACTTGGGTCTTATGGCATCATGTCTTTTTTCTATTTTAAATTATTAAAAGTTTTAAAATTTTTGTGCATATTGCAAGTGACAATGTCATTTACATGAAATATTTAAGTCTCCTTTCATGGATTTATAAATTTATCACATCAAGGAAAAATATTAAAAATAATTAAATTAAAAAATAACTTAGGTATAGCTAGAATTTCTAAAATAGGATTATTTCAAATTCTTGCATGTTAGTGCAAAAGTATAGATTGAAAAAACAAGATTTTTTTGTGAATATGATAGTGCCACAAAGTGAACTTTTGATTTGGGAAAAATATTTTCAGAAAGTAAAATTTTGATTTGGGAAGGATATTTTCACAAAGTAAACTTTTCATTTGGGAATGATTTTTGGGCTTCATCCAAAAACAACAGAAAAAGTCCAAAATTAATGAAATAGGTGTTGTCATTTATTCGACCATCTGTGTCATTACACTAGGTTCGTCTCTACATAAGAGCTCAGCACTTTGTCATTTTTTGGGCATTTGTGTCATCTCTCCTTGCATTCTCATTCTTGTGCATTCACTGTAGTGATGTCAGACAATGCACAATCCATTTACAATCTACATCTACACGAACTCACTTATGTTTTCTTCTTTGAAGAATGATGTGACCAATTAACTTTCTCTCTCCACATGCTTTGTAATGTGTACATGTTTTAGTTTTCATATAGTGTATGTGTACATGTTTACTATGCTTATGTTTTGACATCCTTGTTTTCTCACCTACAACAATCTTGTTATCAAGGAGCATGCTCTTTGTCTCATTGTCAATTGGTCTTGTATGCAGAATGGGTGATGTCAGTTACGGGAAAGATGAGAGAAGGGATGTGATGAGAGCTCTTAGGTTGGAGCTAGTTAATGAGATTAGTCACATGTTGCCGATTGCTATCAATAGCACCATTCAGAATGCCACATCACTCGATGACTTCACTCATGCAATATTGAGTGTGGCAAAGATGCGACTTCAAGGAGAGGTAAAAGGAAATTTAATGGAGGCAAGATTATGGCACCCAAAAGTGGTTAAACACATGTGTCTCAATGTCATTGGACATGTTACAGTGTCACTGACCTAGGACTCCAATGACCAGCTCAAGATATGGAAAGAATATCTTTATGGGATGCTCAATGGGAAAAGGAGAAGCGTAGGAGCAAGAGAGCAAAGACATTGAGTCGCAATTGTTGCTCAGCAAAATCAATGCAAAGCATTAGATGAATCTAGTAGAGGTGGTGAGATAGATACAGGTGTTGTAGGAGCATCATCAGGTGATATAGGGGGGTTTGGACACTTGCAACAGATGATAAGAAATAATGAGTGTATGGTGATCATTGTCGTGCCATACGATGCTATAGTATGGCAAGAAGAGATTGGGAAGGATGCATACAGAGCTTGTTACAAGGTCCAATTCGATGGTGTTTCTTACTTTCCTAGTCATCTAACATATTGTGCAAAGAAATACTCAGCAAGGTCTGTAGGGAAATAGTTTGAGCCTTTTGACATTGAAGGAGGGATGCAAAGACTATACCCTTGTCTCATTCGTTGCATAGGTAAGACAGGTGAGATTCCATGGGTAACTATATTTCCATATTTCAATGGCGATACCCTAGGGAAAATGATGATGCAATTACCTTTCCACAAAGGTACATATAGGCGTCCATATCTCAAGCTAAAGCAAGGAGGAGTAATCAGAAACCCAAGGGAGGATCCAGTGATTGAAGCTAATGACATGGCTAGATTACAGGGGTTTATAGACCATATTCCCTCAATTGTGTATGCCCTTGTGGATGCAGTGTCTGTTTCTCATACGGTAGGGATCGTGCTTTGTGATCTACATGCTAAAAATATTTTTATACGAGAGACCACTGCCCCAGAGTAGGTGTCATTGATTGGGGTCTTATGCTAAAGGCCAGTGAAACTAGACTGGCTTCTAATTTTATCACTAGGCCATCCCAGGGAATGCATGAGGAAGAGTTCGAGCTGAGGAAAGTTGTAGTGCAAGGAGGGAGGGAGAGATTGAGAGAGTGGGTGGCTTCAGAAATTTCGGATCCGACATGCTCCAACACATACTCCAAGGCCTCCGATGTATACTCTCTCGGTTGAATCATCAAGCAAATGTTCACTTTTTAGAAAGAGTGTCTGGATGTATATCTGAAAGTAGACTACCGCTTGCATACAAATTTTGTTCAAATGCCTCGTATAGATATTATTGCGGATCTTATGTTGGAAAAGAAGGCAGCTGCACGTGCTGCTATGATTGATGTGAGAGAAAGAATGAGCAATTTGAACATTAGTCCGCAGTTGGTCACGTGACCAATGATTGAGATGAGCCCAAGGCTTTAGTTGGGCATGTTGTATTTGAATTACAATGAACATATATTTGTACTGAACATTGAATTACGATGAACATATATTTGTACTGGACATTGAATAACTACTCTACCTATGTCACTATCTTATTCATGTACTTGTGTCTGTGTATTGAACTTTTCATCAATTGAAGTTTGTGTTTGTGTTTATAACTCGGTATCTGTGCATGACATTCATTGTTTTAAATTTAATTGGTATAGATGACTGCTGATTAAATTATTTAAATGGTATTGTTTAATTGGTATCAAATTGTTTTAAATTTCTATTGTTTAGATTAAATTGTTTAAATGGTATTTAAATGGATGTTCATTGTTTTAAGATTAACTGGTATTTAATTGTTTTAAATTTGTATTGTTTAATTGGTATCCAATTGTTTTAAATTTCTATTGTTCTTTAGGACATATACTACCTAGAATATGACACAATGCCCGAAAGTCAACCACACAACAAAACACAAATGCAACTAAGATGAATGGCCTCCTCAGGGATTACTTTTGCCCAATTCACTACAGGACAACTAACCCAAGATTCATCCACTGCACAATACCTATGTCAGAAACGTCACACGAAGATGAGGTAGTCGATAAAGCGAGCGACAAAAATTGAGCGAGGTAAGAAAAGCGAGCAGTGAGAACCAAGAGAGTACACTTTACATAGTTAAAGTCATGATTCCAACATGCAATTGAAAACATTATGTTGCATGCCTATCCTAACATGGACCATCTAAGAAATATATGGTCCAATAACAAATTAAACATAAATGTTTTGAGTGGAAGGACATTAAGATAAATAGTGATGTTGTATGTGAAGTCATGCAAAAAGGCAAAAATAATAAAATAAAGAAAGCATTTACCTTCTTGCAAATGGGAAAATAATAGTCCCATCATCACCAGTCCCATGTGGCTATATTGTAGTCCAAGTGTTCCTTTATGAGTTTGTTCCATGGAGGGATGCCAACATTCCCCTCCATCTTAAAACTATATAGGAAGACAAACTTGTCCACCCAAAAAATTCGCAAGTACGATCTTATTGGACCTCTATGAAACAAAGGTTTAAAGCTGAAATATGCTATATCCATTTCGTTCCACTGCGCATCATTTTTACATTCATAGTGGCCATATAGTATTTACAACCTTAGCCATTCACCCTTCAAAATTTTTCTATCCAATTTATACAAGAGGACAAAAGGATGCATTATAGAACATTATTTGGATGTTGACATCTATCCTTCAAGCATGGTGATGGAACTCCATGAAGATAAGAAAAAACCTGGAAAGATTGATCACGAACTATGCTATCCACATGATCTCGAAGCTTGTAGGTGTTTCAATGATTCAGAACCCAATGCAAGAATTAGGTGCATCTCATAATACCAATTGATACCACTCTAACTAAATTGATCTAATGGTTTACATTCATCACATTAAATCTAAGGTCCCACATTCTCTAAATGATCCTATCCAATTAGCGTGCTTAGTATATTATAGATATGACAATTGACTTAGGACCTGACAACTAGAAACAAAAAAAGCCAACAAACATGATCATACATGTTGAGAGGAAGAGAAAGAGGAGAGAGATGGACACAAGAGTTGTGTTGAGAGGAGGAGAAAGAGAAAAGAGACTGACACAAGAGTTGCTCCGAAAGTAATTCTATTCATAGATCATAGGCATATATATAGTTGAGGACTAGGTTGAGTTAGGGCAAGCTATGGATAGCTCTAACACTCCGACTTAAACTAGGCCCTTTAGCTACGGATGAAAAAACCCTTGGGGAGTACAAGGGAGAAACCCGAGCCACTATATATATCTATGTGAAAATATATATACAAAGGATGGCCATATGCCATTTTGAATGATAATGTCCATAGTACAGTGCAAAGTATAGGCACTATGTTCGGAGCATGATACAATGAAAAGTATGTGTGAAAAATAGAAAAATTTTCCTCGAAATCTCAACTTGTTTGACATAGTGATGATGCATAATCAAGGCTTGAGATCTTCAAGTTCGATGTTTGAGCTCTTCATTTAAATAGTAGAGCTTGTTGTCTCCAAGTTCAATATGGTCGAACCTCCTCAAACCTTTATAATCATGCCTTCACGTTTTGCACAATTCACCCACATAAAATGACCTATTTCATGCAGTGTATATGAACACATCAAATATTCAAGTGTCCATTTCTATTGTACCAAGGATGAATGTATGAGGAAATTGCTTCGATCACTCCAAAGATGAGTATGGAGGGGCGATTTGAGATGTACACAAAGCCAGGGCTAAAATGTCTCTTAGGTAGTGTAAGAAAGCCGTAGCAACACATGAATTAGATTGGAACTTAAAGAATAAAACAATTTAAAAAGTGAGATTACAAGTAGGAGTAGACTTATACCGTGTGAGCGGCCACCTCAACCCAATCGACTGTCGCTCCCATTGCCACCTGCTCAATAAACCATGGCTTTGTTCCTATGCAAAATGCACATCGTGTCTCTGCATCTGTAGGAAGACGACCCATCGTAGCTTTCTATGGACCCAATTTATGAGAGTTAGATAAAGTGCATGTAATATTTAGTAAAACAAATAGAACAATACATTAAATGAGAAGAAGTAGACTTACCACAATTGCCTCAAATGCCAACCATCCGCCTGCACCAAAGTGCAAAGTACGTACAGTGTCCAACCATCTCCTCGCAGCCCTCCTCTGACCCTCGAACATTTCGATATGGTCCCTATTCTACTTCTTGAAGAACTTTCAATCAGCTTTGTCTGCCTAGTTGGGTTTAGCCATCCCCTTTGCGATGGAAGTACGCAAGGTTGATCTATGATGCTTCAAGACCGAACCCATGCGCTCTCACATGTAATTCTCATTGAAATCCCAATTTGGCGGGTTAGGGTATTTTTCTTTTAATTCATCGATGACCGCCTGCTTCTTTTGGTCATCTTAATACTACCAATAAGTAGCAATGCCACTCTTGAAGTGATGGCTCATCAACCGCCTCATGGTGGCCATCACTGCTTTGCCCTTTCTATCTTCTATTATCTCTCCGGCAACTGTGATTTAATAGGAGAGGTCCTCGACTGGGTAAGGAGGGCTCATGGTAGTGGTAGAGTCAAAGCGAGTGGAAGCTGTGCGAGCACTTTCAAAGTGAGGAGTAGTAGTGGGAGTAGGAGAGGACAAGAGACCTGACTGGTACTGTGCCTCGAGACCAAGTGGAGACCTGTAGGGATGTGAAAGTGTTCGCTCGTCTACATCTCCTGAGTCAGCACAACATAAGCGGCCCCTCCTACTCTTCCTTCCTTTATGATAGGCATGCCCAGGTGATGACCCCTCGGTCCCGAAGGGGCAGGAGGGGACGACTGGGCAATACGTCTAACCCATCGGTGTAGGAGAGGGAAATCTGAGGTCCTCTGAGATAGCACAGAGAAGAATCTCACTACCTCCTCATCGGTCATCTATGCTACAAACTCGTCGGGACTCCCGACAAAGCCATGGGCTACTAGCAAAGAAGTTCCCAGAGGGGTAGTCACAGTGCTACATCCTAGAGGAGTCAGACCAGGGATAGTCACAGTGCTATGTTTGAGAGGAGTCAGGCCAGGGGTAGTCGCAGGGGTAGGCCTGAATCTAGTGAAAAAGATGATCACAATATGAGCCAAGAGGAAGATGGGCATAATGACATCACACGGGAGGAAGATGGAGATCAGGATATTGAGAAAGGAGACAATGATCATCAAGAATCACCACACTTTATTGAATCAAATGATTAAGTACTTTTAGATGAACGTACGATGCTAGAGTACGATGATGATATAGGAGATCAACTCAGTATAGAGTTAGAGATAGACTTGTTTGGCACGTTAGACTTGGAAACTGTTGATGTAAATGCTCTTCATTGATTTTTTTCATCTCAAACTTGGACATGAATATATGAGCTTCAAAGGCTTGATGTACATGCTCTCGTACTTTTATTCTCTCAAAAGATCAAACATGTATGAAAATTAAAAAAAAATTGCCATTGGAGAAAACTAACTTTTAAGGTCGATATGAGAAAAAAAACTTGCTGTAAAACGTTGCAAAAAAAAAGTATCTTAGTGTGGCTATATAACGACACTTACAATTTTAATAAAAGTTACTATATAGTGACTTTAGCAATGGTCGCTATATAGCGATGTTTGACTAAAGTCGCTATATAGCGACCCTTGGCAAGGTGCACTTTCAATATCGATGATTAGCACCCTGCGCATGCTAAACATCGGTACTTAAACGTCGCAATAGGATCCGTGTGTAGTAGTGAATGAACCAATTATATGCCATTCATCTTGTCTTGTAATAATAATAGTAGAAGCAAACCATTGTGTTGGTGGCAGTTAATATCCTAGTGTGGAACCAATCGTCGAGCTGCAACCAACCAATGCTATTACACCAGAACGAATCACATTGCTGCAAATTGTTATCCTAAAATAGATACTTTGCCCAAGTAAAATTTGGAGATTTATATTACATACAGATTACATAGATTACATCTCAAAGATTCCTTTCCTTTAGATTACATCTCAATGACTCCTTTCCTTTAGGGGGCTGTTCCATATTGCTTTGAGCAGGTCACCTTTTTGAGCTTTCTGATTGTAGGCTCGGTCCTCCTTGCTCCTTTCCTAAAGGGTATGGTTCCTTCCTTCAGGGTCCCAGCCCCTCCCTTCATGTCACTTCATCTTTCCTTGCTTTGAGCTTCCTAGTTGTAGGCTCAGCTCTTCTTGCTCCTTTCTTGAAGGGGGCTGGTTCCTCCCTTTGGGCTCTTTTTCCTCACAGTCAGGGCTTTTGCAATTCAAGCTCCTTGTCTTTTGCATTTTTTGCCCTAATGGAAAATTGTGCTGCAGCATCTACTTTCTCGTCGTAGATAGTTGTAGTAGCAGGAAAGCACATGTGATTTGGGCAATGGCAAATGACATTGTCTACATAGAGATCTTGCATGCACAAACACAACAAAGAAAAAAACATGCATAGGGTGGTAGCACACATGCTCTAGTGGAGACCCTTGATTCCCACGATCGATTCCCCCCATATTTGCATGTCACCACCTTAGATGCCATGGTCACAGAGGGCCTCTATATCATTGTGCTCTATGGGTTCCCCCTAGACATTACCAAAAGCCTCAAGATTTCCATAGCAGAGTATTGTGGTCTTGTTGGGGGGGCCGTAGTCTGAGTCCTGGCAATGTGCATGGTCTTCGGCCTCTCATTGTCTCCTCCATTGGCTCCCTAAAAAATTTTAGTGTAGCAAGCTGGGCTGGCGGCAATACTAAGCTGTACAAATTTCCTCTTACTCAATGAGCTGGCTTATAACCACTCAACAATGGTTGGATGTAATCTTTTGGCCTCTAAGGCTCTCAACGATCTTTTGGCTCATTGGATGTAATCTTTTGGTCTCTAAGGCTCTCAGAAATTACTAAGCTTTAACATTTATGTAATCTCTTTTGTTCAATTTGAGACTCTCAGTATGCACTATTGTTAACTTTTATATTTGAGTGGTTATGGTCATTATATGTAATCTTTTGGTCTCTAAGGCTCTTAGCAATTGCTGAGTTTTTATGAATGTAAGATTCTGTGTTCAATTTTTGCTCAGTATAAGTTGTTAATTTTTATAAAACTTGTTATTAGACAATGACAGGTGGCAAAGTTTTTGCCCATTGAGAGGTGGCAAAACTGTGGCAGAAGGCTGCATGATGAGAGGTGGTCTGCATTGCCACCATGTTCAGAATGATAGAGTGCATCTCATTACTACGCCAAGAACCAGTGTGGTGGTCTCTCCAAGCCAACCTTGAATTTTCATGATCTGCAGGGGCATGTTGGCCAGTGACTGGTGGCAAAGCTGGTGCAAAAATTTACTCGACGATTGGTGGTCAGAGGCCTAAGACTGCACTGCATGAAGCAGTGCAGAGGTTCATGATGTAGTATAGAGCTACCATGTGTCGAGCTCTACGGTGTTTAGAATAAATAGATTGCATCTCATCATTACGCCAATATGGCATCATGACATTGAGAAAATTTTCGTTCAAAATCTTACATGGGAGCGCTTCGTGTCATGGCCCGAAAATGGCCCCGAAAATAGTTTCACGATTGGTTACACCCAAGCAAACGTTGACCCATGACAATTTGAGTCAAAGAGGTGAGATTGAGATCCATCCACACATAATCTATCCTTGACATCTTGCATGAACATCCACTCGGAGGTAACCATATGTGAAGGTAGTGTTGTCTTGCAAGAGTAATATAGAGCACATTTACTTGGTGCACATTACAAGGGACATCCAAGTTGCAAAGTGCTCGAACACATCATTTGGTAGTCTTTACATTCTATGAGTAGGTATTAAGTAGAGTGAGGACAATGATTTGATGGACATAGGAGATCATGAGCACGATTGCGCTTGAACATGTTTAATGAGAGCTACTCATCGGATCAAGTTTAGAGGGCTTCCCCATGCTCACTAGTAGCATTGCTCTAGCACAATTAGCAGTAAGGCCCATGCACAGCTACTAAGTTGGAGGTGCATTAACTTTGGTATTACATTGCTAACCTTGTAGAGCTAGTAGGGGAGAGTTGGTGACAAAGACCTATGTAGAAACCTAAAAGAGCAAAAACCTACACAACAACACAAATCAACTATAGACGTGCAAAATAGCACGTGTGTCTATAGGCATTGCTTGAATAGAGAAATTACAGATGTGTCTAATAGCGCATCTAACAGCTCCTCTATTTACACGTGTATTGACACGTCTATTTGCGCATCTACACTGAGAAAATACAGGCCCGTCTAACATTGCATTTGTCAACGTGTCTATTTGCATGTGTATTAGCACATCTATTAGTGCGTCTACACTGAGAATTAGATGTGTATTTAGATGCAAAACAGAGAATACAGAAAGTGAGATTTTGGTGTACATCACTTCTTTCCAAACATTGCCCATGATTACCAAAGCACATAATTTTAACAAAACATCAATGCTTTTTTGCAAGCCCACATATACAAGAATTAAGTGAGGTGAGGAGAATGAGATAATATGTAAAATAGTTTTGCCAATATCAATGATGGGCTACGATTCAATCTCATCCTCAATGAGATCAACCATTGCCAAGCTATCTACTTCAAAATCCAAACGAGTGTTTAGATCTACAAATACATTCAACCCGCTACTACTTGTGCTACTCATGTGCTCATCGAAATCAACATCACCAATGGTAGGCTCATCCTCATGGGTAATGGCCTCAATATCTGTATCTCCTATCTCATGATCATCCTCCTCTCTCGTATCACGATCATCATCACGTCCATGGCCATGATCATCCTCCATACGCTCCACATTAGTAAATGTACTATACATCACTTTAGAACGTGGCATAATAGGTATGACATGCCACCATCTGTTATTATTCACACACAAATAGAATCATGTTATTTTCCTTGCATTGAAGGTATCAAATATTTAAAAGCGAGTATTTTTATATGTGTGCACAATATCTATTCACATTGTTACAGTAGTACTAGTGTGTCCTTCCTACTTTGCCAAAACTTTGTGGAGTCAATAGTTACAAAGCCACTTGCATGTTTGATTGTTGCATTTGGGCCTCTTTCCACCACGTCCTTAAACAGGCTTTACATCCAAAACATACACAAAGAAGCGTCGAAAGTCAAGCTTAATAATATCTTGGATTATGCCACAATAATCATTCATGGCTCCATTGGCTCCCTCAAAGCTAGCAATGACGCCACAATCTTGTGTGTTTCTCTTATCATCAATCCGTTGTGTTTGAAAATGCTTGCCCTCACACCATATAGCATTGAACATAGTGCACTACACTAAGAAAAAACCAATTAAATAAGCAATCTAAATTATTGAAAGCTCCTAACTTATGCATAACATTCTATATACCGACCTTGCTCATGCATCCCCTAGCATACTCCCATTCTTCCATTGTGATATGTATCCCCTAATCTTTCTCTGCTTTCTCCATTTCATCAGGTAGCCAATCCACATGAATATCCTTTGGAAGTGCTCTTAGATACTGAGGGTATGGTACACGAGATCCGTGGTGTGTACGAAAGAGGGCCCTTTCTTCTTGTCTTCTTGCCTTTGCATCCTCATATCTTGTCACCCATCTTTTCATCACATCACTATTAAGCACGCAATAGAGGTTGATACTATTATGCAACTCCCTGTCTATTACTTTGTTGCATCCTTTCCCTTGAGGCACAATAGAGGTCATCCTTAGGTCTTCATCATCTCTCCATAGTCATGGGAGAGAGCTATCCACATCAACAAGAAACTCAAAAATATATACAAGTGACTCTTGTGCCAACCAACCCTTGGCCATGCTACCTTTGGGTCTTGCATTTTGTCTCACGAAGCCCTTCAAGGTCTTCATGAAGCGCTTGAGGAAGAACAACCATCGTGCATGTATAGTATCGTATATAGCAATCTCATCCACCAAATGCACTATACGATGTAGTTGGCTTGTGAGAATAGAACGTGGAAATGTCTCCTCCACTAAACAAACCACCTCCACTGACATAACTTGAGCATTCTCAAGCATGGTGGGATCTATTTCCTTTAAGCTCACATACCTAGAAATGAAAAAGCTCAGGGGGGTCACTCATCATATGTAACCCTATCACGTGAGTTCAAGATAAGGATTTTTTTAATTCCTAAAATTTACAGAAATAAATATACATAAGGGACTATTTAAAATAGTTTTGGGAAAAATTTACAGATTTGTATAGAAAAGGGGTACATTTTATTAATGAAAAAATTTATAGACAAGGGATTTTAAATATAGGCCTTGAACGCATGTGATATAGAGGGTTTATACATAGTGACCCCCCTGACTGAAAAAGTACACCATATTAGCAATATGAACACCTTGCATGGAGCATTGATACGCATCATATTTTGTATCATGTAAAGTACCTCACAAGCTCGCCCATCTTGTAAATATAATCACAAGCTCACCCATCTTGTAAATATAATCCTTCACATCCTTCGATGCACTACGAGAAATGCTAGTAGGTAGTATGAACTGAACCCACGAGGAGGTGGTTGATTAGTTGCTTATAATTATTCACTCACAAATTTGAAAGGAAAAAGATATTATGCACATAAAATACTTACTTGGAGCATCTTGTGCCAATCATGAGATTTCAAGCCATATAATTACTCTACACCTCTTTTCTTGCTCTTTGTAAAGGCTCCCTTCAAACACCTCATGCATCCAATGGGAGTAAAAATTGTAGTAATAGCGTGCTTCACTACTACCATCTCTAGCTTTGATAACCTCCACGGTGCATGAGGTAAAAAAAAACGCCCATTTGGTCTCTCTTGTGGCCAAGCATCCTCCCTGTGGTACGTAGATCCTCCTTTATGCCTACGGAATCTTGTGTCCCATTCAAATGCTCCCAAATGGTAGATGCCACATTTTTGAAGATATGCATGGGATCAAGCAAGTGATTGATCTTGAGGTGGGACCAATATGGTAAACGATAAAAGATGGAGTATCTAAAAAAAAGCTAGTGTTAGCGAGCAATCTTTATTTCCAGCCAATATAGCACACAATAGTTACAAACCCTTACTGGCTCATGCCAACTGGTGGAGTCGTGGAACTGTCCCAAATTCTCATCCAATCTCCCGCAATGAGTGATTGTGGGAGGACTTCATTCCAAGGGGCAACATATCTAGGATGATTAGGTGGGAGAAATCGATGGTGATTCTCATAGATGACCTTATTCAATGCGTCTGCCCGTGAGGCAACTAGCAAAGGACCACAAACAGGACATGTATGGTAACCTGATGTAGTGAGACCTAAACAATAGATGCAATTAAGAGTTGAAGGTGGGTTTAGGGTGCCACATCCTTTGCCTATTCATAATTAGAAGTGCAATGCTTACCTGAACACTCGCCATAGCCTAGGAAGTCATGCATCGTCCACATCAAGACTACTTTGTAGTTGAAGTCTCATGACGAGGGAGGCCTACTCATATCATGCACCTCGATACCTCTCCAAAGTATCTCTAGCTCGTCAATCAAAGGCTCCAAATAAACATCAGGATTTTTGACTTTATGTTTCCCTGGAATTAGAAGGGATAGCATAACATGTTCTTTCTTAATAGCCATAGAGGGTGGAAGATTATAATTCACCAATATCACTGGCCATACACTATAAGAGGTGCTTTTGAGACCAAATGGGTTCACACCATCCATACCCAATTCAAGTCTCAAGCTCCTAGGTCCTTCCTTGAAGCTTGGCCATGTGTCTTCAATATGCTTCCACGCAGGAGAGTCTGCGGGAGTTCTCCACTTGCCGTCGGTTGATCGATGGGAGGAATGCCATGACATGAGCTCTGCAATGGATTTGCACTTGAACATATGTTGGATGCGAGGGATTATAGGAAAATGTCGCAGAACCTTATGAGGCACGTCCAAAGTTTTGAGATCTGCTCTATATCTTGCCTCTCCACAAGTAGAGCACTCTCTTGCATCCTTATATAGTCCACGAAACAAAATGCAATCATTGACGCATGCATGGATGCCCTTGTAATCTAATCCTCCAAAAGAGGTCACATGTTGCCTTGCCATATCTCTTGAGGTCGGTAATTTATTCTCCCTTGGAAGCATTTTACACAATAGCCTGCACGGAAGACCATAAATGAGGAAAAGCATTCGAGTAATAGACCCACTAGCATAATTCACCATGTTTGCAAAATAGACTTTAAAGCTTACTTCAGTCTCGGGGGGGTCACTCATCATATGTAACCCTATCACGTGAGTTTAACAGAAGGATTTTTTTAATTTCTAAAATTTACAGAAATAAATATACATAAGGGACTATTTAAAAAAGTTTTGGAAAAAATTTACAGATTTGTATAGAAAAGGGGTACATTTTATTAATGAAATTTTTTACAGATAAGAGACTTTAAATATAGGCCTTGAACGCACGTGATATAGAGAGTTTATACATAGTGACCCCCCCGAGACTTCAGTAATGCATTCAAACTTGCATTGCTCCATCCATAGATGGTTTGCAAGTTTAGTAACTCAAGGGAGGCATGTAGAACAGAGAATGTGCACCCCTCAAATAGTCGAGTCGATACTGCGGTAAAAAGATCGTCTTGCTCCATGCTATCATCCCTCCCTTCGGATTGATGGACATATAAATCCCACACCATATCATCAAACACCTCCTCCTCCATGGCTTCATGAGGTAATGGCGAAGGGCTACTATCATCATCACTCCATGCATCCGTAATGGTACCTCCTAAAGATCCCACCTCATATCACCGACACTTCACATCCTCATGGCGGGCATAGGGCAACATATGTGGGTGTGGCACTGCATCCTGTATCAAATTAAAACGGGATCATAATTCAAACATATGAACACCCATAGGTATCTCAATCAACCTTAAATCTTTAACACTTACCATGTTTATGGTCGCATCCCATTCTCCATACTTTGAGATGTGATTGGGTGTAATCCTGCATGCACGATACATGTTTCCTCGACATCGATCACACATACATTTGATTTTTTGCTCCAACCACATTTCGCAATGGTGGATACGGAGGGATTCATCCTATGTGGAGCTACTTGTTGAAGATGAAGACATCCTACAAACAAACAACCCAAAAAAAATTGCTTTTCTTTAAATATTTAATTTTAAAGCTCTGTGGTGCGTCTAAAATCACGTCTAAAACCATGTTTGTCTATTCTGTGGTGTGCGTCTATAGGCGCGTCTAAAACCGCATCTGCTCTATATATGTAGACATGTAATTACACGCATATTTAGATGCGCTATTAAACGCGCTTATAGATGCATTTTTGAAATCTGCTTTTAGTGCGCTCACTTTGCTTTTCTTCACATTACTTATACTTCGCGCGGCTTGCTTGCTTTGCTATTAACAGATCCATAGTTTCGATGCTTAAGAGGAAGGCACCCACACTTACTTCCAAGTTTACACTTAAGAGGAAGGCACCCACACTTACTTCCGGGCTTACAGGAGAAGAGGGTGAACAAGGAAGAGAAGCAACTTTGAAGAAGGAGAAGAAGCTTCCATACCTCTATCCAAGGTAAGTCTCTTTACGGTTGATCTTTTTTAGAAGTTGCTCTCTTTGGATTTGTCCTTTGTCGTATCCAAGAAACGAATGATTTTGGTATCAGTGTTATGTTTTTGTGTTGGGCGCATGTCCTTTTCTACTTTTTAGAATAGTCCGTTTGTCGGAGCACGTCTAAAACCACGTCTATAGGCACATCTAGACTGTTTGTAAACACAGACAGCCGCATCTATAGATGCACTGTTATACGCGAAAATAGATGCGCTTCTCAGATGCATCTATAGACATGCTCCGACAGTTATCTTTTTTGACAGTAATCTTTTCTTCCCTAACGCACTGTTATATGCGAATATAGATGCGCTTCTCAGATGCGTCTATATACATGCTCCGACAGTAATCTTTTCTTCCCTTCCCCTTTCTTCTCAGCTCATCAGTAATCGTCTTTTTTTCTTTTTCTAGTTCATCATGTGGCCAGGAAGCTCTTCGGGCTCACCTGTATCTCCGGGAGTCTATTTTTAGGGACTTATATAACCTTTTAGGGCACCGTCCCAGTCCTGCGGAGTTATACGGGTATATGATGGGTACTCTAAACACCCCCCAAGAGTCAGCACTACAAACTCCAAACCACCCCACACTAGCTGAGATTACCCCAGCGGAGTCAGCACAGCCCAGCCGGCTACACAGCCGAGGCCCTTCTTCCATGCCATCTTATTCCCCTTCCCCCATGCCGTCTTATGCCCCTTCCCCCATGACGTCAGGAGGTCCTTCTGTCTCACAGAGCCGTCGGCGTACTCCTATGCAGTCCAGACTCGGTTCTCTAGCTACGAGTGGTCCACGTAGTCCCGTGCAATCTCTAGCTACGAGTGGCCAACGTACTAGCTTGACAGAACACAGTAGCAGGCGTAGTAGTAGGGAGAGCAGTGGGGGATGCATGGCACAGTGCTTTGGGAGGGGTGGTGGTGGGGACGATGATGATTTAGATGATTTGGACGTGCCTCCGGCGGATGATGGTACGATCTTCTATGACATCACTCAGATAGGAGGCATCTTGATGGATGCATAGGGGAAGGACATCATGGCCTTCATGCGCTCTGTAATTGCTAACAATTACAGAGATTGCTTTATCCACTACAAAGACCATCCAAAGAGGTTGGCTGATGACACCCTCGCTGCTGTTCGCTCTCGGTATCCTAACCCCCCCAATCGTCAGTTCACAGATAAATGGGCCAAGTCAAAGATTGTTACGATACTTCGCAATAAAAGATCTTCGCTTAAGAGGCAGGCACTAGCATAGCTTGCCAGGCTCGAGGGAGGTCAACCACCAAGGGGCCCGCCCCACACCGCTCATGAGCATGAGTGGAAGAAAGCAATGAAGTCAGCGAGGGAGAACCCCAGTCTGTAGCACGTGGAGGCATGAAGGATCTAGATGGAGCAATATGGAAGCGTGCATTTTGGAGCAGGGGCTGTTGAATCATGGGAGGCCCATTTTGTAAGTATCGATCTCAAATTATATTGCTTATGTAGTTTGTTAGGAGGTTGTTTCTTTGTACTAACCCCTCCGCAAATTGTGTCGTCTTGCAGCTTGAGATAGTGGGCAGATACCCTACTCCTATTGAGACAGCCTACCACCACCACCATCGCAGAGGAGATACATGGAAGCACTTCTATCATTACGAGTTGATTACTGAGGAGTAGTATATCCGAGCTACTGGAGCGGCCCCCGAGGTATTTGAAAGTAATTAAATAATGTCAATATTATGAGTAAAGATTTGATTTTTCATACATTGATATATGTTGTCCCTTGTTTACAGGTCCCTACACAAGAAGACGAGGAAGGAGGCAGAGAAGGGAGCGCAGAAGGGAGCGTGGAAGGGAGCAAGGACGTGGAGAACATAGATTAGTCGTAGAAGTAGTGCTAGCTACTCTTTTTTGTACTTAAAGCCACTACTGGCTTGGCTTCATGCCTCTTGTATATACACTCCTCTTATTTTTTGTACTTGAAGCCACATGACGTCACTTAGCTTCGTGCTATATGTACATACAAGCACTTTTTGAGCTTTCAGTTTTATTGCGTTTTGAAGTTGTAATGTTTTATTTGGAATTGCAATTAAAATGCAATTGGCTATAAGAATTGAATTACACAATGTGGAAATGGGATTCCTGTAACTATATAGCATACACAACATACACAACATTCTATAAATTAAAAAATATATATTATGTAGCACGTCTATCAGTGCGTCTATAAATGCGTCTATATACACGTCTGTCTCTTCAGGGAGCCTGTTCGGGGAGCGTCTATTTGCACGTCTATAAGACCATTTATAAATGCGTCTATACATGTGTTTAATGATGCGTCTGTCTGTTTTTTAAAATTTTTAGTAGAGCATCTATTTAGGCATCTAGATGCGTGTTTATACGCGCATCTGTCTGCTATATAGACGCACTGTTAGACACGAGTCTCTAGATGCACAAATAGCCACGCCCGTAAGTTTTATTTTAAGTTCAGTAAACACATCTATGTGCGCGTCTGTGGGTGCTCTATCTTGTTGTGCTACGAGGCAAAAACTTAGAAGCATAGAGACTTGGAAGAGAAGTGCAACTCGCTTCCTCCTCCTACTTGTCAAGGTCTAGATGACACTCGAGGACACGCTATGATTGGATTCTTCATCACCAAAGTGGGCAACACAATGCTCTGTGCGACGCGGAGACCTTTTTAGGAAATGTTTTCGCATAGCGAGAATGCATGTATCTAAGTGCAGGCACAAACATTGGTTTGTTTCATGCATGTGAGAATGGAGAGGCCATTGGTGGCCTTCAGCACATCGGGTTGCTTGATTCAACATCCAACTATGCCTCTCTTTTGGTAAAATTCAAAAAGCCTCCAAGCGCATAAAATTGGAGATAGAATTTTATAAATTTAGAGGTTTTAACACATTTTATAACTATATTTGTGACCTCCATTTTTAAATCAAAAGTCTTAAACCCAGGTTTTTGGTGCGCCTTTCATTAACGATTAAATGCCCTGACGTGACTGGTTTTTGCATGCATTGGAGTCGATGATCGTGAATTTTAAAGAACGTGACTTGTGATTGTGATTCGTGAGCAGCAGATTGTTACGGGCAAGATCGGCTTGATTGTTACTGGCAAGATCGTGTTCTCAAGCTCAGCGTGAATATGATTCGGAAGATCAGAGCAGGAGTTAACATAAGAGGAATCGATCTGCAGAAGCGCAACAGCACGCATCCTGCTGATGATTGAGGATCCATGGGCAGCGTCACCACTCCGCCCAGAAGCGTCAAAAGTAGCGTCGAGTATCTGTGTGCCCTCTTGCAATCCCTTGGAGTCCGTGCTCCCTCGCCGGAACACATCAGGAGAGCCAAATTCAACCACCCATCTGCATCTGCTTGCCTTCTAGAGGCTCTTCACGACCTTGTCGCTCTCAACCTTGCCTCCTTCCCTTCGAGTCCCACCACTTCTCGCTTGTCTAGCCTCCCAGGACACGGCATGTTTTTTAGCGGCATCGAAGATGTTGTAGACGCGCCTGTGGAATGTGATGAGCCCAACTTCGTAGTCGAGAAGGAGAGCGCAGCAAATCCCTGTCCGCAGCCCATTCATCCTGTCAGCAAAGCTCCCGTGGGGAGTTCAGATAAAAAGAAGATACGCACCCTCAAGAAAGCTGCACCTACAGCGCTTTCAAGGATGCACGATCGGAGCTCCACCGTAGCATCGAAACAAGAAAGATTGGAGAAGCGAGATCACAATTCGAAGAACGTCAGCTCGGAGTTCGCCTTGCACCAAAGCAGAACCGACCCTAGCGAATCGACGGAAGAGGGCAGCGATACAGAATGTGCGGATCGAAAACGTTCCTTTGTAAAATCCTACATGGCCTTATGGGCATACCCGCCCCACTCTCCCATCTTCCCGCTTTGTCGTAGCAAAAAGCAAAGCCGCCATTTGCTACTGGCCCTGGCGTGGTTAGTTTCTTATTCCGACGTGTTTCGAAGGGCTCGGAAGAGACAGATAGAACCGCTGTTGCTGGCTATATCAAAGGCTCTTTTGCCACCATATCCAGCAGATGTATCCTCGTGCGATGAGGCCTTGAAGATAGGTGGACAGGCACGAGATGGAGCCCAAGCATATGTAAGCAAAGTGCTCAATTCACTCACCGATGAGGGTGACTCAAAAAAAAGAGCGGCAGCTAGGGCTCAACAGGCCTTAATTTTGTATGGGAAAGTACAGGTTGCAATAAAGAGCCTCCACTCTTTGCGGCACTGTAAAGAGAAGCTTGCTCAACAGCTCAATCAGATACAAATCGACAGGAACATTTCACATCCTGTTGGAAGACCTTACAGCCAATATGAGGTACATCTCCTTCAACATAAAGATGATCAACTGAGGCATAGTCAAGCCTTGCAAGCGGATAAGTTGCTCAAGGATTGCATCCTTGAGTCGGTGAAACATGAGAGCATCTTCTGGGAATGGATGGAAAGTGTTGTTGAGGAAGGCTTAACCAACGCAACTACAGAAGCTGCTTCCCATGCATCTGCAGATTTTGCATGGCCCTATAAGGAAGCCAGAGACTCCACGGGTGTATACGAAGAGGAACTACTGCCTGTCATTCATTTTTTCCAGGAGCATTTGTTGTGCAGAAAGCAAGTGGAGGAGAATCCGGAGCATGGACAAACACAAACCAACCAAGGGGAGACAAGTAGCAATACATCAATTGAAGATGTGGAGGTTTTTTCGGAATCGAAAGCATGTGTGGTACGAGACGGTGGCGACGATTGCAATGCTGCAAATAGCATTAGCATTTCAGATCACATTTTGTCAGGTTTAATGGAGGAACACATCTCCGTAAAGGACCAAAGACATGAACATGGGGCAACCCTCGGGAGGAATGAGAGGACTCGCATTGGAGGAAGACAGATCCAAAGGTTTGCCTCTTCCGAACAGCCTTTCCGGTTGTAAGAATCTTCAGTGCTGCTCTATTTAATGCCTGTCCAACTGTATGCAGACTTACAACTTTGGCTGTAGCCTTGACTCCAATTCTTGCAAACACAAGAGCTCGCAACAGGTAGTCGGCGTAGGCATTGCCCCTCTACACGCAGCTGTTGCGTGTGCAATCATGTACTTGATTTGTTTTTTTTGTGCCCTTTTGTGCATTCTTTCTTGGATGCAAGCGTTCCGCAGATGTGATCCACAACTGCTCCAGTTTCTCTTTTTCAGAGCAATGCCAGCTTTGAAAAACCGGACGTATATACGGATGTTAAAAGCTCGATGTGACGTTGATATGGATACTTTTCTGTCTGTAATATGCGGATCTGTTCCACATTTTGAGTGTGGAGACTTGGAGAGTTCCCTAGCAAGACATTGATTGCAGAGACGCTGGTCACTTATTCCAGCAGTTCTCAAACAATGCTTCTCTAATTCAGTTGAGACTACTAATAAAGCCATTGTGAATGTAACTTTCCAGAACATATTGGCCACTTTATTTATTATTCCATTGCTCGCTGCCAATATGGTATCTTTCTAAAAGTCTTAACTTTACATGCCTATCGATGCACGTTTTCGCTGCAACTTGCTTGAATGGAGGTGTTTTGATCCAACGTGTTTGAGCAATGCAAGTCGTTCTCTTGATATGGAAACCAAAATGTTCCAAGTGATTTGAGTGAAGGCTGTTCCCGATCAATATGGTGCCAGAATGATATTAAGACATTGTGCAAAGACTTAAAATAGAATGATATTAGTTTCTTGCACGCTGCAAATTGTGCCGCGTGCAAAGACTTAAAATAGCTAGCTGCTCATCTTCAATGCTTCTTAATTCTTTCACCTTGATAATGGCCATGTTGAAAATAGCTGTGCATTCTCTAATTGCATTGCTTAGACAAATGTTTTTGAGGTTGTAGGCCACTATATAAATTATGGAGTCCAAATATGTGACCCTAGCGAACTTTAAATCAAAATTCCTATTAATTAGTTGTGGAGAAAAGAAAGGGGTGAAAAGGAAGAGGGAAAGGTCATGATTAAAGTAAGGGATAAATGGGGGAGGCGAGGAGTTTCTATTAAGGTAATGCAGGTTAGGGTCCTTCCCCTTGTCCCCAATCTCAGGTGGTCCTTCCCCTTCTCCCCCTTCAAGACGTCCCTACTTCTTTAATACCCTTCATACATGGTCCCCCACCCCCTTCATACGTGGTCCTTCCCCTTCTCCCCAATCTCAGGTGCTATGTTATTTTTTTCTAGCCGTTGTAGCTTGCCAAAAATCACAAAATGTCAGGAAAATGAGCTATGTTTGGCATATAGTTATTGTATTCCACTCGGGCCTTATATTTTTTACTATCATTAGATTTCAAAATTAAAATGTTTGGAACTATCACAATCTAGAATAATACTTGAAGAAGGTATAATTCGGGACTTTGAGCTTAAATGCCGTAATCTTTTTTTTGTTGCCCTACAAAAATATTTGTATCGTTGTTCATTGGGATGAATTGCCTGTGCTGCCAACCTTGAATAGAAGAGTCCTTCCCTAATTGTTGTTTTTGACTAATCAAGCTCTTTCATTGATACTTGACACTGGATTGAAATAGTTGCTTGTGATTCTAAGAAGCTACCAAATGAACCTGTAGGGACTTAATATAAGCGACAAGTGTGTGGCTTCCTAGGGATTTTGAGATTTAGAAAATTGTTGCTGTGCCTCAGCTCATTCCTTTTGCCATATGTGAGAGGACTGATGTCCAAGGCTTATCATCTTAATGCAAATCGTTGCAAGTTTCTAGAGTCTATGACCCTGAAGTGCTTTCTCTAAGAGAACTAGTGAAGGAGAGATGAAGTATTCCATAGTCAACGTAAATGATTTTTGTTAATAGGTGGGAAAAGTCTTGCTGAATAGCCTAGATGAGCATATGGATTGGAATGTGTCTTGAACAAGCTACATTCTTGGAAGAGGGATGAAGTTGTTTGATGCACATGGTAAAAATCCATCAACTGGTTTTGACATTCAAAATTTTTGGGACTGGTAAAATTAAATTTAATAAAAACTAGTTGAAAACATGTATTGCGATGGGGTAAACTGAAAATTGAGGAAACAAATTTCACATCCAAAGAAGTTTACATCACAATGGAGACAAGCCTAAATTATAGTGGCATAGATTACCATCGAGCCTCCTTCTAGAGTTGGATTCTCTTAGGCCAAAGATGGTAGCTTGATGTGGTAGGGAACGGCTAGCATGATGAATCATGAAATGTGAAGATAATGCATGCGCTTACTATAGGAATTAATGCTAAACACATTTACTATTTTCATTATTGTAGATTGACGAGCACTCATGAGTGATCCTTATTAGAGACACAAGAGACCTATGTAGATGGCTATTGAATTAATATGAACACCTATTTCATTAATTTTGGACTGGTACATTGTCCAAATTTGTTTTTTGAGATACTTTTGGATAAAAAATGGGGAAAAAAAGAGGCTCTTGGAACAAACTATGAAGCAAAAAGTAAACTAAAGAAAATTCAAATTAAGAAAACTAACGTGACATGTTATTAAAACTAGAGTACATTAAGAAAAGAGTTCTTCACATTTGTGAAAGTAGTTTATGATATAATTGAGGGATCCAAGTACAAGTAAATCGCAAAAAGTAAATCGCAAAGCCATATGGTGTCCAAAAACACCTTATAGTAGTAGACATAAGCTACAATGCTACCATCATATTTGCCATCTCTATCTCATGGGTTACACAATCCTCTGCATTGTTTATTTCATCTTCATCAATTTAATTATAATATAAAAAGATGCACAAAGAATCAAACATTCTTTCTTTCAATGCTTCTTGTTTATTCCTACTACTTTTAGCTTGGTTTGCTGAATATTTTCGAGAACACGTGACTTTATAAGACCTCTTCAAATAGACATGCAAGCTCTTCTCTTGTTGAACAGTACTTTCATAGCTCTTCTTTGCAATGTCTTATCTTCTCATGCTCTCCCTTCTCAAACTGCTTCTGCAAAGCAAACTCACCTTTCTCATCTTCTGTCAATGGTCCTTGCCTCTTTCGCTCCTCTCGATGTCTTTTATTCCCAGAATTCCATGATAAGTTGTTGTTGATTGAAAGCTCAACAAAATTGATAATTGCAAGAGGAGAAGTATGCAAGTAGAAATAGGAGAGGAGAACTGAACTGAATATGTAAGTAGAAATATGAGAGAAGAACTGCCAAAATAGCTCTATAAACTTTCGTTGGTGTTTTATATTAATATATAAATATACCTTTGATAAAAACATCCATGATGAAGATTAACACTATAGAAAAGAAAACATAGATGAGAGAAATAGGATAGGAGATCGGAAAGGAGATGATAACAATAAAGAGAAAGAGACAATATGGATGATAGTGGTTTAGAATTTGACTTGTATGATTAGTGTGCTTCGAGATATGAGACATTTTATATATAATTATTAATTGAAGTGAAATATTTTCTTTAAAGTTATTAGGATAGGATATTCACAATTTAAAAAGTAGCACAATATTACACTTAAACTTACATTCAATAATTATATGAGATGACATTTTAGCTTACATTTAAAATAATATGAGATGAGATAAGACATTGATGGCATTGAACAACACATGAACATCATGACAATTGAACCGACTATGTGAGTAGAAATGGGAGAAGATATTGGAAAGGAGATGAAGATAGCACTAAAGATGAGAAAACACAGATGAGAGAGATTGGAAAGGAGATGATGATAATAGTAAAGAGAGAAAATATAGTAGTTTAGAATTTGACTCGTATAATTATTGTGCTTCAGGATATGAGACATTTTATACGTAATTGTTAAAGCAAAGTGAAAGATTTGCTACCAAGTGCTTGACATAACATATTCACTATTAAAAAAGTAGCACAATATTACACTTAAACTTACATTCAATAATTATATGAGATGTCATTTTTACTTACACTTCAAATAAAATGAGATGACATAAGACATTAATGGCATTGAACAACACATGAACATTATGAGATCATGAACAATACTTCTATTAATTCCAATAATTACTTGAGATGCTCCGAACCTTGAAATCAATATTGATTCTATAAGGAGAACAAGAAATTTGAAATACAATAGAAGGAGACTTTCTATTGAATCAAAATCATTTACAATCAATCCTGGAGTCACAATACTCCATGTACTACCCAACCACCCTCGAGCTATTCTCACTCTCACTCTCATTCACACAAAGGTGTTTCAATGAATCTCACTCTCACTCAACATGATAAAATCATAAATGGAAGAATAATCTCACTCTCACTTGCACTCACTAATATAGATTCGCAGGGAGCAGGACCAAGCACTCAGGGAACGGTAGATGTGGATCCTACTGCATAATTATGTACATTGTAAACTTCATATATAACTTTATAATACTCTTCTTCTGCAACGATGGTTCAAGTGATATAAGTGAGTTAAGTGGACTATTGATTTAAGTGGTATAAGTGATCTAAGTAGACTAGATGATTTGAGTCACAACAAGACAAAGCACCCATAGACGTGCGCACAGACGCGTTTCATGAACTAAATAAAAAACTTACGGGCGCGTCTATTTGCACGTCTGGAGACCCGCATCTAATTGTGCATCTATATATCAGACTTACGCGCGTATAGACGCGCACAAAGACGCATAAATAGACGCGCTTATAAACACTTTTATAGACGCACTGATAGACGCAAGTCGAACAGACAGATGCGAATATAAACGCATTTTTAAACGCACTGATAGACGCACTTTAAAAAAAAAAAAAAAATTTACAGAATATTGTGTATGTTGTGTATGCTATATAGTTACAAGAATCCCATATCCACATTCTGTAATTCAATTCTTACAGCCAACCGCATTTTAATTACAATTCCAAATAAAATATTACAACTCCAAAACACAATAAAATTGAAAGCTCAAAAAGTGCTTGTATATACATATAGCACGAAGCTAAGCCACGTCATGTGGCTTCAAGTACAAAAAATAAGGAAGCTAAGCCATGTCATGTGGCTTCAAGTACAAAAAATAAGAGGAGTCTATATACAAGAGGCACGAAGCCAAGCCAGTGGCTTTAAGTACAAAAAAGAATAGTAGCACTACTTCTACGACTAATCCTCGCTGCCTTCCACGCTCCCTTCTGCGCTCCCTTCTGCGCTCCCTTCTGCACCTCCTTCCTCGTCTTCCTCGTCGTCCTGTGCATGGGCCTGTAAACAAGGGACCACATATATCAATGTATGAAAAATCAAATCTTTACTTATAATTTTGGCATTATTTAATTACTTTCAAATACCTGGGGGGGCCTGTCCAGTAGCTCGGGTATACTACTCCTCAGTAATCAACCCGTCATCATAGAAGTGGCTCCATGTATCTCCTCTGCGATGGTGGCGGTGGTAGGCTGTCTCCACTGGAGTAGGGTATCTGCCCACGATCTCAAGCTGCATGACCGCGATACACTTTGTGGAGGGATTAGTACAAAGAAACAACCAACCTCCTAATAAACTACATAAGCAATATAATTTGAGATCGATACTTACAAATTGGGCCTCCCATGATTCAACACCCCCTGCTCCAAAATGCGCGCTTCCATATTCCTCCATCTGGATCCTCCGTGCCTCCACGTGCTGCAGACTGGGCTCCTCCCTTGCTGACTTCATTGCCTTCTTCCACTCACGCTTGTGAGCGGTGTGGGGTGGGCCCCTTGAAGGTTGACCTGCCTCAAGCCTGGCAAGCTCCGCTAGTGCCTGCCTCTTAAGGGAAGATCTTTTATTGCTAAGTATCGTAACAATCTTTGACTTCCCCCATTTATCTGTGAACTGGCGATTGGGGGGGTTAGGATACCTAGAGCGAACAGTAGCAAGGGTCTCATCAGCCAACCTCTTTGGGTGGTCTTTATAGTGGATAAAGCAATCTCTGTAATTGTTAGCAATTACAGAGCGCATGAAGGCCATGATGTCCTTCCCCCGCGCATCCATCAAGATGCCTCCTGTTTGAGTGATGTCATAATAAATCGTACCATCACCCGGAGGCACGTCTAAATCATCTGAATCATCCTCCTCCTCACTGCCACATGGCCCAAAGCAATGTGCCATGCATCCGCCACCGCTCTCCCTGCTACTACGCCTGCTACCCTGTCGTGTCGAGCTCGTACGCTGGCCACTCGTAGCTGGGGACTGCACGGGACTACACTAACCACTCGTAGCTGGAGAACCGAGTCTCGATGGCTGGGGAGTACGTCGACGGCTCGCCGAGATAGAAGGACCTCCTGATGGCATGCGGGAAGGGGCATAAGACGGGATGGCAGAAGGGACATAAGACGGCATGGGGAAAGGGGCATAAGACGGTACGGGGGAAGGGGCATAAGACGGTTGTGCGGACTCCACTGGGGTGATCTTAGGCGGTGTGGGGTGGCTCGGAGTCTGGAGTGCCAACTCCTGGGGAGTGTTAAGGGTACCCGTCATATACCCGTATAACTCCACAGGACTAGGAGGGTGCCCTAAAAGATTATATAAGTCCTTCCAAATCGATTCCCGCGGATCAGGTGAGCTAGAAGCACTTCCTGGCCACATGTTGAACTGGAAAATAGGAAACAAATCTATTACTTTGGGAGCTTTGAAGAAAGGGAAAGAAAAAAGAGGCTATGTCAGAGCGCGTCTATAGACCCGTCTGATTTGCACGTCTATAGACACGTCTAACAGAGCATTTAACAATTCGTTTAAAAGCGCGTCTAACAGTCCATCTAACAGTCCGTCTAACAGTGCATCTAATAGTGCGTTTAAAAGTCCGTTTAACAGGGCGTCTGTATGAGCATCTACAAACGCGTTTGTGTGTGTCTGCAACAAGCCAGACGCGCAGATAGACGTGCCTGTAGACGCACTTTTAGATGCACCCTGAGACGTGCCTATAGACGCGCTCCGACAGGCGAGAATACTAAAAAGTCGAAAAGGACGTTGCGCCCGACAAAAGAACGTGACGCTCATACCTAGATCTTGTGTTTCCTGGATGCGAAAAAGTACGAAACTGGAAAGAGCAAGCAAGAACAACTCCAAAAGGACTTACTTGGAAAAAGGTATGGAAGGATCTTTCTTTTCCAAACTTGTTTCTTCTCCTTGTTCGTACTCCTCCTCTCCTTTAGGCTTGGAAGCAAGTGTAGGTACGGTCCCTTTCTCTTGAGTGAAAGCTTGGAACTGTGTATGGGAGGCTCTCTCTTAAGCTTCGAATCTATGGAACTGCTAATAAAGAAGGAAGGAAGCCGCTCGCGAAGTTTAAGTAATGAAAAGAAAAGCAAAGCAAGCGGCGTGCCAAAAAGCAGGTTTAAAAGCTGCGTCTATAGTCGCGTCTATTTAGCGCGTCTATAGTCGCGTCTGAATACACAGAGTAGATGTGTCTATAGTCGCATCTATTAGCGCATCTATAGGCACGTTTAAATACACAGAGTAGACGCACGTTTAGACGCGCCTATAGACGCGATGTTAGATGCGACTATAGACGCGGCGATAGACGCAACACAGAGTTTAAATTAAGCATTTGAAGAAGAGCAAATTTGGTGGGTTGTTTGTCTGTAGGATGTCTCCATCTTCAACAAGTAGCTCCAGTGAGGATGAATCCCTCCGTATCCACCATCGCGAAATGTGGTTGGAGCAAAAAATCAAATGTCTGTGTGATCGATGTCAAGGAAACATGTATCGTGCACGCAGGATTACGCTCAATCATATCTCAAAGTATGGAGAATGGGATGTGACCGTAAACAGGGTAAGGGTTTGTAAGTTAAGGTTGATTGAGATACCTATGGGTGTTCATATGTTTGAGTTATGATCCCGTTTTAATTTGATACAGGATGCAGTGCCACACCCGCACATGTTACCCTATGCCCGTCATGAGGAGGCGAAGCGTCAGCGATATGAGGTGGGATCTTCAGGAGGGACCGTTACAGATGCATGGAGTGATGGTGATAGTAGCCCTTCGCCATTACCTCATGAAGCCATGGAGGAGGAGGTGTTTGATGATATGGTGCGGGATTTATATGTCCATCAAGGGAGGGATAATAGCGTGGAGCAGGATGATCTTTTTACCGCAGCATCGACTCAAGTTTGAATGCTCTGTTCTACGTGCCTCCCTTGAGTTACTAAACTTGCAAACCATCTATGGATGGAGCAATGCAAGTTTGAATGCATTACTCAAGTAAGCTTTAAAGTCGATTTTGCAAACATGGTGAATTATGTGCGTGGGTCAATTACTCGAATGCTTTTCCTCATTTATGGTCTTCACGTACAGGCTATTGTGTCAAATGCTTCCAAGGGAGAATAAATTACCGACCTCAAGAGATATGGCAAGGCAACATGTGACCTCTCTTGGAGGATTAGATTACAAGCGCATCCATGCATGTGTCAATGATTGCGTTTTGTTTCGTGGACTACATAAGGATGCAAGAGAGTGTCCTACTTGTGGAGAGGCAAGATATGGAGCAGATCTCAAAACCTTGGACGTGCCTCGTAAGGTATTGCGACATTTTCCCATAATCCCTCGCATCCAACATATGTTCAAGTGCAAATTTATTGCAGAGCTCATGTCATTGCATTCCTCCCATCAATCAACCGATGGCAAGTGGAGAACTGCTGCAGACTCTCCTGCGTGGAAGCATATTGAAGACACATGGCCAAGCTTCAAGGAAGAACCTAGGAGCTTGAGACTTGGATTGGGTATGGACGGTGTGAACCCATTTGGTCTCAAAAGCACGTCTTACAGTGTATGGCCAGTGGTATTGGTGAATTACAATCTTCCACCCTCTATGGCTATTAAGAAAGGACATGTCATGCTATCCCTTCTAATTCCAGGGAAACATAAAGTCAAAAACCCTGATGTTTATTTGGAGCCTTTGATTGATGAGCTAGAGATACTTTGGAGAGGTATCGAGGTGCATGATGTGAGCAGGCCTCTCTCATCACGAGACTTCAACTGCAAAGCAGTCTTGATGTGGACGATGCATGACTTCCCAGGCTATGGCGAGTGTTCAGGTAAGCATTGCATTTTTTAATTATGAATAGGCAAAGGACGTGGCACCCTAAACCCACCTTCCACTCTTAATTGCATCTATTGTTCAGGTCTCACTACATCGGGTTACCATGCATGTCCTGTTTGTGGTCCTTCGCTAGTTGCCTCACGGGCAGATGCATTGAATAAGGTCATCTATGAGAATCACCATCGATTTCTCCCACCTGATCATCCTAGATATGTTTCCCCTTGGAATGAACTCCTCCCACAATCACTCACCGCGGGAGATTGGATGAGAATTTGGGACGAGTCCACGACTCCTCCACCACTTGGCATGAGCCGGTAAGGGTTTGTAACTATTGGCTGGAAGTAAAGATTGGCTATATTGGTTGAAAGTAAAGATTGCACGCTAACACTTTATTTTGTTTAGATACTCCATCTTTTATCGTTTACCATATTGGTCCCACCTCAAGATCAATCACCTGCTCGATCCCATGCATATCTTCAAGAATGTGGCATCTCACATTTGGGAGCATTTGAATGGGACACGAGATTCGGCAGGCATAAGGGAGGATCTACGTACCACAGGGAGGATGCGTGAAGCTTGGCCTCAAGAGAGACCAAATGGGCGTGTTTTTTTACCTCGTGCACCATGGATGTTATCAAAGCTAGAGATGGCGATGGTGAAGTGCGCTATTACTACAATTCGTACTCCCACTGGATGCATGAGGTCTTTGAAGGGAGCCTTTACAAAGAGCAAGAAAAGAGGTGTAGAGCAATTATATGGCTTGAAATCTCATGATTGGCAGAAGATGCTCCAAGTAAGTATTTTATATGCATAATATATTTTTCCTTTCAAATTTGTGAGTGAATAGCTATAAGCAACTAATCAACCACCTCCTCGCGGGTTCAGTTCATACTACCTACTAGCATTTCACGTAGTGCATCAAAGGACGTGAAAGATTGTATTTACAAGATGGGCGAGCTTGTGAGGTATGTGAGCTCAAAGGAAATAGATCCCACCACGCTTGAGAATGCTCGAGTTATGTCAGTGGAGGTGGTTTGTTTAGTGGAGGAGACATTTCCACGTTCTATTCTCACAAGCCAACTACATCTCATAGTACATTTGGTGGATGAGATTGCTATATGCGGTACTATACATGCACGATGGTTGTTCTTCCTCGAGCACTTCATGAAGACCTTGAAGGGCTTCGTGAGACAAAATGCAAGACCCGAAGGTAGCATGGCCGAGGGTTGGTTGGTACAAGAGTCACTTGTATATATTTCTGAGTTTCTTGTTGATGTGGATAGCTCTCTCCCACGACTATGGAGAGATGATGAAGACCTAAGGATGACCTCTATTGTGCCTCAAGGAAAAGGACACAACAAAGTAATAGACACAGAGTTGCATAATAGTATCAACCTCTTTTGCGTGCTTAATATTGATGTGATGAAAACTAGATGGGTGACAAGATACGAGGATGCAAAGGCAAGAAGACAAGAAGAAAGGGCCCTCTTTCGTACACACCACGGATCTCGTGTGCCATACCCTCAGCATCTAAGAGCACTTCCAAAGGATATTCATGTGGATTGGCTACTTGATGAAATGGAGAAAGCAGAGAAAGACGAGGGGATGCATATCACAAAGGAAGAATGGGAGTATGCTAGGGGATGCATGAGCAAGGTCGGTATATAGAATGTTATGCATAAGTTAGGAGCTTTTTATAATTTAGATTGCTTATTTAATTGATTTTTTCTTGGTGTAGTGCACTATGTTCAATGCTATATGGTGTGAGGGCAAGCATTTTCGAACACAACGGATTGATGATAAGAGAAACACACAAGATTGCGGCGTCATTGCTAGCTTTGAGGGAGCCAATGGAGCCATGGATGATTATTGTGGCATAATCCAAGATATCATTATGCTTGACTTTCGACGCTTCTTTGTGTATGTTTTGGATGTAAAGTGGTTTAAGGACGTGGTGGAAAGAGGCCCTAATGCAACAATAAAACGTCATGCAAGTGGCTTTGTAACTATTGACTCCACAAAGTTTTGGCAAAGTAGGAAGGACACACTAGTACTACCGCAACAATGTGAACAGGTACTATGCACACACATAAAAATACTCGCTTTTAAATATTTGATGCAAGAAAAGTAACATGATTGTATTTGTGTTTGAATTAGGTTGTCTATCAACCAATGGTGGATAATAATAGATGGTGGTATGTCATACCTATTATGCCACGTTCCAAAGTGATGTATAGTACATTTACTAATATGGAGCGTATGGAGGATGATCATGGCCATGGACGTGATGATGACCGTGATACAAGAGAGGAGGATGATCATGAGATAGGAGATATAGATATTGAGGCCGGCATTACCCGTGAGGATGAGCCTACCATTGGAGATGTTGATTTCGATGAGCACATGAGTGGCACAAGTAGTAGTGGGTTGAATGTATTTGTAGATCTAAACAGTTGTTTGGATTTTGAAGTAGATAGTTTGGCAAGGGTTGATCTCATTGAGGATGAGATTGAACCGTAGCCCCACAATTGATATTGGCAAAACTATTTTACATATTGTCTCATTCTCCTCATTTCACTTAATTCTTGTATATGTGGGCTTGCAAAAAATTATGTGCTTTGGTAATCATGGGCAATGTTTGGGAAGCAATGATGTACACCAAAATCTCACTTTCTGTATTCTCAGGAGCGCATCTATTTACGCGTCTAAATGCGCGTCTGAGTCTCAGTGTAAACGCGCAAATAAACGCGCAAATACATGCGCAAATAGACACGCTAATAAACGGGATGTTAGACGGGCCCGTATTTTCTCAGGTCAAATGCGCAAATAGACGCGGTGATTTATGCGCAAATAGACGAGCGTTTAGCTGTGCCTATAGACGCGCCCGTAATTTCTCTACTAAAGCAACGCCTATAGACGCACCCGCTATTTTGCGCGTCTACCAAGCGCGTCTATAGTTTCTTTGTGTTGTTGTGAGTGACTTAAGTGATTTAAGTGGACTAAGTGATTTAAGTGATTTAAGTGAATTAAGTGGTATAAGTGATATAAGTGGACTAAGTGATTTAAGTGGTATAAGTGATCTAAGTGGACTAGGTGATTTAAGTGACTTAAGCGATTAAAGTGATCTAAGTGAACTAAGTGGTATAATTGATTTAAGTAATTTTCTATGGATTTAAGTGATCTAAGTGAATTAAGTGGTATAAGTGATTTAAGTGGACTAAGTGATTTAAGTGATTTAAGTGGACTAAGTTATTTAAGTGAACTAAGTGGTATAAGTGATTTACATGGTTTTCAATGGATTAGGTGGACTTGTAAAGTTAATGCAAAAATATCAAAATATATCGACATGAATTAGTACACATAATAGCTAGATCAACCCTTGAGACTTGAAAATATAAACTTCGATTGTGCATATTCAATTATCCTTTCCAACTTTCTAATGTTCCCTTCGATGTTGCCTTGAAAGTATTTGCAAGTCACAAGATTACCTCTAACTATTATGTATACCAAAATCATCCACAATCTCAATAATTACAACACAATATCACTTGTAGACCGTAAGGTTCTAGATTTCAATACAAAAGGAGACGAGATGGATATGAGTATATATGCTCTCCCATCGCTTGACATATTCTCGCATCCATCCCCTTACATACAACATTATATCCGATATAATTAGAGCTTCATCCACCGCTTCTATCACCTATCATATTCTTCTATCACTCTATATTACATTCAACATAGATACAATATCGTATATCTCTTCGACTTTGCTATTGTCACTGAGTAGCTCAAGCTCGTCTTCCTCTTCACTGAATGCACTCTCAGCAACTAAGTCTGTAGTCAATCGTTGTCTAGCGATTCTCATTATAATGGCTTCGCTTGCTACCCTAGCCGCAACATCAAATCCTTTCAACAATCGTAGATTCCAAAGAAAAATACCAAATCTGCAGCTCTTGATGGCTTTAAGCAATTGCGTCTCTTAGGATGAATAAAATCGTATGCACTTCAATTTTGCTCACATGCACCCAATGATGCAGCAATAGAGAGCACACGAGTTGCAACATGCTATAACTCCAATGTCTCTCCACCATATTCCTTCGACCAAGTAGGTGCAATAGTCGTCTTAATAGCATCAAGATTCCAAGGATCTCCAAAAGAGCCTTTGCGATTGATCGTATATCTCAGTCGTTGCTGGCAGGCCAATTTTCCTTGATCTCCAAGAAGTAACTTTTTACAAACCTCTCGAAAGTTACTTATGACTTCAAGATTCTGTGACTGAGCATGCATTTGATATTGTGGATGTACTGCAAATGCAGCTCCATGCAAAGGGATGTGCATTTGCTTCCATCTCTTATCGGCCACGTATACCACTTGTTGCTTCTCCCTAGGAGCAAAGTGCACAAATTCTTTAACTTGTCGTATTGCTTCTGACTTCTTCCCATACACTTTACCCATAACAAAGGCATCAGCATCAACCATCCTTAATACTGTTACAAATGGCTCTACACCTTCTTTTCTTCTTTCAACATTTTTCTAGAATAGAGATGATTGTACAAGATGTACACATTTAGAGCCTAGCATTGCATACTGCATCTTTTTTTCTAGCCAATTCACCCATCGTCTATTAGCAACAGTCTCAACTAAAGCTTAACGTAGATCCAACAATCTAGCAAGAACTAGAAAAGAAGTGGCAAATCTAGTTTGACAAAATTGCCTGAGTTGCTTCACAGAGTGCTCTCTGAATATTGCATGCAAGTATTAATGACTCTTTATAAAACTCACTACGACATTAGCATGTTGTAGTACTGGTTGCACAAATGGCAATTGTCCAATATCAATAAGTTGAGAGCATGAGTGCCACATGGCACCCATGTCAAAGTGGGATACTTTGCCATGACCATCTCACCTGTGGTCTTGTAATTCGATGCATTATCTATTAATAATGCAGTAACATTCTCACTGCCACCAACTTTACGAATTGCTCTTTCGTATATTTTTACAATATATGCCAAAGTTTTTTCTTTTAGAGATGTATCAATACTCTCCAAAAACATAGTTCCCTTGGGAGTAATGCACATTACATTTATCAAGGGTTTGACCTACTTGCTAGTCCATCCATCAAATGCAAGAGTGCACCCATATATAGGAATAAAGTCCAATATCTTTTTTTCCAAGCAATCTGCCACAGTTTGTTTGACTCTATCAAGATGATCGGTACGCATTTTATTATAATCTGGCAAAATAAATCGTGGTCTAGCACATGATTTCAAGGCATTATGAAACGTGTCATTTCTCATGACATTGGATGGTATACCATTTTTAACAAATGCTTCTTTCCATCTTAAGTGCCCTTCATGCACTTGTTGTCGAAGAAATCCATCCTCCATAGAAGATTGTTCTCCCTTTTTTCTCTTCTTTACTTGATAGCCATTAGTCACATCAAAGCTCAACTATGACCTGCTTGCTAGCATATCTACATCACCTTCAAGTATGGATACACTCCTCGCATTTATTGGTGCTTCTCCTTCAACCGTCTCATCAACCTCAGTGCTCGCATCTTGTTGATTTGCACAATTTTTTATTAGGGTCTAATTAACCACTTTCTTCACTTTCTCTAAATATGATTTGCATAACCGAATAACATCAGACGGGGAGTGCATGTGCAAGCTCCAACGTCACTGCCTATTCTAAGAAAATGTTGCTTGATGCGAGTAGAACCACATGTGAATTTGTGTCCACAATATTTACACTGCAAGAAAGAGACCGAGGCATGTACTTTTCATATCTCCATCATGTATGACCAAATCTTGCCACGCACCATGCTATTAAAGTTGCCAAAAACAAAATGCAAAAAAAACTAATTTGAGTATACAATAGAAACATATTGCAATACACATTTTATAAAAAACAACACATATCCTTTGAAAAACACATTCAAGCATGCAATATATTAATTGTCATTCAATCATGCTCTTTTAAAATAATTCACATTCTATTGAAAGAATATCAAATATTCATTCAAAAGAAAGTGTAAGAATGAGACAACGCTTCTAATAACTTTTAAAACTTTCAATTCGTACACTTTAAAACTCTTTGTATTCTTTCACATTCTATTGAAAGAATATTACATATTCATTTAAAGAAAGTGTGAGAATACAAACACAATAAAATTATATTTCTCACATGAGGTCTAGGGAACTCAACGAGAAGATCCTAAAACTCCCACATACAAAAATTCCCACAAGAGATCTAAGGAACTCAACAAGGAGATATTAAAACTTCCACAAACTAATTTAATAATTTCATAGACATGAAAACAAGCCGATTTCTCTCAAGAGATCTAAGGAATTCAACAAGGATATCCTAAACTCCCACATACAAAAATCTATTCACATGAGATCTAAGAAACTCAACAAGGAGATCTTAGAACTCTCACAAACAAATTTTATAGACACAAAAACAAGCCCATTTATCACAAGATATCTAAGGAACTCACCAAAGAGATCCTAGAACTCCCACGTAAAAAAATATATTCACATGAGATTTAAGAAACGCAACAAGGAGATCTTAGAACTCCCACAAAAAAATTTCATAGACACAAAAACAAGCCCATTTATTACAAGAGATCTAAGGAACTCACCAAAGAGATCCTAGAACTCCCACGTACAAAAATCTATTCACATGAGATCTAAGAAACTCAACAAGGAGATCTTAGAACTCCCACAAAAAAATTTCATAGACACAAAAACAAGCTCATCTATCACAAGAGATCTAAGGAACTTACCAAAGAGATCCTAGAACTCCCACGTACAAAAATCTATTCACATGAGATCTAAGAAACTCAACAAGGAGATCTTAGAACTCCCACAAATAAATTTTATAGACATAAAAACAAGCCCATTTATCATAAGAGATCAAAGGAACTCACCAAAGACATCCTAGAACTCCCACGTATAAAAATCTATTCACATGAGATCTAAGAAACTCAATAAGGAGATCTTAGAACTTCCACAAACAAATTTCATAAACACAAAAACAAGCCCATTTATCACAAGAGATCTAAGGAACTCACCAAAGAGATCCCAAGGAGATCTTAAAACTCCCTCAAACAAACTTCATAGACACAAAAACAAGCCCATTTATCACAAGAGATCTAAGGAACTCACCAAAGAGATCCTAAAATTCCCATGTACAAAAATCTATTCACATGAGAGTTAAGAAACTCAACAAGGAGATCTTAAAACTCCACAAACAAATTTCATAGACACAAAAAAAAACATATTTCTCACAAGAGATCTAAGGAACTCCAAAGAGATCCTAGAATTCCCACGTACAAAAGTCTATTCACATGAGATCTAAGAAACTCAACAAGGAGATCTTAAAACTCCCACAAACATATTTCTCACAAGAGATCTAAGGAACTCCAAAGAGATCCTAGAATTCCCACGTACAAAAGTCTATTCACATGAGATCTAAGAAACTCAACAAGGAGATCTTAAAACTCCCACAAACAAATTTCATAGACACAAAAACAAACATATTTCTCACAAGAGATCTAACGAACTCAACAAGGAGATCCTCAAACTCTCACAAAAAAATTTTATCACAAAAGATCTAAGGAACTCAACAAGGAGATTCTAGAACTCCCATAAACAAATTTCAAACACATAAATATCTAATTTTTTTTTATCACAAGGGATCGAGGGAACTCAATAAAGAGAACCTAGAACTTTCACAAAAAAATTTCAAACACATAAATATCTAAAATATTTTTATGACAAGAGATCGAAGGTACTCAATAGAGAGAACCTAGAACTCCAACAAAAAAAAGAAAAGACCAAAACCAAAATCCAAACAAGAGATCTCAGGAACTCAAAATGAGATCCTAAAGCTCCCTAACAAAAATCTATCTTATTTCAGACCTTCTAGATTGCTTTCACAACCTTGAGGACTATTCTCCTTCTTTTTCTTTTTAGATCTCTTATGCTCGACTGAGGAACCAAGTGTGAGATAAGAAAAATTAGCAAACAATGAGATTATATGCAAAATCAAAGGAACGTATTCGTCCTAATACAAAATTATTTGTAAAATACTTTATTTGTATGAATAAAAGTTATTCGTATGAATTTGTGGTGATGACATGGCGATTTAAATAAAAAACATGATGTGTCACCATTCTTTTAACAATTTTTTCTTCCATTCGCATCATTCGAGCGATTTTCTCGATTTTTTCGAATCACAAATTTGAATTTTTCTACTTAGCTTTTGATACAATGTCAGATGTGTTTGACTTCCTCATCCATCCTCTCAAGCATTTGTTTTAAATTTTCAACTTTCTTCTCAGAATCAGAGAAATTAACTGGTGAATGATAATTTATCCGTATATAGCTTCAAAGGGAGTCATTTGAATTGAGCTATGCCATGAACTATTATAAGCAAACTCACCCAAATATAAGAATTCAATCCAATTAGTTTGCTTCTCATAACATATATTCTAAGAATGTCTTCCAGAAAATGATTTACTATTTGATTTTCCCCATTTGTTTCGGCTGAAATGCTGTGCTCGTGGCTTTAAGTTCAGTTCCTATGGATTTAAATGTAGTAGCATGCTAAAAATTAGATGTGAACTTTGCATCCCTATTAGAAACAATACTCTTAGGCATACCGTGCAAGCAAAAGATTTCTCTTACAAATAATTTGGCTACCTCAAGAGCACCATTAGTCTTTTTCATTGGAAAGAAATGGGCCATTTTGGTCAAACGATCAACAACAACAAGAATAGTATCATAACCCCCTCTAGTAATAGGCAATTCAGTGATGAAGTCCATTGAAATAGATTCCCACTTTCGAAGAGAAATGTCTAGGGGTTCCATTAGACCTGGTATTCTATGTTGTTCAATTTTGACTCATTGACAATGTAAACATTCCCTAACATAGCAACGGACATCATTCTTCAAATTAGGCCAAAAGAAAGACTTTCTAACCTTGCTATATGATTTGTTATATCCTGCATGTCTAGAGAATGATGCATCATGACATTCACGTAAAAGTTTAGCTTTAAAAGAAGATTGTTTAGGCACACAAAGTATGTCATTACAATGCAAATTCCCATTTACTAAGTGAAATCTTCCCTTGACTCTCTCAGATTGATTCTTGGAAAGCTTGTCTAGCCTTAATGTTTTCCATTAAATCAAAATAAACAATGGTTAGGGCATTCACAAGAGGGCGTCTACTCAAAGCATCAACCACCTTATTCTCTTTGCCCTCAATGTATTTAATCTCAAAATCATATTCGAAAAGAAGATCCATCCATGACCTCTATCTAGTATTCAACAAAGGTTGAATAAGAATATATTTCAAACTTTGATGATCCATTCAAATTTCAAACTTCACACCAAGTAGAAAATGTCTCCAATGTTTCAATGCATGAACAACAGCAAGCAATTCGTGATCATGAGTGGGGTATTTCTCTTCATGTTTTCTAAGTTTTCTAGACTCATATTCCACTACTCTACCATCTTGAGAAAGAAAACATCCAATTTGTGTTGCATTGGCATCACAAGTCACAATAAAAGGTTTCCTAGCTTAAGTATCTTCAAGATGCAATTTTTTGCCACTGAAAATTTAAAAAAAATTGCCATTGGAGAAAACTAACTTTTCAGGTCGATATGAGAAAAAAAACTCTCTGTAAAACGTCTCTATAAAAAAGTATCTTAGTGTCTCTATATAACGACACTTACAATTCTGATAAAAGTTGCTATATAGAGACTTTAGCAATGGTCGCTATATAGCAACGTTTGACTAAAGTCGCTATATAGCGACCCTTGACAAGGCGCGCTTTCAATATCGACAATTAGCACCCCGCACACACTAAACATCGGTACTTAAACGTCACAATAGTATCCGTGTGTAGTAGCGCACGAACCAATTATATGCCATTCATCTTGTCTTGTAATAATAATAATAGAAGCCAACCACTCCGTTGGTGGGAGAAGGCTCTTCACGACCTTGTCGCTCTCAACCTTGCCTCCTTCCCTTCGAGTCCCACTACTTCTCGCTTGTCTAGCCTCCCAGGAAACGGCATGTTTTTTAGCGGCATCGAACATGTTGTAGACGTGCCTGTGGAATGTGATGAGCCCAACTTCGTAGTCGAGAAGGAGAGCGCAGCAAATCCCTGTCCGCAGCCTATTCATCCTGTCAGCAAAGCTCCCGTGGGGAGTTCAGATAAAAAGAAGATACGCACCCTCAAGAAAGCTGCACCTACAGCGCTTTCAAGGATGCACGATCGGAGCTCCACCGTAGCATCGAAGCAAGAAAGATTGGAGAAGCGAGATCACAATTCGAAGAACGTCAGCTCGGAGTTCGCCTTGCACCAAAGCAGAACCGACCCTAGCGAATCGACGGAAGAGGGCAGCGGTACAGAATGTGCGGATCGAAAACTTTCCTTTGTAAAATCCTACATGGCCTTATGGGCATATCCGCCCCATTCTCCCATCTTCCCGCTTTGTCGTAGCAAAATGCAAAGCCGCCATTTGCTACTGGCCCTGGCGTGGTTAGTAGAGGCCTTGAAGATAGGTGGACAGGCACGAGATGGAGCCCAAGCATATGTAAGCAAAGTGCTCAATTCACTCACCGACGAGGGTGACTCAAGAAAAAGAGCGGCAGCTAGGGCTCAACAGGCCTTAATTTTGTATGGGAAAGTACAGGTTGCAATAAAGAGCCTCCACTCTTTGCGGCACTGTAAAGAGAAGCTTGCTCAACAGCTCAATCAGATACAAATCGACAGGAACATTTCACATCCTGTTGGAAGACCTTACAGCCAATATGAGGTACATCTCCTTCAACATAAAGATGATCAACTGAGGCGCGGATAAGTTGCTCAAGGATTGCATCCTTGAGTCGGTGAAACATGAGAGCATCTTCTGGGAATGGATGGAAAGTGTTGTTGAGGAAGGCTTAACCAACGCAACTACAGAAGCTGCTTCCCATGCATCTGCAGACTTTGCATGGCCCTATAAGGAAGCCAGAGACTCCACGGGTGTATACGAAGAGGAACTACTGCCTGTCATTCATTTTTTCCAGGAGCATTTGTTGTGCAGAAAGCAAGTGGAGGAGAATCCGGAGCATGGACAAACACAAACCAACCAAGGGGAGACAAGTAGCAATACATCAATTGAAGATGTGGAGGTTTTTTCGTAATCGAAAGCATGTGTGGTACGAGACGGTGGCGACGATTGCAATGCTGCAAATGGCATTAGCATTTCAGATCACATTTTGTCAGGTTTAATGGAGGAACACATCTCCGTAAAGGACCAAAGACATGAACATGGGGCAACCCTCGGGAGGAATGAGAGGACTCGCATTGGAGGAAGACAGATCCAAAGGTTTGCCTCTTCCGAACAGCCTTTCCGGTTGTAAGAATCTTCAGTGCTGCTCTATTTAATGCCTGTCCAACTGTATGCAGACTTACAACTTTGGCTGTAGCCTTGACTCCAATTCTTGCAAACACAAGAGCTTGCAACAGGTACTCGGCGTAGGCATTGCCCCTCTACATGCAGCTGTTGCGTGTGCAATCATGTACTTGATTTGTTTTTTTTTTGCCCTTTTGTGCATTCTTTCTTGGATTCAAGCGTTCCGCAGATGTGATCGACAACTGCTCCAGTTTCTCTTTTTCAGAGCAATGCCAGCTTTGAAAAACCGGACGCATATACGGATGTTAAAAGCTCGATGTGACGTTGATATGGATACTTTTTCTGTCTGTAATATGCAGATCTCCTCCACCTTTTGAGTGTGGAGACTTGGATAGTTCCCTAGCAAGACATTGATTGCAGAGACGCTGGTCACTTATTCCAGCAGTTCTCAAACAATGCTTCTCTAAGTCACTTGAGACTACTAATAAAGCCATTGTGAATGTAACTTTCCAGAACATATTGGCCACTTTATTTATTATTCCATTGCTCGCTGCCAATATGGTATCTTTCTAAAAGTCTTAACTTTATTTACATGCCTATCGATGCACGTTTTCGCTGCAACTTGCTTGAATGGAGGTGTTTGGATCCAACGTGTTTGAGCAATGCAAGTGGTTCTCTTGATATGGAAACCAAAACGTTCCAAGTGATTTAAGTGAAGGCTATCCCGAGCAATATGGTGCCAAATGATATTAAGACATTGTGCAAAGACTTAAAATAGAATGATATTAAGACATTGTGCAAAGACTTAAAATAGCTAGCTGCTCATCTTCAATGCTTCTTAGTTCTTTCACCTTGATAATGGCCATGTTGAAAATAGCTGTGCATTCTCTAATTGCATTTGGTTGTGTGCTTAGACAAATGTGTTTGAGGTTGTAGGCCACTATATAAATTATGGAGTCCAAATATGTGACCCTAGAGAACTTTAAATCAAAATTCCTATTAATTAGTTGTGGAGAAAAGAAAGGGGTGAAAAGGAAGAGGGAAAGGTCATGATTAAAGTAAGGGATAAATGGGGGAGGGGAGGAGTTTCTATTAAAGGTAATGCAAGTTAGGGTCCTTCCCCTTGTCCCCAATCTGAGGTGGTCCTTCCCCTTCTCCCCCTTCAAGACGTCCCTGCTTCTTTAATACCCTTCATACATGGTCCCCCACCCCCTTCATACGTGGTCCTTCCCCTTCTCCCCAATCTCAGGTGCTATGTTATTTTATTCTAGCCGTTGTAGCTTGCCAGAAATCACGAAATGTCAGGAAAATGAGCTATGTTTGGCATATAGTTGTTGTATTCCACTCGGGCCTTATATTTTTTACTATCATTAGAAAAGCTTTCAAGGGGAGTAGTGGAAGAGAAGCAAAGATTTCAAAATTAAAATGTTTGGAACTATCACAATCTAGAATAATACTTGAAGAAGGTATAATTCGGGACTTCGAGCTTAAATGCCAGAATCTATTTTTTGTTACCCTACAAAAATATTTGTATCATTGCTCATTGGGATGAATTGCCTATGCTACCAACCTTGAATAGAAGAGTCCTTCCCTAAATTGTTGTTTTTGACTAATCAAGCTCTTTCATTGATACTTGACACTGGATTGAAAATAGTTGCTTGCGATTCTAAGAAGCTAGCAAATGAACCTGTAGGGACTTAGTATAAGTGACAAGTGCGTGGCTTCCTAGGGATTTTGAGATTTAGAAAATTGTTGCCGTGCCTCAGCTCCGTGCCTCAGCTCATTCCTTTTGCCATATGTGAGAGGACTGATGTCCAAGGCTTATCATCTTAATGCAAATCGTTGCAAGTTAAGAGAACTAGTGAAGGAGAGATGAAGTATTCCATAGTTAATGTAAATGATTTTTGTTAATAGGTGGGAAAAGACTTGTTGAATAGCCTGGATGAGCATATGGATTGGAATGTGTCTTGAACGAGTTGCATTCCTAGAAGAGGGATGAAGTTGTTTGATGCACATGGTAAAAATCCATCAACTGGTTTTGACATTCAAAATTTTTGGGATTGGTAAAATTAAAATTAATAAAAACTACTTGAAAACATGTATTGTGATGGGGTAAACTGAAAATTGAGGAAACAAATTTCACATCCAAAGAAGTTTACATCACAATGGAGACAAGCTTAAATTATAGCGGCATAGATTACTGTCGAGTCTGCTTCTAGAGTTGTATTCTTTTAGGCCAAAGATGGTAGCTTGATGTGGTAGGGAAGGGCTAGCATGATGAATCATGAAATGTGAAGATGATGCGTGCGCTTACTATAGGAATTTATGCTAAACACATTTACTATTTTCATTATTGTAGATTGACGAGCACTCATGAGTGATCCTTATTAGAGACACAAGAGACCTATGTAGATGGCTATTGAATTAATATGAACACCTATTTCATTAATTTTAGAGTGGTGCATTGTCCAAATTTGTTTTTTGAGGTACTTTTGGATAAAAAATGGGGAAAAAAAGAGGCTCTTGGAACAAACTATCAAGGAAAAAGTAAGCTAAAGAAAATTCAAATTAAGAAAACTAACGTGACATGTTATTAAAACTAGAGTATATTAAAAAAAGAGTTCTTCACATTTATGCAAGTAGTTTATGATATAATTGAGGGATCCAAGTACAAGTAAATCACAAATCCGTATGGTGTCCAAAAACACCTTATATTAGTAGACATAAGCTACAATGCTGCCATCGTATTTGCCATCTCTATCTCACAGGTTACACAATCCTCTACATTATTTATTTCATCTTCATCAATTTAATTATAATATAAAAAGATGAACAAAGAATCAAACATTCTTTCTTTCAATGCTTCTTGTTTATTCCTGGTACTTTTAGCTTAGTATGCTGAATATTTCTGAGAACACGTGACTCTTTAGAAGACCTCTTCAAATAGATGTGCAAGCTCTTCTCTTGTTGAAGAGTACTTTCATAGCTCTTCTCTGCAATGTCTTATCTTCTCATGCTCTCCCTTCTCAAGCTGCTTCTGCAAAGCAAACTCACCTTTCTCATCTTCTATCAATGGTCCTTGCCTCTTTCACTCCTCTCGATGTCTTTTATTCCCGGCATTCCATAATAAGTTGTTGATTGAAAGCTCAACAAAATTGATAATTTCAAGAGGAGAAGTATCCAAGTAGAAATAGGAGAGGAGAACTGAACTGAATATGCAAGTAGAAATATGAGAGAAGAACTGCCAAAATAGCTCTATAAACTTTTGTTGGTGTTTTATATTAATATATAAATATACCTTTGATAAAAACATCCATGATGAAGATTAACACTATAGAAGGAGTTCGGAAAGGAGATGATAACAATAAAGAGAGAAAGACAATATGGATGATAGTGGTTTAGAATTTGACTTGTATAATTATTGTGCTTCGAGATATGAGACATTTTATATATAATTATTAATTGAAGTGAAATATTTTTCTATAAAGTTATTGGGATAGGATATTCACAATTTAAAAAGTAGCACAATATTACACTTAAACTTACATTCAATAATTATATGAGATGACGTTTTAGCTTACATTTAAAATAATATGAAATGAGATAAGACATTGATAGCATTGAACAACACATGAACATCATGACAATTGAACCGACTATGCGAGTAGAAATTATGGGAGAAGATATTAGAAAGGAGATGAAGATAGCAGTAAAGATGAGAAAACATAGATGAGAGAGATTGGAAAGGAGATGACGATAATAGTAAAGAGAGAAAATATAGTGGTTTAGAATTTGACTCGTATAATTATTGTGCTTCGGGATATGAGACATTTTATACATAATTTTTAAAGCAAAGTGAAAGATTTGCTACCAAGTGCTTGACATAAGATATTCACTATTAAAAAAGTAGCACAACATTACACTTAAACTTATATTCAATAATTATATGAGATGTCATTTTTACTTACACTTCAAATAAAATGAGATGAGATAAGACATTAATGGCATTGAACTTACACATGAACATCATGAGATCATGAACAATACTTCTATTAATTTCAGTAATTACTTGAGATGCTCTGAACCTTGAAATCAATATTGATTCTATAGAGAGAAGGAGAAATTTGAAATACAATAGAAGGAGACTTTCTATTGAATCAAAATCGTTTACAATCAATCCTGGAGTCACAATACTCCATGTACTGCCCAACCACCCTCGAGCTATTCTCACTCTCACTCTCACTCACACTAAGGTGTTTCAATGAATCTCACTCTCACTCAAGATGATAAAATCATAAATGGAAGAATAATCTCACTCTCACTCGTACTCACTAATATAGATTCGCAGGGAGCAGGACCAAGCACTCAGGGAATGGTAGATGTGGATCCTACTGCATAATTATGTGCATTGTAAACTTCATATATAACTTTATAATACTCTTCTTCTGCAACGATGGTTCAAGTGATATAAGTGAGTTAAGTGGACTAAGTGACTTAAGTGGTATAAGTGATCTAAGTAGACTAGATGATTTGAGTGACTTAAGTGATTTAAGTGGACTAAGTGATTTAAGTGATTTAAGTGAATTAAGTGGTATAAGTGATATAAGTGGACTAAGTGATTTAAGTGGTATAAGTGATCTAAGTGGACTAGGTGATTTAAGTGACTTAAGTGATTAAAGTGATCTAAGTGAACTAAGTGGTATAATTGATTTAAGTAATTTTCTCTGGATTTAAGTGATCTAAGTGAATTAAGTGGTATAAGTGATTTAAGTGGACTAAGTGATTTAAGTGATTTAAGTGGACTAAGTTATTTAAGTGAACTAAGTGGTATAAGTGATTTACGTGGTTTTCAATGGATTACGTGGACTTGTAAAGTTAATGCAGAAATATTAAAATATATCAACATGAATTAGTACACATAATACACAACAACACAAAGCAACTATAGACGCGCTTGGTAGACGCGCAAAATTACGGGCACGTCTATAGGCATTGCTCTAGTAGAGAAATTACAGGCGCATCTATAGGCGCGGCTAAACGCTCGTTTATTTGCGTGTAAATCACCGCGTCTATTTGCGCGTTTGACCTGAGAAAATAGGGGCCCGTCTAACATCCCATTTATTAGCGCGTCTATTTGTGCGTGTATTTGTGCGTTTATTTGCACGTTTACACTGAGACTCAGACACGCATTTAGACGCGTAAATAGACGCGCTCCAGAGAATACAGAAAGTGAGATTTCGGTGTACATCATTGCTTTCCAAACATTGCCCATGATTACCAAAGCACATAATTTTTTGCAAGCCCACATATACAATAATTAAGTGAAATGAGGAGAATGAGACAATATGTAAAATAGTTTTGCCAATATCAATTGTGGGGCTACGGTTCAATCTCATCCTCAATGAGATCAACCCTTGCCAAACTATCTACTTCAAAATCCAAACAAGTGTTTAGATCTACAAATACATTTAACCCACTACTACTTGTGCCACTCATGTGCTCATCAAAATCAACATCTCCAATGGTAGGCTCGTCCTCACGGGTAATGCCGGCCTCAATATCTATATCTCCTATCTCATGATCATCCTCCTCTCTTGTATCACGGTCATCATCACGTCCATGGCCATGATCATCCTCCATATGCTCCATATCAGTAAATGTACTGTACATCACTTTGAAACGTGGCATAATAGGTATGACATGCCACCATCTATTATTATCCACCATTGGTTGATAGACAACCTAATTCAAACACAAATACAATCATGTTACTTTTCTTGCATCAAATATTTAAAAGCGAGTATTTTTATGTGTGTGCACAGTACCTGTTCACATTGTTGCGGTAGTACTAGTGTGTCCTTCCTACTTTGTTAAAACTTTGTGGAGTCAATAGTTACAAAGCCACTTGCATGGCGTTTGATTGTTGCATTAGGGCCTCTTTCCACCACGTCCTTAAACCACTTTACATCCAAAACATACACAAAGAAGCGTCGAAAGTCAAGCATAATGATATCTTGGATTATGCCACAATAATCATCCATGGCTCCATTGACTCCCTCAAAGCTAGCAATGACGCCGCAATCTTGTGTGTTTCTCTTATCATCAATCTGTTGTGTTCAAAAATGCTTGCCCTCACACCATATAGCATTGAACATAGTGCACTACACCAAGAAAAAATCAATTAAATAAGCAATCTAAATTATAAAAAGCTCCTAACTTATGCATAACATTCTATATACTGACCTTGCTCATGCATCCCCTAGCATACTCCCATTCTTCCATTGTGATATGCATCCCCTCATCTTTCTCTACTTTCTCCATTTCATCAAGTAGCCAATCCACATGAATATCCTTTGGAAGTGCTCTTAGATGCTGAGGGTATGGCACACGAGATCCGTGGTGTGTACGAAAGAGGGCCCTTTCTTCTTGTCTTCTTGCCTTTGCATCCTCGTATCTTGTCACCCATCTTTTCATCACATCACTATTAAGCACGCAAAAGAGGTTGATACTATTACGCAACTCCATGTCTATTACTTTGTTGCGTCCTTTTCCTTGAGGCACAATAGAGGTCATCCTTAGGTCTTCATCATCTCTCCATAGTCGTGGGAGAGAGCTATCCACATCAACAAGAAACTCAAAAATATATACAAGTGACTCTTGTACCAACCAACCCTCAGCCATGCTACCTTCGGGTCTTGCATTTTGTCTCACGAAGCCCTTCAACGTCTTCATGAAGCGCTCGAGGAAGAACAACCATCGTGCATGTATAGTACCGCATATAGCAATCTCATCCACCAAATGTACTATGAGATGTAGTTGGCTTGTGAGAATAGAACGTGGAAATGTCTCCTCCACTAAACAAACCGCCTCCACTGACATAACTCGAGCATTCTCAAGCGTGGTGAGATCTATTTCCTTTGAGCTCACATACCTCACAAGCTCGCCCATCTTGTAAATACAATCTTTCACGTCCTTTGATGCACTATGTGAAATGCACTGTTAGACGGACTTTTACTTGAATTGTTAAACGCACTGTTAGACGGACTGTTAGACGCGCTTTTACTTGAATTGTTAAACGCTCTGTTAGATGTGTCTATAGATGCGCAGATCAGACAGGTCTATAGATGCGCTCTGATAGAGCCTCTTTTTTTTCCCCCTTTCTTCTCAGCTCCCAAAGTAATAGATTTGTTTCCTATTTTCCAATTCAACATGTGGCTAGGAATCAATTTGGAAGGATTTATATAATCTTTTAGGGCACCCTCCTAGTCCTGCGGAGTTATACGGGTATATGACGGGTACCCTTAACACTCCCCAAAAGTCGGCACTACAGACTCCGAGCCACCCCACACTATCTGAGATCACCCCAGCGGTGTTCGCACAGCCGTCTTATGCCCCTTCTTATGCCCCTTCCCCTGTACCGTCTTATGCCCCTTCCCCCATGCTGTCTTATGTCCCTTCTGCCATCCCGTCTTATGCCCCTTCCCCCATGCCGTCAGGAGGTCCTTCTATCTCAACGAGCCGTCGACTTACTCCCCAGCCGTCGAGACTCGGTTCTCTAGCTACGAGTGGTCAGCGTAGTCCCGTGCAGTCCCCAGCTACGAGTGGCCAGCATACGAGCTCGACACGATAGGGTAGCAGGCGTAGTAGCAGGGAGAGCGGTGGCGGATGCATGGCACAGTGCTTTGGGCCATGTGGCGGTAAGGAGGAGGATGATTCAGATGATTTAGACGTGCCTCTGGGTGATGGTACGATTTATTATGACATCACTCAGACAGGAGGCATCTTGATGGATGCACGGGGGAAGGACATCATGGCCTTCATGCGCTCTGTAATTGCTAACAATTACAGAGATTGCTTTATCCACTATAAAGACCTCCCAAAGAGGTTGGCTGATGAGACCCTCGCTACTGTTCGCTCTAGGTATCCTAACCCCCCCAATCGCCAGTTCACAGATAAATGGGGGAAGTCAAAGATTGTTACGATACTTAGCAATAAAAGATCTTCCCTTAAGAGGCAGGCACTAGCGGAGCTTGCCAAGCTTGAGGCAGGTCAACCTCCAAGGGGCCCGCCCCACACTACTCACAAGCATGAGTGGAAGAAGGCAATGAAGTCAGCGAGGGAGGAGCCCAGTCTGCAGCACGTGGAGGCACGGAGGATCTAGATGGAGGAATATGGAAGCGCGCATTTTGGAGCAGGGGGTGTTGAATCATGGGAGGCCCAATTTGTAAGTATCGATCTCAAATTATATTGCTTATGTAGTTTATTAGGAGGTTGGTTGTTTCTTTGTACTAATCCCTTCACAAAGTGTATCGCGGTCATGCAGCTTGAGATCGTGGGCAGATACCCTACTCCAGTGGAGATAGCCTACCACCGCCACCATCGCAGAGGAGATACATGGAGGCACTTCTATGATGACGGGTTGATTACTGAGGAGCAGTATACCCGAGCTACTGGACAAGCCCCCCAGGTATTTGAAAGTAATTAAATAATGCAAAAATTATAAGTAAAGATTTGATTTTTCATACATTGATATATGTTGTCCCTTGTTTACAGGCCCATGCACAAGACGACGAGGAAGACGAGGAAGGAGGTGCAGAAGGGAGCACAGAAGGGAGCATGGAAGGCAGCGAGGATTAGTCGTAGAAGTAGTGCTACTATTCTTTTTTGTACTTAAAGCCACTGGCTTGGCTTCGTGCCTCTTGTATATAGACTCCTCTTATTTTTTGTACTTGAAGCCACATGACATGGCTTAGCTTCCTTATTTTTTGTACTTGAAGCCACATGACGTGGCTTAGCTTCGTGCTATATGTACTTAGCTTCGTGCTAAATGTATATACAAGCACTTTTTGAGCTTTCAATTTTATTGCGTTTTGGAGTTGTAATATTTTATTTGGAATTGTAATTAAAATGCGGTTGGCTGTAAGAATTGAATTACAGAATGTGGATATGGGATTCTTGTAACTATATAGCATACACAACATACACACTATTCTGTAAATTTTTTTTTAAAAAAAAAGGCGCGTCTATCAGTGCGTTTAAAAACGCGTTTATATTCACGTTTGTCTGTTCGACTTGTGTCTATACGCACGTCTATAAAAGCGTTTATAAGCACGTCTATTTATGCGTCTTTGTGCGCGTCTATACACACGTAAGTCTGATATATAGACGTGCAATTAGATGCGGGTCTCCAGACGCGCAAATAGACGCGCAAATAGACGCGCCCGTCACTAGTACACACGCATCCTATTGTGACGTTTACGTACCGATGTTTAGCGCCCGCTTAGCGTTAATCGTCGTTATAAAAGTCGGGTTTCGTAAATCATCGCTATATAGCGACTTTTGCTAAAAGTCGCTATATAGCGACTTTTAAGAGAGTCGCTATATAGCGACTTTTAAGAGAGTCGCTATATAGCGACTTTTAAAAGTCGCTATATAGTGACACTGAGACAAAATATTATAGCGACGTTTTTACAAAGAGGTTTTTTTTTTTTTTAGGCCTTAAAAATTAGTTTTTTCCAATGACAAAATTTTTTAAATTTTCATACATGTTTGAGCTCATAGAGAATAAAAAAATGAGAGCATGTACATCAAGCCTTTGAAGCTCATATATTCATGTCCAAGTTTGAGATGAGAAAAATCAAATAAGAGCATTTACATCAACTGTTTCATCTTGAGCCAAGTCTAAGGCGCCAAGCAAGTCTATCTCCAACTCTATACCGAGTTGATCTCCTATATCATCATCGTACTCTAGTATCGTACGTTCACCTAAAAGTATTTGATCATCTTCTTCAATAAAGCTTAAGTGTGGTGATTGATCTTGATGATTGTTGTCTTCCTCGTCAATATCGTGATCTCCATCCTCCTCCCGTGCGATGTCATTATGCGCATCTTCCTCTTGCCTCATATGGTGATCTACATCTTCTTCGCTAGATTCATCAATTGGATCCGGCATTGGTAGTGGCATCTCCATATCCACATCTCGATCTTCAAAAATTTGCTTACTTCGTGGTGCAACTTGGATCACGTACCACCATCTTGGATCAGAACGATCCGGATGAAAAACCACCTATATTGAAGATGGGTGCCAAATGTCGTCAATTATATATATATCAATGGACTTTAAAAACGAAAGCTTCGACCAATTAAATCATTAGTATGCACCTGCTCATAGTGCTCAGGAAGAACAAAAGTATCACTTTCATCGGTCCAATGTTTGGTGGAGTCTATTGCAAAGAGACCGCTACTATCTTTTCTCACTGTCGCATGGGGACCATTGTAAGTAGTTCTAAACCATTTCACATCAAGAATGAAAATAGTAAATCGTCTGAAATCAATTTCATAGATGTCGCGTATGGTTCCACAATAATCCAACTGTGAGGAGAGAAGATTGGTATCCGAAGCACTTGCTCGGCTATCTTGTGTGAAGTTAGCCATGACTCCACAATCATACGTGACTCTCTTTGAATCGATGCGTTCCATGCGAAAAATGTCGTCCATATGACCATAATGCACTGTACTTTTTGTACTGTAAAAGAGCATCATTAAAACAATGAAGATGCACCTATTTTATAGCATATATTGCCACAAATAATTACTTAATTACGTCAAGAGATAAGAAACTTACATGCACCATACATCCAGATGATAACTCCTGCTCGCGCTCGTTTATTGTCTCTCCATCACGTTCAGCTTTAAACGTACAGCCAGTTGTAGCCAATCAAGTGACATGTGAGTAGGGAGAAGAGCCAGAGCTCGTGGATATGGTTGTGATCGCCTGTACATTACTCTGAATCTCGTCCTTGCATTTATTCTTTCTGCTTTGGCCACTTCATATCTCTCAATCCACTTCTCCATCTCAGGGCTATTGAGGATACAAAACTTATTGAATTTCTCCATTTGCTCTTCGCTCATCTTTCTTTCAATCCCTTTTCCTTGGGGGACCTCGCCAATGATGCGATCATCATCCTTGTTGTGCCAAGCTTGCGGCATATCAGGATCCGTGGATGCAAGAAACTCTGTGATATATACTAATGACTCTTGTACAAGCCATCCCTCTACCATGCTCGCTTCTGGTCTTGCTCTTTGTCTTACAAACCCCTTTAAAGTTTTCATAAACCGCTCGAGAAAAAACATCCATCGATTATGAACGGTACCTGCTATAGCCACCTCATCAACTATGTGCACAAGCAAGTGGACTTGAGTTGTCATAATGCTTGAGGGAAAGTGCTTCTCAAGCAAGCATACGGCTTTGATGGATTCCACCCTAGTCTTCTCGATGCTCGATATAGAGATCTCTTTTTGAGATATCCACCTATTTCACATGTCTATGCATATGTAAGATATTTGAGATATCCACCTATTTCACATGTCCATGAAGAAAATACATAATGCGAATTGATAGTAAGCATACCTCACAATACCACAGATCTTGAATATAGCATTTCTAACATCTTCTTGTAAGCACCCTTTTATTGTAATTGGAAGGATGAACTATCAAAGCAAAAACGAAATCATGTCAACAATATAACATAATAATAATTACGCTAACGCATCACTATTATCGGTACACTAATTCTACTTAGAATACCTATAAGACCTTGTGCCAATCATGGGACTTGAGGCCACTAAGCTTATTGTCCTTTGAAAATGCTCCTTTCAAGCAAGGCATGTACCCTGTCGGTGTTTGAAAAGAGGCAATGTCTGCCTTGATTGCTGCCTCCTCCCTCGTAGAGAGGATCCACGTTGCTTTCGGGAGGACAACTTTTTCCGAAGCATGCACTTGGGGCCACAAACGAGACATCCTATTCATAGCACGCAAGTCTTCTTGCACTCCTCTTGAGTCCTTGGAGCCAACCAAGTGTGCCCAAATGGTAGCCCCCACATTCTTGAAGATATGCATGGGATCCAAGAGATGATTGATTTGTAACTGACCCCAATAAGGAAGCTCGTGAAAGATCGATAGCCTCTTCATACCAGGAGGAGGTTCCTCTCCATTCTCCCTCCAAGCTTGAATCCAATCACTTGCTTTCGAATATGATGGTGGTGGATCAAGCTGACCTCCACGTGTGAGATGGTCGAGCGGAAGGTATCGAGCATGACCTTCATAAACATTTTTCCTCATATGTTTGGAGTAGCATGCAAGCGATTTCAGAGCGGGTTCACAAACAGGACAAGGATGGTACCCACTTGTAACAAGTTCTGCACGCGTGCATGAATATGTTAGTACAAGACATGCGTGCAAAAGAGAGTAAAAAAAGCATAATCCCTCATTGTACATGTAAAGACATAACCACGTACCTGCGCACTCTCCATATCCTGGGTAGTCATGCATGGTCCACATCAAGATACCCCTGACCAAAATATCATTGGTATGCCTAGGAGCTCTGGAAATATCAAAGACCTGCACTCCTCTCCATAATATCTGTAACTCCTCTATCAAAGGTGCCATGTACACGTCCATGTTTTTCGCCTTGTACTTTCCTGGCACAAGTAGTGCAAGCATGAGGTGTCCCTTTTTTATTGTTAGCCATCGTGGGATATTGTAATTCACCACGACTATGGGCCATGTCGACCAAGATGTCGAGCGTAACCCGAAAGGATTCACGCTGTCCATGGCTAGCCCAAGATGTAAGTTGCGTGGCTCTCTCGCAAAGTCCGACCACTAATTATCTATGTGCTTCCAAGCTGCACAATCTACGGGAATCCTCAATGTGTGATCAGTGGACCGATGAGATGCATGCCATGTCATCAACTCCGCTATGGATTTGCATCGAAACATGTGTTGTATTCTTGCAATGATGGGAAAGTGTCTTAAGACCTTTACCGGTATCCGCTCACCCTGCAAGTCATCTCTATATCGTTGTTCCCCACACTTTGGACAACTAGCCAAATCTCCATGCTCACGACGAAAGAGAATACAATCATTACGGCAAGCATGGATGGTATCATAATCCATACCCACCATTGTTAGCATCTTTTTCGCTTCATCTCTTGATGTGGGCATGGTATTTGGTGCAGGCAACATCTTCTGGAGCAACCTATGACAAAGACACTATCCAAATGATGATTCTCAAAACAAACAATATCCAAATAATGAGTCAAATTAATGTAAGGGCTAACCTCATTAAGGCCGAGACACTTGTATCCGACCACCCATACTGTACTTGTAGATTTAAGATTGAGAGACAAGCACGTAGTTTAGACATCCTAGCACCCTCGTACAATTGTGTTAATTGCAACTCTCGCATTTTGACCTCAGACTCTGACATCACGTGTACGTGGGATGTAGTGCCCCTAAAAATGGAATCCATCATGTCGACCATACCCTCGTCGTCATCTGGGAGACTATAGTCTTGTTGAAAGTGAGAAGGTATATGTGTACCCTCGTCACCCTCCTCATCCTGTCATAAGCTCATTCGTGTAAATATAAGATCTTCTATTTCCTGGTATACAATAAGATTGTGAACTTAAATAGCTTTGACTTACCGATGATCCATCAACATGTGCAACACCAACGGGGGGTACTGGTTCCGGCTCCTCCCCATACATCTGCAAGTGGCGCATGATAATACGACGTTGATGTCGTACTTCTCGCTTGCAATGAGTGCAATGATAGTATGACCTCTCCGTAAGCCACTTCGTGCTCCCGGGCATTGGTGCATCATCGGATGAGCTTCCACTCGTCCCTTCCATCTACACTTATAAAATCACAACATAAGCATGAAGAGGAGATATTGACAATTATAAGCATAGCATGTTTAATTTGAGCTTCTCTTGAGGCCATATAAAAAGAATGACGTCACTATATAGTAAGGATTGAAACAAAAAATCCTATATAGTAAGGCTATATAGTAAGAGGAGATATTGACAATTATAAGCATAGCATATTTGAGCTTCACTTGAGGCCATATAAAAAAAATGAACAGTAAGCGTCGCTATATAGCGACGTTTTTAATTAAAAACGTCGCTATCGTCGCTATATAGCAACGCTGTGGGTTAAAACCCGAAACGCCGAAACGCGCGGCGTTTTGCTTAATCCATTCCCTAATCTCTCAAGTAAGCAACCCAAAATCTCCGCCCACCTATTTTTTATGACCTCCCATCTATTCCAAGCAACCTCCCACTCTATTTTCCACTCCTCACTCTTCTCCTACCTCTTGTACTCCCTCTCTCTCCTTTTCCCTCTTTGGTTTCCTGAAAGAAAGTTCTTCAAGAGGTGAGTTTGTTTCAACAATGTAGGTTGTTTGTTTGTTAGCTTTAGTTTTGTGAGTGTTTCTACTTGTATTGCTAAACCTGTAAACTAGTTTTCATGCTTGATTTGAAAGGATTGAAACAAAAAACGAGATTTCAAGAAAGAAAGAAAGAAAGAAAACTCACCTCTTTTTTCTATATTTCTCTTCCTTCTCTTTCTCCTTGTCTCCTCAATCTCCTCCTTTCCTTGTCTCCTCAATCTCCTCCCTTCAAGAAGTTGCTTTTGTACTCTCCTCTTTCCACTAACATCTTATTTGAAAAAATGGGTTGTTTTCTCTCTTTTATAGGGCCAGTACACTACACCGAGCGGGACATGCTCTCTCTTTTGTAGGGCCAGTCCACTACACCGAGCGGGACATACTTTTACAGGTAAGTGCTTCCTCTTCTTTCCATTTATTATTTTTGTTATTTGCATTGGCCTGCAGCTAGCGCCTTAAGCGCTAGCTGCAGTGATGGGCGTAGGAACCCTCTCTTCCCCTCTCTCTCTTTCCTTCTTCCCCCTTCTCTTTTTCTCCTTTTTCCCCCTTCTCTTTTTTCCCTCTTCTCTTATTCTCTCTTTCCCCCTTCTCTCTTTCCCCCTCATCTCTTTTCCCTTCTCTCTTTCCTTTCCCTCTTATTCTCTATTTCCTTTCCCTCTTATTCTCTTATGCTTTTCAGATAGCCAGTCCATTCCAATTATGGCATAACACTTCCCCATGTCTATGGCATAAAAATCCCCCTTACACTTTCTATGTGCTAAGGTTAATTGTAAATTTTAAATAAGACCTTGGGTATAGTGTATTTTCCCATTAGCTAATTGGGCAAGTTTTCTTATCTTATTCCCAACTAAGTGTTGTGTTTGTATGAGTTTAGGAGAGATAAAACAATTTGAGCTACCTAAATCAATTAGGAAATTTATGTCGTGAGCACCAATCCTCCCTTTTACTCTAATGATAATGGCATGTGTATGATATGCAGAAGAAACCATGCATTCCATTGTAGGTTCAAATGACTTACCTTCTTCCTCAGCTTCGTCGATGGTTGGATTCATCTCACCCATCCTAGCCGCCCATGTTGGATCCTTTGACAAATTTGAATTTGTCTTTGTTTGGACATTCAAATGTTCGATGTCTTTGTTCTCCACACCTTTATCAACTTTCTGGTTCTAGGAGATGGTTGTCGACCTTTCTAGTTCCCAACAACTTTATCAGCTTGATCTTTGCTCTGGATGGCCTCCTGACTATAAGGAACAAATCTTCTTTGATTTCTAAGATTTCTACCGTCCTGTTGTTCCCTCCATCCTTGAAATTTATTTGCACTAGAAAACTCTGATCTTTGTTGGGAAATATTTCAACTCTGAACTCTTGGAAAAGGATGACCTGTTGGAATTATCTTTGTCTTTGTCGCTTTCCATTCATTGTATGCTTCTAATTTTGTGAAAATTTCTTCCTTGGCCATAGGCCCACAACATCCAAGAAGTCCTTAGATCCAGTACCTTTCATCATGTATAAAAGATCCTCCTTAAGACCTATAAACTTATGTGTAAGAGAGTCACTTACCACTTCAAGTGCATATTTATGCAGTTGGAATAACTTTTCCTTGTACTCATCTACAGAGAGATCGTGCTTTCCCTCTTGAACTGCTTAAAGTTATAAAATTCCATTTTTTTTTCCATGTAATAGTGAGGGGAGCAATACCTCTTTTCAGTTGTGGCTTGAAATTTTGCCCAAGTGATAGGTTCACTTGGTTTTTCTCTAACCTATAGATGAGACTTCCACCATAACTTTGCGACTCTGCAGAGTTGAAGAGATGCAATCTTTGCCTTTCCAACCTCATCAAATTCTCGTAGGGCAAAGAAATCTTCAAGTTCTTTGAGGCAAGCTTCAAGATCTTCTCCATTCTTCTTTTCGCCATCAAATTCTGAAAGTTTTGCCTTCTTGAAGCCTTGCCTAAGAGTTGATTCAGCAACATCCTCTTCAATTCTTGTTCTCTTGCAAGGTCTTGGATTTGCAAAATCATCATCAACATCATCTTCCTCCGTTCTTGTCCTCTTCTATGGTCTTGGTCCTGCAACATCATCATCTTGAGGTATTTCTACATAAATACCATTGTTGAGATCTCCATTTGTCTCATTCTTTCAAAAGTATCAACCACATCCTTGCCTTTTATCCATTTTAGCTCTTTAGTAAGTGTCTAAATCAAAAGATCTTGTTTGGATATCCTTTGTTGAACCTCATCATGGTTAGCCCCATCTCTGTCACTCACAATCAAGAGTTCAACCTGCTTTGATACCACTTGAGACACTCCAAACCTTGAAATCAAGATTGATTCTATAGAGAGAAGGAGAAAATTGAAATACAATAGAAGGAGACTTTCTATTGAATCTACATAATTTACAATCAATCCTGGAGTCACCATACTCCATGTATGGAACTCGAACCACTTGACCACCCTCGAGCTATTCTCACTCTCACTCTCACTCACAAGTTAAGTTGCTTCAATGAATCTCACTCTCACTCAAGATGATACAATCATAAATGGAAGAAGAATCTCACTTGCACTCACACTCTCACTCTCAATCTTGGAGCTTCTAAAATATGTTGCCTTGCTACCTCTACGTATTCTGAGTTTTTGACTTAATAGATTGTCGAATTTGTTCTTGACCTCTGCTGTAAAGTTGTAGATCGCAATCTCAGTTTTCCCAAAAAAAAAAACTATCTCCTCAATCTGAGTTCAGAATCAAAAGTTATGGTTGAAATAGTAACTATTATTTTTATCCAAGAAAGGTGCGACCTACTTTTCCCCACTTTTAGTTGGCTTTTCCACTTTATCCTACTTTTCTTGCCCTCCAATTTGCTCCGTTCCTAGACCATTCTAGCAATAACCTTAGTTCTTTTTAAATCAATCACTCCTTTCCAAGTTGTCCTTTAGAATCCACAAAGCTGGACCTGCAAACTCTTGATACAACTCCCATGCATACATATTTATTTATTTATTTATTTATTGGATTTGTTAAATCTCAAATCACTTATTAGTATTTTCGAATCTCAAAATTGACATGAAAATAAATTTCACAAATAGCTACTGCTAATAAAACTAAAAAGAATTTATGTACAAAATATGGAGCATCACACAAGAATGATAAGATGACATGTAAATTTACATTTAATATATATGAACAATGCTTTCATTGATTTCAGTAATTACATTTAAAAATTAGATAAGATGCATTGCAAATTTTCATTTAATATGAACTATGCTTTCATTAATTTCTTTAATTACATTTAAAAGTTAGATAATTTGACATGCAAATTCAAATTTCATAAAATTTACATGCGAATTTACATATACGAAAACGACATCATACATGCATCACAACTCTTGTGATGCTTCGATTGGAGGCTGTAATGCTCTTAGTGTACACTGAGTCTCTACTTCTTGTGCAAGATGTAGTGCTTTTGGAGAAGATGCAGACTCATCTTTCTTCGCAAGCTCTGATGCTACTTCAATTGCAATTTTTTTTCCAATGGTAGCAATTAGGTCTTGAATGATTTCAACCCTAAACAATTGTAGAGATCTAAAACTCCCACAAACATATTTCTCACAAGAGATCTAAGGAACTCCAAAGAGATCCTAGAATTCCCACGTACAAAAGTCTATTCACATGAGATCTAAGAAACTCAACAAGGAGATCTTAAAACTCCCACAAACAAATTTCATAGACACAAAAACAAACATATTTCTCACAAGAGATCTAACGAACTCAACAAGGAGATCCTCAAACTCTCACAAAAAAATTTTATCACAAAAGATCTAAGGAACTCAACAAGGAGATTCTAGAACTCCCACAAACAAATTTCAAACACATAAATATCTAATTTTTTTTTATCACAAGGGATCGAGGGAACTCAATAAAGAGAACCTAGAACTTTCACAAAAAAATTTCAAACACATAAATATCTAAAATATTTTTATGACAAGAGATCGAAGGTACTCAATAGAGAGAACCTAGAACTCCAACAAAAAAAAGAAAAGACCAAAACCAAAATCCAAACAAGAGATCTCAGGAACTCAAAATGAGATCCTAAAGCTCCCTAACAAAAATCTATCTTATTTCAGACCTTCTAGATTGCTTTCACAACCTTGAGGACTATTCCCCTTTTTTTTTCTTTTTAGATCTCTTATGCTCGACTGAGGAACCAAGTGTGAGATAAGAAAAATTAGCAAACAATGAGATTATATGCAAAATCAAAGGAACGTATTCGTCCTAATACAAAATTATTTGTAAAATACTTTATTTGTATGAATAAAAGTTATTCGTATGAATTTGTGGTGATGACATGGCGATTTAAATAAAAAACATGATGTGTCACCATTCTTTTAACAATTTTTTCTTCCATTCGCATCATTCGAGCGATTTTCTCGATTTTTTCGAATCATAAATTTGAATTTTTCTACTTAGCTTTTGATACAATGTCAGATGTGTTTGACTTCCTCATCCATCCTCTCAAGCATTTGTTTTAAATTTTCAACTTTCTTCTCAGAATCAGAGAAATTAACTGGTGAATGATAATTTATCCATATATAGCTTCAAAGGGAGTCATTTGAATTGAGCTATGCCATGAACTATTATAAGCAAACTCACCCAAATATAAGAATTCAATCCAATTAGTTTGCTTCTCATAACATATATTCTAAGAATGTCTTCCAGAAAATGATTTACTATTTGATTTTCCCCATTTGTTTCGGCTGAAATGCTGTGCTCGCGGTTTTAAGTTCAGTTCCTATGGATTTAAATGTAGTAGCATGCTAAAAATTAGATGTGAACTTTGCATCCCTATTAGAAACAATACTCTTAGGCATACCGTGCAAGCAAAAGATTTCTCTTACAAATAATTTGGCTACCTCAAGAGCACCATCAGTCTTTTTCATTGGAAAGAAATGGGCCATTTTGGTCAAACGATCAACAACAACAAGAATAGTATCATAACCCCCTCTAGTAATAGGCAATTCAGTGATGAAGTCCATTGAAATAGATTCCCACTTTCGAAGAGAAATGTCTAGGGGTTCCATTAGACCTGGTATTCTATGTTGTTCAATTTTGACTCATTGATAATGTAAACATTCCCTAACATAGCAACGGACATCATTCTTCAAATTAGGCCAAAAGGAAGACTTTCTAACCTTGCTATATGATTTGTTATATCCTGCATGTCTAGAGAATGATGCATCATGACATTCACGTAAAAGTTTAGCTTTAAAAGAAGATTGTTTAGGCACACAAAGTATGTCATTACAATGCAAATTCCCATTTACTAAGTGAAATCTTCCCTTGACTCTCTCAGATTGATTCTTGGAAAGCTTGTCTAGCCTTAATGTTTTCCATTAAATCAAAATAAACAATGGTTAGGGCATTCACAAGAGGGCGTCTACTCAAAGCATCAACCACCTTATTCTCTTTGCCCTCAATGTATTTAATCTCAAAATCATATTCGAAAAGAAGATCCATCCATGACCTCTATCTAGTATTCAACAAAGGTTGAATAAGAATATATTTCAAACTTTGATGATCCATTCAAATTTCAAACTTCACACCAAGTTTCAATGCAGGAACAACAGCAAGCAATTCATGATCATGAGTGGGGTATTTCTCTTCATGTTTTCTAAGTTTTCTAGACTCATATTCCACTACTCTACCATCTTGAGAAAGAAAACATCCAATTTGTGTTGCATTGGCATCACAAGTCACAATAAAAGGTTTCCTAGCTTAGGTATCTTCAAGATGCAATTTTTTGCCACTGAAAATTTAAAAAAAATTGCCATTGGAGAAAACTAACTTTTCAGGTCGATATGAGAAAAAAAACTCTCTGTAAAACGTCTCTATAAAAAAGTATCTTAGTGTCTCTATATAACGACACTTACAATTCTGATAAAAGTTGCTATATAGAGACTTTAGCAATGGTCGCTATATAGCAACGTTTGACTAAAGTCGCTATATAGCGACCCTTGACAAGGCGCGCTTTCAATATCGACAATTAGCACCCCGCACACACTAAACATCGGTACTTAAACGTCACAATAGTATCCGTGTGTGTAGTAGCGAACGAACCAATTATATGCCATTCATCTTGTCTTGTAATAATAATAATAGAAGCCAACCACTCCGTTGGTGGGAGAAGGCTCTTCACGACCTTGTCGCTCTCAACCTTGCCTCCTTCCCTTCGAGTCCCACTACTTCTCGCTTGTCTAGCCTCCCAGGAAACGGCATGTTTTTTAGCGGCATCGAACATGTTGTAGACGTGCCTGTGGAATGTGATGAGCCCAACTTCGTAGTCGAGAAGGAGAGCGCAGCAAATCCCTGTCCGCAGCCTATTCATCCTGTCAGCAAAGCTCCCGTGGGGAGTTCAGATAAAAAGAAGATACGCACCCTCAAGAAAGCTGCACCTACAGCGCTTTCAAGGATGCACGATCGGAGCTCCACCGTAGCATCGAAGCAAGAAAGATTGGAGAAGCGAGATCACAATTCGAAGAACGTCAGCTCGGAGTTCGCCTTGCACCAAAGCAGAACCGACCCTAGCGAATCGACGGAAGAGGGCAGCGGTACAGAATGTGCGGATCGAAAACTTTCCTTTGTAAAATCCTACATGGCCTTATGGGCATATCCGCCCCATTCTCCCATCTTCCCGCTGTGTCGTAGCAAAATGCAAAGCCGCCATTTGCTACTGGCCCTGGCGTGGTTAGTAGAGGCCTTGAAGATAGGTGGACAGGCACGAGATGGAGCCCAAGCATATGTAAGCAAAGTGCTCAATTCACTCACCGACGAGGGTGACTCAAGAAAAAGAGCGGCAGCTAGGGCTCAACAGGCCTTAATTTTGTATGGGAAAGTACAGGTTGCAATAAAGAGCCTCCACTCTTTGCGGCACTGTAAAGAGAAGCTTGCTCAACAGCTCAATCAGATACAAATCGACAGGAACATTTCACATCCTGTTGGAAGACCTTACAGCCAATATGAGGTACATCTCCTTCAACATAAAGATGATCAACTGAGGCGCGGATAAGTTGCTCAAGGATTGCATCCTTGAGTCGGTGAAACATGAGAGCATCTTCTGGGAATGGATGGAAAGTGTTGTTGAGGAAGGCTTAACCAACGCAACTACAGAAGCTGCTTCCCATGCATCTGCAGACTTTGCATGGCCCTATAAGGAAGCCAGAGACTCCACGGGTGTATACGAAGAGGAACTACTGCCTGTCATTCATTTTTTCCAGGAGCATTTGTTGTGCAGAAAGCAAGTGGAGGAGAATCCGGAGCATGGACAAACACAAACCAACCAAGGGGAGACAAGTAGCAATACATCAATTGAAGATGTGGAGGTTTTTTCGTAATCGAAAGCATGTGTGGTACGAGACGGTGGCGACGATTGCAATGCTGCAAATGGCATTAGCATTTCAGATCACATTTTGTCAGGTTTAATGGAGGAACACATCTCCGTAAAGGACCAAAGACATGAACATGGGGCAACCCTCGGGAGGAATGAGAGGACTCGCATTGGAGGAAGACAGATCCAAAGGTTTGCCTCTTCCGAACAGCCTTTCCGGTTGTAAGAATCTTCAGTGCTGCTCTATTTAATGCCTGTCCAACTGTATGCAGACTTACAACTTTGGCTGTAGCCTTGACTCCAATTCTTGCAAACACAAGAGCTTGCAACAGGTACTCGGCGTAGGCATTGCCCCTCTACATGCAGCTGTTGCGTGTCCAATCATGTACTTGATTTGTTTTTTTTTTGCCCTTTTGTGCATTCTTTCTTGGATTCAAGCGTTCCGCAGATGTGATCGACAACTGCTCCAGTTTCTCTTTTTCAGAGCAATGCCAGCTTTGAAAAACCGGACGCATATACGGATGTTAAAAGCTCGATGTGACGTTGATATGGATACTTTTTCTGTCTGTAATATGCAGATCTCCTCCACCTTTTGAGTGTGGAGACTTGGATAGTTCCCTAGCAAGACATTGATTGCAGAGACGCTGGTCACTTATTCCAGCAGTTCTCAAACAATGCTTCTCTAAGTCAGTTGAGACTACTAATAAAGCCATTGTGAATGTAACTTTCCAGAACATATTGGCCACTTTATTTATTATTCCATTGCTCGCTGCCAATATGGTATCTTTCTAAAAGTCTTAACTTTATTTACATGCCTATCGATGCACGTTTTCGCTGCAACTTGCTTGAATGGAGGTGTTTGGATCCAACGTGTTTGAGCAATGCAAGTGGTTCTCTTGATATGGAAACCAAAACGTTCCAAGTGATTTAAGTGAAGGCTATCCCGAGCAATATGGTGCCAAATGATATTGAGACATTGTGCAAAGACTTAAAATAGAATGATATTAAGACATTGTGCAAAGACTTAAAATAGCTAGCTGCTCATCTTCAATGCTTCTTAGTTCTTTCACCTTGATAATGGCCATGTTGAAAATAGCCGTGCATTCTCTAATTGCATTTGGTTGTGTGCTTAGACAAATGTGTTTGAGGTTGTAGGCCACTATATAAATTATGGAGTCCAAATATGTGACCCTAGAGAACTTTAAATCAAAATTCCTATTAATTAGTTGTGGAGAAAAGAAAGGGGTGAAAAGGAAGAGGGAAAGGTCATGATTAAAGTAAGGGATAAATGGGGGAGGGGAGGAGTTTCTATTAAAGGTAATGCAAGTTAGGGTCCTTCCCCTTGTCCCCAATCTGAGGTGGTCCTTCCCCTTCTCCCCCTTCAAGACGTCCCTGCTTCTTTAATACCCTTCATACATGGTCCCCCACCCCCTTCATACGTGGTCCTTCCCCTTCTCCCCAATCTCAGGTGCTATGTTATTTTATTCTAGCCGTTGTAGCTTGCCAGAAATCACGAAATGTCAGGAAAATGAGCTATGTTTGGCATATAGTTGTTGTATTCCACTCGGGCCTTATATTTTTTACTATCATTAGAAAAGCTTTCAAGGGGAGTAGTGAAAGAGAAGCAAAGATTTCAAAATTAAAATGTTTGGAACTATCACAATCTAGAATAATACTTGAAGAAGGTATAATTCGGGACTTCGAGCTTAAATGCCAGAATCTATTTTTTGTTACCCTACAAAAATATTTGTATCATTGCTCATTGGGATGAATTGCCTATGCTACCAACCTTGAATAGAAGAGTCCTTCCCTAAATTGTTGTTTTTGACTAATCAAGCTCTTTCATTGATACTTGACACTGGATTGAAAATAGTTGCTTGCGATTCTAAGAAGCTAGCAAATGAACCTGTAGGGACTTAGTATAAGCGACAAGTGCGTGGCTTCCTAGGGATTTTGAGATTTAGAAAATTGTTGCCGTGCCTCAGCTCATTCCTTTTGCCATATGTGAGAGGACTGATGTCCAAGGCTTATCATCTTAATGCAAATCGTTGCAAGTTAAGAGAACTAGTGAAGGAGAGATGAAGTATTCCATAGTTAATGTAAATGATTTTTGTTAATAGGTGGGAAAAGACTTGTTGAATAGCCTGGATGAGCATATGGATTGGAATGTGTCTTGAACGAGTTGCATTCCTAGAAGAGGGATGAAGTTGTTTGATGCACATGGTAAAAATCCATCAACTGGTTTTGACATTCAAAATTTTTGGGATTGGTAAAATTAAAATTAATAAAAACTACTTGAAAACATGTATTGTGATGGGGTAAACTGAAAATTGAGGAAACAAATTTCACATCCAAAGAAGTTTACATCACAATGGAGACAAGCTTAAATTATAGCGGCATAGATTACTGTCGAGTCTGCTTCTAGAGTTGTATTCTCTTAGGCCAAAGATGGTAGCTTGATGTGGTAGGGAAGGGCTAGCATGATGAATCATGAAATGTGAAGATGATGCGTGCGCTTACTATAGGAATTTATGCTAAACACATTTACTATTTTCATTATTGTAGATTGACGAGCACTCATGAGTGATCCTTATTAGAGACACAAGAGACCTATGTAGATGGCTATTGAATTAATATGAGCACCTATTTCATTAATTTTAGAGTGGTGCATTGTCCAAATTTGTTTTTTGAGGTACTTTTGGATAAAAAATGGGGAAAAAAAGAGGCTCTTGGAACAAACTATCAAGGAAAAAGTAAGCTAAAGAAAATTCAAATTAAGAAAACTAACGTGACATGTTATTAAAACTAGAGTATATTAAAAAAAGAGTTCTTCACATTTATGCAAGTAGTTTATGATATAATTGAGGGATCCAAGTACAAGTAAATCACAAATCCGTATGGTGTCCAAAAACACCTTATATTAGTAGACATAAGCTACAATGCTGCCATCGTATTTGCCATCTCTATCTCACAGGTTACACAATCCTCTACATTATTTATTTCATCTTCATCAATTTAATTATAATATAAAAAGATGAACAAAGAATCAAACATTCTTTCTTTCAATGCTTCTTGTTTATTCCTGGTACTTTTAGCTTAGTATGCTGAATATTTCTGAGAACACGTGACTCTTTAGAAGACCTCTTCAAATAGATGTGCAAGCTCTTCTCTTGTTGAAGAGTACTTTCATAGCTCTTCTCTGCAATGTCTTATCTTCTCATGCTCTTTCTTCTCAAGCTGCTTCTGCAAAGCAAACTCACCTTTCTCATCTTCTATCAATGGTCCTTGCCTCTTTCGCTTCTCTCGATGTCTTTTATTCCCGGCATTCCATAATAAGTTGTTGATTGAAAGCTCAACAAAATTGATAATTTCAAGAGGAGAAGTATCCAAGTAGAAATAGGAGAGGAGAACTGAACTGAATATGCAAGTAGAAATATGAGAGAAGAACTGCCAAAATAGCTCTATAAACTTTTGTTGGTGTTTTATATTAATATATAAATATACCTTTGATAAAAACATCCATGATGAAGATTAACACTATAGAAGGAGTTCGGAAAGGAGATGATAACAATAAAGAGAGAAAGACAATATGGATGATAGTGGTTTAGAATTTGACTTGTATAATTATTGTGCTTCGAGATATGAGACATTTTATATATAATTATTAATTGAAGTGAAATATTTTTCTATAAAGTTATTGGGATAGGATATTCACAATTTAAAAAGTAGCACAATATTACACTTAAACTTACATTCAATAATTATATGAGATGACGTTTTAGCTTACATTTAAAATAATATGAAATGAGATAAGACATTGATAGCATTGAACAACACATGAACATCATGACAATTGAACCGACTATGCGAGTAGAAATTATGGGAGAAGATATTAGAAAGGAGATGAAGATAGCAGTAAAGATGAGAAAACATAGATGAGAGAGATTGGAAAGGAGATGACGATAATAGTAAAGAGAGAAAATATAGTGGTTTAGAATTTGACTCGTATAATTATTGTGCTTCGGGATATGAGACATTTTATACATAATTTTTAAAGCAAAGTGAAAGATTTGCTACCAAGTGCTTGACATAAGATATTCACTATTAAAAAAGTAGCACAACATTACACTTAAACTTATATTCAATAATTATATGAGATGTCATTTTTACTTACACTTCAAATAAAATGAGATGAGATAAGACATTAATGGCATTGAACTTACACATGAACATCATGAGATCATGAACAATACTTCTATTAATTTCAGTAATTACTTGAGATGCTCTGAACCTTGAAATCAATATTGATTCTATAGAGAGAAGGAGAAATTTGAAATACAATAGAAGGAGACTTTCTATTGAATCAAAATCGTTTACAATCAATCCTGGAGTCACAATACTCCATGTACTGCCCAACCACCCTCGAGCTATTCTCACTCTCACTCTCACTCACACTAAGGTGTTTCAATGAATCTCACTCTCACTCAAGATGATAAAATCATAAATGGAAGAATAATCTCAACCTCACTCGTACTCACTAATATAGATTCGCAAGGAGCAGGACCAAGCACTCAGGGAATGGTAGATGTGGATCCTACTGCATAATTATGTGCATTGTAAACTTCATATATAACTTTATAATACTCTTCTTCTGCAACGATGGTTCAAGTGATATAAGTGAGTTAAGTGGACTAAGTGACTTAAGTGGTATAAGTGATCTAAGTAGACTAGATGATTTGAGTGACTTAAGTGATTTAAGTGGACTAAGTGATTTAAGTGATTTAAGTGAATTAAGTGGTATAAGTGATATAAGTGGACTAAGTGATTTAAGTGGTATAAGTGATCTAAGTGGACTAGGTGATTTAAGTGACTTAAGTGATTAAAGTGATCTAAGTGAACTAAGTGGTATAATTGATTTAAGTAATTTTCTCTAGATTTAAGTGATCTAAGTGAATTAAGTGGTATAAGTGATTTAAGTGGACTAAGTGATTTAAGTGATTTAAGTGGACTAAGTTATTTAAGTGAACTAAGTGGTATAAGTGATTTACGTGGTTTTCAATGGATTACGTGGACTTGTAAAGTTAATGCAGAAATATTAAAATATATCAACATGAATTAGTACACATAATACACAACAACACAAAGCAACTATAGACGCGCTTGGTAGACGCGCAAAATTACGGGCGCGTCTATAGGCATTGCTCTAGTAGAGAAATTACAGGCGCATCTATAGGCGCGGCTAAACGCTCGTTTATTTGCGTGTAAATCACCGCGTCTATTTGCGCGTTTGACCTGAGAAAATACAGCCCCGTCTAACATCCCATTTATTAGCGCGTCTATTTGTGCGTGTATTTGTGCGTTTATTTGCACGTTTACACTGAGACTCAGACACGCATTTAGACGCGTAAATAGACGCGCTCCAGAGAATACAGAAAGTGAGATTTCGGTGTACATCATTGCTTTCCAAACATTGCCCATGATTACCAAAGCACATAATTTTTTGCAAGCCCACATATACAATAATTAAGTGAAATGAGGAGAATGAGACAATATGTAAAATAGTTTTGCCAATATCAATTGTGGGGCTACGGTTCAATCTCATCCTCAATGAGATCAACCCTTGCCAAACTATCTACTTCAAAATCCAAACAAGTGTTTAGATCTACAAATACATTTAACCCACTACTACTTGTGCCACTCATGTGCTCATCAAAATCAACATCTCCAATGGTAGGCTCGTCCTCACGGGTAATGCCGGCCTCAATATCTATATCTCCTATCTCATGATCATCCTCCTCTCTTGTATCACGGTCATCATCACGTCCATGGCCATGATCATCCTCCATATGCTCCATATCAGTAAATGTACTGTACATCACTTTGAAACGTGGCATAATAGGTATGACATGCCACCATCTATTATTATCCACCATTGGTTGATAGACAACCTAATTCAAACACAAATACAATCATGTTACTTTTCTTGCATCAAATATTTAAAAGCGAGTATTTTTATGTGTGTGCACAGTACCTGTTCACATTGTTGCGGTAGTACTAGTGTGTCCTTCCTACTTTGCCAAAACTTTGTGGAGTCAATAGTTACAAAGCCACTTGCATGGCGTTTGATTGTTGCATTAGGGCCTCTTTCCACCACGTCCTTAAACCACTTTACATCCAAAACATACACAAAGAAGCGTCGAAAGTCAAGCATAATGATATCTTGGATTATGCCACAATAATCATCCATGGCTCCATTGACTCCCTCAAAGCTAGCAATGACGCCGCAATCTTGTGTGTTTCTCTTATCATCAATCTGTTGTGTTCGAAAATGCTTGCCCTCACACCATATAGCATTGAACATAGTGCACTACACCAAGAAAAAATCAATTAAATAAGCAATCTAAATTATAAAAAGCTCCTAACTTATGCATAACATTCTATATACTGACCTTGCTCATGCATCCCCTAGCATACTCCCATTCTTCCATTGTGATATGCATCCCCTCATCTTTCTCTACTTTCTCCATTTCATCAAGTAGCCAATCCACATGAATATCCTTTGGAAGTGCTCTTAGATGCTGAGGGTATGGCACACGAGATCCGTGGTGTGTACGAAAGAGGGCCCTTTCTTCTTGTCTTCTTGCCTTTGCATCCTCGTATCTTGTCACCCATGTTTTCATCACATCACTATTAAGCACGCAAAAGAGGTTGATACTATTATGCAACTCCATGTCTATTACTTTGTTGCGTCCTTTTCCTTGAGGCACAATAGAGGTCATCCTTAGGTCTTCATCATCTCTCCATAGTCGTGGGAGAGAGCTATCCACATCAACAAGAAACTCAAAAATATATACAAGTGGCTCTTGTACCAACCAACCCTCAGCCATGCTACCTTCGGGTCTTGCATTTTGTCTCACGAAGCCCTTCAACATCTTCATGAAGCGCTCGAGGAAGAACAACCATCGTGCATGTATAGTACCGCATATAGCAATCTCATCCACCAAATGTACTATGAGATGTAGTTGGCTTGTGAGAATAGAACGTGGAAATGTCTCCTCCACTAAACAAACCGCCTCCACTGACATAACTCGAGCATTCTCAAGCGTGGTGAGATCTATTTCCTTTGAGCTCACATACCTCACAAGCTCGCCCATCTTGTAAATACAATCTTTCACGTCCTTTGATGCACTATGTGAAATGCACTGTTACACGGACTTTTACTTGAATTGTTAAACGCACTGTTAGACGCGCTTTTACTTGAATTGTTAAACGCTCTGTTAGATGTGTCTATAGATGCGCAGATCAGACGGGTCTATAGACGCGCTCTGATAGAGCCTCTTTTTTTTCCCCCTTTCTTCTCAGCTCCCAAAGTAATAGATTTGTTTCCTATTTTCCAATTCAACATGTGGCTAGGAATCAATTTGGAAGGATTTATATAATCTTTTAGGGCACCCTCCTAGTCCTGCGGAGTTATACGGGTATATGACGGGTACCCTTAACACTCCCCAAAAGTCGGCACTACAGACTCCGAGCCACCCCACACTGCCTGAGATCACCCCAGCGGAGTTCGCACAGCTGTCTTATGCCCCTTCTTATGCCCCTTCCCCTGTACCGTCTTATGCCCCTTCCCCCATGCTGTCTTATGTCCCTTCTGCCATCCCGTCTTATGCCCCTTCCCCCATGCCGTCAGGAGGTCCTTCTGTCTCGGTGAGCCGTCGACTTACTCTCCAGCCGTCGAGACTCGGTTCTCTAGCTCGGTTCTCTAGCTACGAGTGGTCAGCGTAGTCCCGTGCAGTCCCCAGCTACGAGTGGCCAGCATACGAGCTCGACACGATAGGGTAGCAGGCGTAGTAGCAGGGAGAGCAGTGGCGGATGCATGGCACAGTGCTTTGGGCCATGTGGCGGTAAGGAGGAGGATGATTCAGATGATTTAGACGTGCCTCTGGGTGATGGTACGATTTATTATGACATCACTCAGACAGGAGGCATCTTGATGGATGCACGGGGGAAGGACATCATGGCCTTCATGCGCTCTGTAATTGCTAACAATTACAGAGATTGCTTTATCCACTATAAAGACCACCCAAAGAGGTTGGCTGATGAGACCCTCGCTACTATTCGCTCTAGGTATCCTAACCCCCCCAATCGCCAGTTCACAGATAAATGGGGGAAGTCAAAGATTGTTACGATACTTAGCAATAAAAGATCTTCCCTTAAGAGGCAGGCACTAGCGGAGCTTGCCAAGCTTGAGGCAGGTCAACCTCCAAGGGGCCCGCCCCACACTGCTCACAAGCATGAGTGGAAGAAGGCAATGAAGTCAGCGAGGGAGGAGCCCAGTCTGCAGCACGTGGAGGCACGAAGGATCTAGATGGAGGAATATGGAAGCGCGCATTTTGGAGCAGGGGGTGTTGAATCATGGGAGGCCCAATTTGTAAGTATCGATCTCAAATTATATTGCTTATGTAGTTTATTAGGAGGTTGGTTGTTTCTTTGTACTAATCCCTTCACAAAGTGTATCGCGGTTATGCAGCTTGAGATCGTGGGCAGATACCCTACTCCAGTGGAGATAGCCTACCACCGCCACCATCGCAGAGGAGATACATGGAGGCACTTCTATGATGACAGGTTGATTACTGAGGAGCAGTATACCCGAGCTACTGGAGAAGCCCCCTAGGTATTTGAAAGTAATTAAATAATGCAAAAATTATAAGTAAAGATTTGATTTTTCATACATTGATATATGTTGTCCCTTGTTTACAGGCCCATGCACAAGACGACGAGGAAGACGAGGAAGGAGGTGCAGAAGGGAGCACAGAAGGGAGCATGGAAGGCAGCGAGGATTAGTCGTAGAAGTAGTGCTACTATTCTTTTTTGTACTTAAAGCCACTGGCTTGGCTTCGTGCCTCTTGTATATAGACTCCTCTTATTTTTTGTACTTGAAGCCACATGACATGGCTTAGCTTCCTTATTTTTTGTACTTGAAGCCACATGACGTGGCTTAGCTTCGTGCTATATGTACTTAGCTTCGTGCTAAATGTATATACAAGCACTTTTTGAGCTTTCAATTTTATTGCGTTTTGGAGTTGTAATATTTTATTTGGAATTGTAATTAAAATGCGGTTGGCTGTAAGAATTGAATTACAGAATGTGGATATGGGATTCTTGTAACTATATAGCATACACAACATACACACTATTCTGTAAATTTTTTTTAAAAAAAAAAGGCGCGTCTATCAGTGCGTTTAAAAACGCGTTTATATTCACGTCTGTCTGTTCGACTTGCGTCTATACGCATGTCTATAAAAGCATTTATAAGCACGTCTATTTATGCGTCTTTGTGCGCGTCTATACACACGTAAGTCTGATATATAGACGTGCAATTAGACGCGGGTCTCTAGACGCACAAATAGACGCGCAAATAGACGCGCCCGTCACTAGTACACACGCATCCTATTGTGACGTTTACGTACCGATGTTTAGCGCCCGCTTAGCGTTAATCGTCGTTATAAAAGTCGGGTTTCGTAAATCATCGCTATATAGCGACTTTTGCTAAAAGTCGCTATATAGCGACTTTTAAGAGAGTCGCTATATAGCGACTTTTAAGAGAGTCGCTATATAGCGACTTTTAAAAGTCGCTATATAGTGACACTGAGACAAAATATTATAGCGACGTTTTTACAAAGAGGTTTTTTTTTTTTTTAGGCCTTAAAAATTAGTTTTTTCCAATGACAAAATTTTTTAAATTTTCATACATGTTTGAGCTCATAGAGAATAAAAAAATGAGAGCATGTACATCAAGCCTTTGAAGCTCATATATTCATGTCCAAGTTTGAGATGAGAAAAATCAAATAAGAGCATTTACATCAACTGTTTCATCTTGAGCCAAGTCTAAGGCGCCAAGCAAGTCTATCTCCAACTCTATACCGAGTTGATCTCCTATATCATCATCGTACTCTAGTATCGTACGTTCACCTAAAAGTATTTGATCATCTTCTTCAATAAAGCTTAAGTGTGGTGATTGATCTTGATGATTGTTGTCTTCCTCGTCAATATCGTGATCTCCATCCTCCTCCCGTGCGATGTCATTATGCGCATCTTCCTCTTGCCTCATATGGTGATCTACATCTTCTTCGCTAGATTCATCAATTGGATCCGGCATTGGTAGTGGCATCTCCATATCCACATCTCGATCTTCAAAAATTTGCTTACTTCGTGGTGCAACTTGGATCACGTACCACCATCTTGGATCAGAACGATCCGGATGAAAAACCACCTATATTGAAGATGGGTGCCAAATGTCGTCAATTATATATATATCAATGGACTTTAAAAACGAAAGCTTCGACCAATTAAATCATTAGTATGCACCTGCTCATAGTGCTCAGGAAGAACAAAAGTATCACTTTCATCGGTCCAATGTTTGGTGGAGTCTATTGCAAAGAGACCGCTACTATCTTTTCTCACTGTCGCATGGGGACCATTGTAAGTAGTTCTAAACCATTTCACATCAAGAATGAAAATAGTAAATCGTTTGAAATCAATTTCATAGATGTCGCGTATGGTTCCACAATAATCCAACTGTGAGGAGAGAAGATTGGTATCCGAAGCACTTGCTCGGCTATCTTGTGTGAAGTTAGCCATGACTCCACAATCATAGGTGACTCTCTTTGAATCGATGCGTTCCACGCGAAAAATGTCGTCCATATGACCATAATGCACTGTACTTTTTGTACTGTAAAAGAGCATCATTAAAACAATGAAGATGCACCTATTTTATAGCATATATTGCCACAAATAATTACTTAATTACGTCAAGAGATAAGAAACTTACATGCACCATACATCCAGATGATAACTCCTGCTCGTGCTCGTTTATTGTCTCTCCATCACGTTCAGCTTTAAACGTACAGCCAGTTGTAGCCAATCAAGTGACATGTGAGTAGGGAGAAGAGCCAGAGCTCGTGGATATGGTTGTGATCGCCTGTACATTACTCTGAATCTCGTCCTTGCATTTATTCTTTCTGCTTTGGCCACTTCATATCTCTCAATCCACTTCTCCATCTCAGGGCTATTGAGGATACAAAACTTATTGAATTTCTCCATTTGCTCTTCGCTCATCTTTCTTTCAATCCCTTTTCCTTGGGGGACCTCGCCAATGATGCGATCATCATCCTTGTTGTGCCAAGCTTGCGGCATATCAGGATCCGTGGATGCAAGAAACTCTGTGATATATACTAATGACTCTTGCACAAGCCATCCCTCTACCATGCTTGCTTCTGGTCTTGCTCTTTGTCTTACAAACCCCTTTAAAGTTTTCATAAACCGCTCGAGAAAAAACATCCCTCGATTATGAACGGTACCTGCTATAGCCACCTCATCAACTATGTGCACAAGCAAGTGGACTTGAGTTGTCATAATGCTTGAGGGAAAGTGCTTCTCAAGCAAGCATACGGCTTTGATGGATTCCACCCTAGTCTTCTCGATGCTCGATATAGAGATCTCTTTTTGAGATATCCACCTATTTCACATGTCTATGCATATGTAAGATATTTGAGATATCCACCTATTTCACATGTCCATGAAGAAAATACATAATGCGAATTGATAGTAAGCATACCTCACAATACCACAGATCTTGAATATAGCATTTCTAACATCTTCTTGTAAGCACCCTTTTATTGTAATTGGAAGGATGAACTATCAAAGCAAAAACGAAATCATGTCAACAATATAACATAATAATAATTACGCTAACGCATCACTATTATCGGTACACTAATTCTACTTAGAATACCTGTAAGACCTTGTGCCAATCATGGGACTTGAGGCCACTAAGCTTATTGTCCTTTGAAAATGCTCCTTTCAAGCAACGCATGTACCCTGTCGGTGTTTGAAAAGAGGCAATGTCTGCCTTGATTGCTGCCTCCTCCCTCGTAGAGAGGATCCACGTTGCTTTCGGGAGGACAACTTTTCCCGAAGCATGCACTTGGGGCCACAAACGAGACATCCTATTCATAGCACGCAAGTCTTCTTGCACTCCTCTTGAGTCCTTGGAGCCAACCAAGTGTGCCCAAATGGTAGCCCCCACATTCTTGAAGATATGCATGGGATCCAAGAGATGATTGATTTGTAACTGACCCCAATAAGGAAGCTCGTGAAAGATCGATAGCCTCTTCATACCAGGAGGAGGTTCCTCTCCATTCTCCCTCCAAGCTTGAATCCAATCACTTGCTTTCGAATATGATGGTGGTGGATCAAGCTGACCTCCACGTGTGAGATGGTCGAGCGGAAGGTATCGAGCATGACCTTCATAAACATTTTTCCTCATATGTTTGGAGTAGCATGCAAGCGATTTCAGAGCGGGTTCACAAACAGGACAAGGATGGTACCCACTTGTAACAAGTTCTGCACGCGTGCATGAATATGTTAGTACAAGACATGCGTGCAAAAGAGAGTAAAAAAAGCATAATCCCTCATTGTACATGTAAAGACATAACCACGTACCTGCGCACTCTCCATATCCTGGGTAGTCATGCATGGTCCACATCAAGATACCCCTGACCAAAATATCATTGGTATGCCTAGGAGCTCTGGAAATATCAAAGACCTGCACTCCTCTCCATAATATCTGTAACTCCTCTATCAAAGGTGCCATGTACACGTCCATGTTTTTTGCCTTGTACTTTCCTGGCACAAGTAGTGCAAGCATGAGGTGTCCCTTTTTTATTGTTAGCCATCGTGGGATATTGTAATTCACCACGACTATGGGCCATGTCGACCAAGATGTCGAGCGTAACCCGAAAGGATTCACGCTGTCCATGGCTAGCCCAAGATGTAAGTTGCGTGGCTCTCTCGCAAAGTCCGGCCACTAATTATCTATGTGCTTCCAAGCTGCACAATCTATGGGAATCCTCAATGTGTGATCAGTGGACCGATGAGATGCATGCCATGTCATCAACTCCGCTATGGATTTGCATCGAAACATGTGTTGTATTCTTGCAATGATGGGAAAGTGTCTTAAGACCTTTACCGGTATCCGCTCACCTTGCAAGTCATCTCTATATCGTTGTTCCCCACACTTTGGACAACTAGCCAAATCTCCATGCTCACGACGAAAGAGAATACAATCATTACGGCAAGCATGGATGGTATCATAATCCATACCCACCATTGTTAGCATCTTTTTCGCTTCATCTCTTGATGTGGGCATGGTATTTGGTGTAGGCAACATCTTCTGGAGCAACCTATGACAAAGACACTATCCAAATGATGATTCTCAAAACAAACAATATCCAAATAATGAGTCAAATTAATGTAAGGGCTAACCTCATTAAGGCCGAGACACTTGTATCCGACCACCCATACTGTACTTGTAGATTTAAGATTGAGAGACAAGCACGTAGTTTAGACATCCTAGCACCCTCGTACAATTGTGTTAATTGCAACTCTCGCATTTTGACCTCAGACTCTGACATCACGTGTACGTGGGATGTAGTGCCCCTAAAAATGGAATCCATCATGTCGACCATACCCTCGTCGTCATCCGGGAGACTATAGTCTTGTTGAAAGTGAGAAGGTATATGTGTACCCTCGTCACCCTCCTCATCCTGTCATAAGCTCATTCGTGTAAATATAAGATCTTCTATTTCCTGGTATACAATAAGATTGCGAGCTTAAATAGCTTTGACTTACCGATGATCCATCAACATGTGCAACACCAACGGGGGGTACTGGTTCCGGCTCCTCCCCATACATCTGCAAGTGGTGCATGATAATACGACGTTGATGTCGTACTTCTCGCTTGCAATGAGTGCAATGATAGTATGACCTCTCCGTAAGCCACTTCGTGCTCCCGGGCATTGGTGCATCATCGGATGAGCTTCCACTCGTCCCTTCCATCTACACTTATAAAATCACAACATAAGCATGAAGAGGAGATATTGACAATTATAAGCATAGCATATTTGAGCTTCACTTGAGGCCATATAAAAAAAATGAACAGTAAGCGTCGCTATATAGCGACGTTTTTAATTAAAAACGTCGCTATCGTCGCTATATAGCGATGCTGCGGGTTAAAACCCGAAACGCCGAAACGCGCGGCGTTTTGCTTAATCCATTCCCTAATCTCTCAAGTAAGCAACCCAAAATCTCCGCCCACCTATTTTTTATGACCTCCCATCTATTCCAAGCAACCTCCCACTCTATTTTCCACTCCTCACTCTTCTCCTACCTCTTGTACTCCCTCTCTCTCCTTTTCCCTCTTTGGTTTCCTGAAAGAAAGTTCTTCAAGAGGTGAGTTTGTTTCAACAATGTAGGTTGTTTGTTTATTTTCCACTCCTCACTCTTCTCCTACCTCTTGTACTCCCTCTCTCTCCTTTTCCCTCTTTGGTTTCCTGAAAGAAAGTTCTTCAAGAGGTGAGTTTGTTTCAACAATGTAGGTTGTTTGTTTGTTAGCTTTAGTTTTGTGAGTGTTTCTACTTGTATTGCTAAACCTGTAAACTAGTTTTCATGCTTGATTTGAAAGGATTGAAACAAAAAACGAGATTTCAAGAAAGAAAGAAAGAAAGAAAACTCACCTCTTTTTTCTATATTTCTCTTCCTTCTCTTTCTCCTTGTCTCCTCAATCTCCTCCTTTCCTTGTCTCCTCAATCTCCTCCCTTCAAGAAGTTGCTTTTGTAATCTCCTCTTTCCACTAACATCTTATTTGAAAAAATGGGTTGTTTTCTCTCTTTTATAGGGCCAGTACACTACACCGAGCGGGACATGCTCTCTCTTTTGTAAGGCCAGTCCACTACACCGAGCGGGACATACTTTTACAGGTAAGTGCTTCCTCTTCTTTCCATTTATTATTTTTGTTATTTGCATTGGCCTGCAGCTAGCGCCTTAAGCGCTAGCTGCAGTGATGGGCATAGGAACCCTCTCTTCCCCTCTCTCTCTTTCCTTCTTCCCCCTTCTCTTTTTCTCCTTTTTCCCCCTTCTCTTTTTTCCCTCTTCTCTTATTCTCTCTTTCCCCCTTCTCTCTTTCCCCCTCATCTCTTTTCCCTTCTCTCTTTCCTTTCCCTCTTATTCTCTATTTCCTTTCCCTCTTATTCTCTTATGCTTATGCTTCTCTCATTCCCCCTTCTCTATTTCCCCCTTCTCTCATTCGCATAAGCTCTTTTTCCGCATGAGCATGAGCATGAGCATGAGCTTATGCTTATGCTTATGCTTATGCATAAGCATAAGCATGAGCTCATGCTTACGCTCATGCATGAGCATGAGCTTATGCTTAAGTTTCCGCATAAGCTTATACTTATGCATGAGCTTATGCGGAAATAGAGAATGAGAGAAGCTTATGCTTCTCTCATTCTCTATTTCCGCATAAGCTCCTCCTCTTTTTCCGCATAAGCTCCTCTTTCTCTTTTTATGCATAAGCTCCTTCTCTCTTTCCGCATGAGCATAAGCATGAGCTTATTCTTATGCTTATGCTTAAGCATAAGCATAAGCATAAGCTCATGCTTATGCTCATGCATGAGCATGAGCTTATGCTTAAGTTTTCGCATAAGCTTATGCTTATGCATGAGCTTATGCGGAAATAGAGAATGAGAGAAGCTTATGCTTCTCTCATTCTCTATTTCCACATAAGCTCCTTCTCTTTTTCCGCATAAGCTCCTCTTTCTCTTTTTATGCATAAGCGCCTTCTCTCTTTCCGCATGAGCATAAGCATGAGCTTATGCTTATGCTTATGCTTATGCATAAGCATAAGCATGAGCTCATGCTTATGCTCATGCATGAGCATGAGCTTATGCTTAAGTTTCCGCATAAGCTTATGCTTATGCATGACCTTATGCAGAAATAGAGAATGAGAGAAGCTTATGCTTCTCTCATTCTCTATTTCCGCATAAGCTCCTCCTCTTTTTTCGCATAAGCTCCTCTTTCTCTTTTTATGCATAAGCTCCTTCTCTCTTTCCACATGAGCATAAGCATGAGCTTATGCTTATGCTGATGCTTAAGCATCAGCATAAGCATAAGCTCATGCTTATGCTCATGCATGAGCATGAGCTTATGCTTAAGTTTCCGCATAAGCTCATGCTTATGCGTGAGCTTATGCGGAAATAGAGAAGGAGAGAAGCATATGAGCGTAAGCTCATGCTCACTCATGAGCATAAGCATAAGCTCATGCGGAAAAAGAGAAGGAGCTTATGCGGAAAAGTAAGAATGAGTTTCCGCATAAGCTTCTCTCCTTCTCTTTTTCCGCATAAGCTCCTCTTTCTCTTTTTCCGCATAAGCTCCTTCTCTTTTTCCGCATGAGCATACTCATGCGGAAAAAGAGAAGGAGCTTATGCGGAAAAAGAGAAAGAGGAGCTTATGCGGAAAAAGAGAAGGAGAGAAGCTTATGCGGAAACTCATTCTTACTTTTCCGCATAAGCTCCTTCTCTTTTTCCGCATGAGCTTATGCTTATGCTCATGAGTGAGCATGAGCTTACGCTCATGTTTCCGCATAAGCTCATGCTTATGCGTGAGCTTATGCAGAAATAGAGAAGGAGAGAAGCATAAGCTTCTCTCATTCTCTATTTCCGCATAAGCTCACGCATAAGCATGAGCTTATGCGGAAACTTAAGCATAAGCTCATGCTCATGCATGAGCATAAGCATGAGCTTATGCTTATGCTGATGCTTATGCGTGAGCTTATGCGGAAATAGAGAATGAGAGAAGCTTATGCTTCTCTCCTTCTCTATTTCCGCATAAGCTCCTTCTCTTTTTCCGCATAAGCTCCTTCTTATGCATAAGCTCCTTCTCTATTTCTGCATAAGCTCCTTCTCTTTTTCCACATAAGCATCCGCATAAGCTCATGCTAATGCTCATACATGAGCATGAGCTTATGCATGAGCTTATGCAGAAATAGAGAATGAGAGAAGCTTATGCGGAAACTCATTCTCTATTTCTGCGTAAGCTCCTTCTCTTTTTCCGCATGAGCTTATGCTTATGCTCATGAGTGAGCATGAGCTTATGCTCATGTTTCCGCATAAGCTCATGCTTATGTGTGAGCTTATGCGGAAATAGAGAATGAGAGAAGCATAAGCTCATTCTCTATTTCCGCATAAGCTCCTTCTCTATTTCCGATGCCTATGCTTTCCACATAAGCATAAGCATAAGCTCATGCTTATGCTCACGCATGAGCATGAGCTTATGCTCAAGTTTCCGCATAAGCTCATGCTTATGCATGAGCTTATGCGGAAATGGAGAATGAGAGAAGCTTATGCGGAAACTCATTCTCTATTTCCGCATAAGCTCCTTCTCTATTTCTGATGCCTATGCTTAAGCATAAGCATAAGCATAAGCTCATGCTTATGCTCATGCATGAGCATGAGCTTATGCTTAAGTTTCCGCATAAGCTCATGCTTATGTGTGAGCTTATGCGGAAATAGAGAATGAGAGAAGCATAAGCTCATTCTCTATTTCCGCATAAGCTCATTCTCTATTTCCGCATAAGCTCATTCTCTATTTCCCACTCTATTTCCCCCTTCTCTCATTTCCCCCTTCTCTCCTTCTCTATTTTCCCTCATCTCTTTCCCCTTCTCTATTTCCTCCTTCTCTCATTCTCTATTTCCTCATTCTCATTCTTTTCTTTCCTTTCCATCTTCTTTCCCTCTTTCCTTTCCCTCTTCTTTCCCTCTTTCCTTTCCCTCTTCTTTCCTTTCCTTCTTCTTTATTCTTGCCTATGCCTATGCCTATGAGAATGCTTATGTTTGTTTTTTGTTTTCTGTTTTCGTGTTTGTGTCTATGTTAGACATGGGATCACGTCGCTCATCCGACGAGTACGGACATCCTCGCAGGAGGAGAGCTCACGATCTATATGCTCCAGAGGACTTTGATTCCTCTCAGGCGACTACCCCGAGGACTACCGACTCCTCTCGGTCCTAGCACTGTGACTACCCCTGGTCTGACCCCTCTTCCACGTAGCACTGCGTCTACCCCTCGGGGAACTCCTTTGCTATCCACGCATGGCTTTGTCGGGACTCCCGACGAGTTTGTAGCGCAGATGAGCGATGAGGAGGCAGCGAGATTCTTCTCTCTGCTCTCTCAGAGGACCTCCGCAATTCCTTCCCCTACACCGACGGGTGGACGTACTGCCCAGCCATCCCCTCACGCCCCTTCGACCGCGGGATCATCACCTGCGCATGCCTCCCGTAAGGGAAGGAAGAGTAGGACAGGCGGCTGATGTTGTGCTGACTTAGGAGATGTAGACGAGTCAACACACTCACGCTCCTTTAGGTCTCCACTTGGTCCGGAGACACAGTATCAGCCAGGTCCCTTTCCCTCTCCTACTCCCACTGCTACTCCTCGATCCGGAAGCGGTCGCGCAGCTTCCACTCCTTCAGACTCTGCTACCGTCAGTCCCCCTTACTCATCAGGGGATCTCTCCTATCAAATCACATCTGCCGGAGAGATAATAGAAGACAAAAAAGGCAAAGCAGTGATGGCCGCCATGAGGAGGTTGATGAGTCATCACTTCAAGAGCGGCATAAATACCGATTGGCGGTATCAAGATGCCCAAAAGAAGCAGGCGGTGATCGATGAGTTAAAACAAAGATACCCTAATCCGCCAAATGTGGAGTTTAATGACAATTATATGCTCGAGCGCATGGGTTTGGTCCTAAAGCATCGTAGATCAACCTTGCGTACTTCCATTACAAAGGGGTTGGCTAAACCCAGCTGGGCAGACAAAGCTAATTGAAAGTACTTCAAGAAGCAACATAGGGACCATCCCGAAATGTTCGAGGGTCAGAGGAGGGCTACGAAGAGATGGCTGGACGTCGTAGGTACTTCGCAATTTGGTGCAGGCGGACGGTATGCGTTCGAGGCAACCGTGGTAAGTCTACTTCTTCCCATTTAATGTATTGTTCTATTTGTTTTACCTACATATTACATGCACTTTAGCTAACTCTAACTCTCGTAAATTGGATCCACAGCAAGCTGCGATGGGTCGTCTTCCTACGGATGCAGAGACGCGGTGCGCATTTCGGATAGGAACAAAGCCGTGGTTCATTGAGCAACTACTTGTAATCTCACTTTTTAATTTAAGTTCCAATCTAATTTTTGATTTATATGGTTCACTCTTAGGGTCAAAGCTCAAGCGTCCCATCATCGGAGGCGAGCGATCAACAGGGGCAAGGATCGGATGCAGGTGCCGAGGACGAGGGAGAAGATGCAGGTGTCGAGGACCAAGGAACAGGCCAACAAGACAAAGATGATTAGGATTCGGATGAGTAGTAGTAGTAGCATTTTGTATATCCGCTCGTTTGAGCAATTTTGTATCGCCCTTTCACAGGGTAATTTTGTTACAAACACTATTGTATATGTATATGCATTTTTTCCTCACCGTTTCACAAGAACAATTTTGTATCACCCTGCAAGCAAGGGAAATTTTGTTATAAAAAACTTTCTTTTGTAATTACAAAAAAAAAAAAGGATTAGTGGGGCTAAACAGGGCCAAAAGGAAGCCCTGTTTAGCCCCACTAACCCTTTTTTTTTACTTCTGTTAATCGTCGCTATATAGCGACGTTTACCAGTGTCGCTATATAGCGACGATTAACAGTGTCGCTATATAGCGACATTTATCATCGTCGCTATATAGTGACGATTAACAGTGTCGCTATATAGCGACGGTTTATAGCGACGCTCCTTTTCCGATGCTTTTAGCGACTTTTATAGCGACCTTTGCGCCCCGTCAAAAAAAAAAAATTTTAATGTAAAAAGCATCGGTATTTCCATCGGAAAATGGCCTATGCCTTGTAGTGCGTAAGTTTTTTATTTAGTTCATGAAACGCGTCTGTGCGCGCGTCTATGGGTGCTTTGTCTTGTTGTGATAGCTAGATCAACCCTTGAGACTTGAAAATATAAACTTCAATTGTGCATATTCGATTATTCTTTCCAACTTTCTAATGTTCCCTTCGATGTTCCCTTGAAAGTATTTGCAAATCACAAGATTGTCTCTAACTATTATGTATACCAAAATCATCCACAATCTCAATAATTACAACACAATATAGCTTGTAGACCATAAGGTTCTAGATTTCAATACAAAAGGAGACAAGATGGATACGAGCATATGTGCTCTCCCATCGCTTGACATGTTCTCCCATCCATCCCCTCACATCCAACATTATATCTGATATAATTAGAGCTTCATCCACCGCTTCTATCACCTATCATATTCTTCTATCACTCTATATTGCATTCAACATAGGTACAATATCGTATATCTCTTCGACTTTGCTATTGTCACTGAGTAGCTCAAGCTCATCTTCCTCTTCACTGAATGCACCCTCAGCAACTAATTCTGTGGTCAATCGTTGTCTAGCAATTCTCATTACAACGGCTTCGCTTGCTGCCCTAGCCGCAACATCAAATCCTTTCAACAATCCTAGATTTCCAAAGCAAAATACCAAATCTGCAGCTCTTGACGGCTTTAAGCAATTACGTCTCTTAGGATGAATCAAATCGTATTCTCTCCAATTTCGCTCACATGCACCCGATGATGCAGCAATAGAGAGCACACGAGTTGCAACATGCTATAACTCCAATGTCTCTCCACCATATTCCTTCGACCAAGTAGGTGCAATAGTCATCCTAGAACTCCCACGTACAAAAATCTATTCACATGAGATCTAAGAAACTCAGCAAGGAGATCTTAGAACTCCCACAAAAAAATTTCATAGACACAAAAACAAGCTCATTTATCACAACAAATCTAAGTAACTTACCAAAGAGATCCTAGACCTCCCTCCCATGTACAAAAATCTATTCACATGAGATCTAAGAAACTCAACAAGGAGATCTTAGAACTCCCACAAACAAATTTCATAGACACAAAAACAAGCCCATTTATCATAAGAGATCAAAGGAACTCACCAAAGACATCCTAGAACTCCCACATATAAAATCCTATTCACATGAGATCTAAGAAATTCAACAAGGAGATCTTAGAACTCCCACAAACAAATTTCATAGACACAAAAACAAGCCCATTTATCACAAGAGATCTAAGGAACTCACAAAAGAGATCCCAAGGAGATCTTAAAACTCCCACAAACAAATTTCATAGACACAGAAACAAGCCCACTTATCACAAGAGATCTAAGGAACTCACCAAAGAGGTCCTAGAATTCCCATGTACAAAAATCTATTCACATGAGAGTTAAGAAACTCAACAAGGAGATCTTAAAACTCCACAAACAAATTTCATACACACAAAAACAAACATATTTCTCACAAGAGATATAAGGAACTCTAAAGAGATCCTAGGATTCCCACGTACAAAAGTCTATTCACATGAGATCTAAGAAACTCAACAAGGAGATCTTAAAATTCCCACAAACAAATTTCATTGACACAAAAACAAACATATTTCTCACAAGAGATCTAAGGAACTCAACAAGGAGAGCCTCAAACTCTCACAAAAAAATTTTATCACAAAAGATCTAAGGAACTCAACAAGGAGATTCTAGAACTCCCATATCTAAAATTTTTTTTATCACAAGAGATCAAAGGAACTCAATACAGAGAACCTAGAACTTCCACAAACAAATTTCAAACACATAAATATCTAAAATATTTTTATGACAAGAGATCGAAGGTACTCAATAAAGAGAACCTAGAACTCCAACAAAGAAAAGAAAAGACCAAAACCAAAATCCAAACAAGAGATCTCAGGAACTCAAAATGAGATCCTAAAGCTCCCTAACAAAAATCTATCTTATTTCAAACCTTCTAGATTGCTTTCACAAACTTGAGGACCGTTCTCGAATCTCGCTGCCTCCTTATCGGTCATCTATGGTACAAACTCATCGGGACTCTCGACAAAGCCATGGGATGCTAGCAAAGGAGTTCCCCGAGGGGTAGTCAGAATGCTACATCCGAGAGGAGTCGGTAGTTGCAATGCTACATTTGAGAGGAGTCGTCGTAGGGGTAGGCCCCTGAGGTGTCACCTGAGCAAAATCAAAGTCCTCTAGAGAATAGAGATCGTGATGTCTCCTCCTGCGAGGCTGTCCATGCTCGTTGAACGTGCGACATGATCCCATGTCTAATGTAGACACAAACTGTAGACACAAACACGAAAACAAAAAACAAACATAAGCATAGGCATAGGCATAGGCATATGCTTATGAAAAGAAGACAAAAATAGAGGAAGAGAGAAGAGAAAGAAGAGAGAAAGAGAAGGAGAAGGAGAAAAGAAAGAAGAGAGAAGGAGAAGGAGAAGAGAAAGAAGAGAGGAAAAAAGAAGAGAAAGAAGAGAGAAGGACAAGGACAAGGACAAGGAGAAGGAGAAGGACATGCATAGGCATATGCTTATGAAAAGAAGAGAAAAATAAGAGAAAGAAAGGAGAAGGATATGCATAGGCATAGGCATATGCTTATGAAAAGAAGAGAAAGAGTGAGAAAAAAAGAAGAGAAGGGAAGGAGAAGGAGAAAGAGAAGGAGAGACGAAAAGAGAAGGAGACATATGCTCATGCATACGCATAAGCATAAGAGAAAGAAGAGGGAAAAAGAGCATAAGCATAAGAGAAAGAAGAGAGAAAGGATATGCTTATTCTTATGCATGAGCATATGAGCATAAAAGAAAAAGAGAGAGAGATTAAGCATAGGCAAATACATATGCTTATGAAAAGAGATCGAAAGAGGGGAAAGAGGGGGAGAAAGAGACAGGAAAAGAGGAAAATGAGACATGCTCTTGCATAAGCATAAGCATAAGCATAAGAGAAAGAAGAGGGGAAAAGAGCATAAGCATAAGAGAAAGAAGAGAGAAAGGATATGCTTATTCTTATGTATGAGCATATGAGCATAAAAGAAAAAGAGAGAAAGATTAAGCATAGGAAAATACATATGCTTATGAAAAGAGATCGAAAGAGAAACAAGAGTCAAAGGATATGCTTATTCTTATGCATGAGCATATGAGCATAAAAGAAAAAGAGAGAAAGATTAAGCATAGGAAAATACATATGCTTATGAAAAGAGATCGAAAGAGGGGGAAGAGGGGGAGAAAGAGAGAGGAAAAGAGGAAAATGAGACATGCTCATGCATAAGCATAAGCATAAGGGAAGGAAGCGGGAAAAAGAGCATTTAAGCATAAGAGAAAAGGGAGGAAAGGATATGCTTATTCTTATGCATGAGCATATGAGCATGAAAGAAAAAGAGAGAAAGCTTAAGCATAGGCACATACATATGCTTATGAAAAGACATTGAGAGAGGGGAAAGACAGAGGAAAAGAGATTGAAAGAGGGAAAAAAGAAGAGGGAAAAAGATCATAAACATAACAGAAGGAAGAGGGGGGTAGGCCATTGAAAGAGTGAAAAAAGAAGAGAAGGAAAGGAGGAAGAGGGGAAAAAGAGATTGAAAGAGGGGATAAAGAAGAGGGAAAAGGAAGAGAAGGAAGAGAGCAAAAGAAGAGGGAATAGGGAAAGAGAGGGGAAAAAGAGAGGAAAAGAAGAGGAAATAGGGGAAGAGAGGGGAAGAGAGGGTCCATATACCCATCACTACAGCTAGCACTTAAGGCGCTAGCTGTAGGCCAATGCAAGTAACAAAAACAACAAAAGAAAAAAAGAGGAAGCACTTTCTTAGTCCCGCTCGGTGTTTTGTGGAGTGGCCCTACAAAAGAGAGGAAACATACCATCTTTCAAATAACTAGTTAGAGAAAGAAGGAGTTTAAAGAAGCAACTTCTCAAAGGGATTGGGTTGACGAGACAAGCATAAGCCTACAAACAAGGAGAAAGCATAAGCTTACAAATAAGGAGAAAGAGGAGGAAGAGATACCAAAAAGACTAGAAGAGTTGAGTCTACTTTCTTTCACAAAATCTCGTTTTTTTTCTCTAACCCTTGAAAATCAAGCATGAAAACTATCACATAGCCTTAGCAATACAAGGAGAAACATGCTTCAACACTCACAAAATGAAATCTCACAAAAAATGAACCTACATTGCTTAAAGAGACTCACCTTCTTGAAAAACTTCTTTTCACACAAGCAAAGAGGGAGAAGGGTGGAGAGGGAGCACAAGCATTAGGAGAGGGGTTGAGTAGTGGTGAGGAGTAGAGAATAGAGAGGAGGGAAGCGAGGTCATCGGATATAAGGTGGGAGGAGAGATTTCTTTTCTCACAATAGAGATGCTAAAGAAAGCGCTGCGCCACAGGGTTTCGGGTTTAAGCCCATAGCATCGCTATATAGTGACACTGGTCAGTCACTATATTGTGACACTTGTCAGTTGCTATATAGCAATGCTTATATTTAAAAGCATTGCTATATAGTGATGGAACAGAGCAAAAGGTCGCTATATAGTGACATTTCAGGGCACTTATTGTTAAAAGCTACAAAAGAAGCTCATAGGTGGCTATTTTATTACTGTTAATAGATTTCCTTGCAACTTATGTTGTGATTTTAGAAGTGTGTAGATGGAAGGGACGAGTGGAAGCTTGTCAGATGATGCGCCAATGCCCGGGAGCATAGAGTGGCTTACAGAGAGGTTGTATTGTCATTGCACTCATTACAAGCGAGAAGTATGACATCAACGTCGTATTATCATGCGCCACTTGCGAATGTATGGGGATAAGCCATAACCAGTACCCACCGTTGGTGTTACACATGTTGATGGATTATCGATAAGTCAAAGCTATTTGAGTTCATGGTTAATATTGGATACCACTATGATACGAAACCTTGAGACAAGATCTTATATTTACACGAAATCTTAAAACAAGATGAGGAGGCTAACGAGGGTACGCATATACCTTCACACTTTGAGCAAGACTATAGCCTCCCGGATGATGAGGAGGGTATAGTCGAGATGATGGATTCTATTTTTAGGGGCACTACATCCCATGTACACGTGATGTCAGAGTTTGAGGTCAAAATGCAAGAGTTGCAATCAACACAATTGTATGAGGATGCTAGGATGTCTAAACTACATGTTTGTCTCTCAATCTTGAATCTGCAAGAAAAGTATGGGTGGTCGGATACAAGTGTCTCGGCCTTAATGAGGTTAGCTCCTGCATTAATTTGACTCATTATTTGGATATTGTTTGTTTTGAGAATCATCATGTATGCTTGAGAATCATCATTATTCGAAGCCTTTGTATTCTCACTTTTTCTCTCTTTTATCCCCACTTTTTCTCTTTTCACTTTCTCTCTTTTTCTCTCTTATTTTCTCTCTTTTTCTCTCTTATCTCCTCTCTTTTCCCTTTTTCTTCTCTCTTTTTCTCTCTTATCTCCTCTCTTATCTCTTTTTTCTCCTCTCTTTTCCTCTCTTATCTCCTCTGGTTTAAGCCTATAGCGTCGCTATATAGTGACACTGGTCAGTTGCTATATTGCAACGCTTGTCAGTCGCTATATAGCGACGCTTATATTTAAAAGCATTGCTACATAGTGACGAAACAAAGCAAAAGGTCGCTATATGGCGACATTTCACGGCACTTATTGTTAAAAGCTAAAAAAGAAGCTCATAGGTGGCTATTTTATTACTGTTAATAGATTTCCTTGCAACTTATCTTGTGATTTTAGAAGTGTGCAGATGGAAGGGCCCAGTGAAAGCTCGTCAGATGATGCGCCAATGCCTGGGAGCACAAAGTGGCTTACAGAGAGGTTGTATTGTCATTGCACTCATTGCAAGCGAGAAATATGACATCAACGTCGTATTATCATGCACCACTTGCGAATGTATGTGGTGGAGCCTGAACCAGTACCCACCATTGGTGTTGCACGTGTTGATGGATTATCAGTAAGTCAAAGCTATTTGAGTTCGTGGTTAATATTGGATACCATTATGATATGAAACCTTGAGACAAGATCTTATATTTACACAAAATCTTAAAATAGGATGAGGAGACTGAGGGTATGCATATACCTTCACACTTTGAGAAAGACTATAGTCTCCCGAATGATGATGAGGGTATGGTCAACATGATGGATTCTATTTTTAGGGACACTACATCCCATGTACAAGTGATGTCACAGTCTGAGGTAAAAATACGAGAGTTGCAATCAACACAGTTGTATGAGGGTGCTAGGATGTTTAAACTACGTGCTTGCCTCTCAATCTTGAATTTGCAAGCAAAGTATGGGTGGTCGGATACAAGTGTCTTGGCCTTAATGAGGTTAACTCCTACATTAATTTGACTCATTATTTGGATATTGTTTGTTTTGAGAATCATCATGTATGCTTGAGAATCATCATTATTTGAAGCCTTTCTATTCTCACTTTTTCTCTCTTTTATCCCCACTTTTTCTCTTTTTACTTTCTCTCTTTTTCTCTCTTATTTTCTCTATTTTTCTCTCTTATCTCCTCTCTTTTTCCTTTTTCTCCTCTCTTTTTCTCTCTTATCTCCTCTCTTACCTCTTTTTTCTCCTCTCTTTTCCTCTCTTATCTCCTCTGTTTTCCTGTCTTATCTCCTCTCTTTTGTCCTTTTTCTCATCTGTTTACCTCTCTCTTTCCTCCTCTCTTTCCTCCCACGTGAAGCTTCAACAACTTTTTCTCCTCTCTTTTTATGTCTTATCTCCTCTCTTTTGTCCTTTTTCTCCTCTATTTTCCCCTCTCTTTCCTCCCACGTGAGGCTTCACTTTTTCTCTTTTCACTTTCTCTCTTTTTCTCTCTTATTTCCTCTCTTTTTCTCTCTTATCTCCTCTCTTTTCTCCTTTTTCTCCTCTCTTTCTCTCTCTTATGTCCTCTCTTATCTCTGTTTTCTCCTCTCTTTTTCTCTCTTATCTCCTCTGTTTTCTTGTCTTATCTCCTCTCTTTTGTCCTTTTTCTCATCTCTTTTCTGCTCTCTTTCCTCACACGTGAAGCTTCAAGAGCTTTTTCTCCTCTCTTTTTCTGTCTTATCTCCTCTCTTTTGTCCTTTTTCTCCTCTCTTTTCCCCTCTCTTTCCTCCTCTCTTTCCTCCCACGTGAAGCTTCAATAGCTTACTATTGAGCAAACAAATACAGACTTTTGTCACTCTAATTCAAAGAATGCAAGAGTCTGTAAATGTTTGCTCAATGTCAGGTAAGATTCTAAGCTTTCTTTATATCTTTCAGGGATTCCAAGCTATAGGATTAGTGTACCAAATCATCATTATTCGAAGCCTATGTATGTTTGAATTGTGATATGTTGCTCTAGAAAATGTTGCCTGCACCAAATACCATGCCCGCATCAGAGATGAAGCGAAGAAGATGCTAACAATGGTGGGTGTGGATTATGATACCATCCATGCTTGCTGTAATGACTATATTCTCTTTCGTTGTGAGTATGGAGATTTGGCTAGTTGTCCGAAATGTGGGGAACAACGATATAGAGATGACTTGTAGGGTGAGCAGATACTGATAAAGGTCTTGAGACACTTTCCCGTCATTGCAAGAATATAGCACATGTTCCGATGCAAATCCATAGCAGAGTTGATGAGATGGCATGCATCTCATCAGTCCACTAATGACACATTGAGGTTTCCTGCAGATTGTGCACCTTGGAAGCACATAGACAATCAGTGGTCAAACTTTGCAAGGGAGCCACGCAACTTACATTTTGGACTTGCCATGGACGATGTGAATCCTTTCAGGTTATTCTCGACATCTTGGTCGACATGACCCATAGTCGTGGTGAATTACAATATCCCACCATGGCTAACAATAAAAAAGGGACACCTCATGCTTGCACTACTTGTGCCAGGGAAGTATAAGGCAAAAAATATGGATGTGTACATGGCACCTTTGATAGAGGAGTTACAGATATTATGGAGAGGAGTGTGGGTCTTCGATATTTCCAGAGCTCCTAAACATACCAATGATATTTTGGTCAGGGGTATCTTTATGTGGACCATGCATGACTACCCAGGATATGGAGACGACGCAGGTACGTGGTTGTGCCTCTACATGTATAATATAGGATTATGCTTTTATGACTCTCTTTCGCATGCATGTCTTATACTAACACCTTCATGCACGCGTGTAGGACTTGTTACAAGTGGGTACCATGCTTGTCCTATTTGTGGACTGGGTTTGAAATCTCTTGCACGAAACTCCAAACATATGAGGAAAAATGTTTATGAAGGTCATGCTCGATACCTTCTGCTGGACCATCTCGCGCGTGGAGGTCAGCTTGATCCACCACCATCATATTTGAAGGCAAGTAACGGGATTCAGGCTTAGAGGGCAAATGGAGAGGAACCTCATCTTGGTATGAAGAGGCTATCGATCTTTCACGAGCTTCCTTATTGGGGTTAGTTACAAATCAATCATCAATCCTCACAGTTGGATTATTGTGGAACCATCGAAATCTATGAAGTTGATTTCAGACGATTTAGTATTTTCATTCTTGATGTAAAATGGTTTAGAACTATTTACAACGATCCCCATGCGACAGTGAGAAAAGATAGTAGCGGTTTCTTTGCAATAGACTCCACCAAACTTTGGACTGATGAAAGTGATACTTTTGTTCTTCCCGAGCACTGTGAGCAGCTGCATACTGTGAATATGGAGATGCCACTACCAATGTCGGATCCAATTGATCGAGATGAATCTAGTGAAAAAGATGAAGATCACAATATGAGCCAAGAGGAAGATGCACATAATGACATCACATGAGAGGAAGATGGAGATCACGATATTGAGGAAGAAGACAATGATCATCAAGAATCACCACACTTTATTGAAGAAGATGATCAAGTACTTTTAGGTGAATGTACGATGCTAGAGTACGATGATGATATAGGAGATCAACTCGGTATAGAGTTAGAGATAGACTTGTTTGGCACGTTAGACTTGGCTCAAGATGAAACCGTTGATGTAAATGCTCTTGATGTACATGCTCTCGTACTTTTATTCTCTCAAAAGATCAAACATGTATGAAAATTCAAAAAAAATTGCCATTGGAGAAAACTAACTTTTAAGGTCGATATGAGAAAAAAAACTCTCTGTAAAACGTCGCTATAAAAAAGTATCTTAGTGTCTCTATATAACGACACTTACAATTCTGATAAAAGTTGCTATATAGAGACTTTAGCAATGGTCGCTATATAGCAACGTTTGACTAAAGTCGCTATATAGCGACCCTTGACAAGGCGCGCTTTCAATATCGATGATTAGCACCCCGCAATATACACTAAACATCGGTACTTAAACATCGCAGTAGGATCCGTGTGCAGTAGTGAACGAACCAATTGTATGCCATTCATCTTGTCTTGTAATAATAATAATAAAAGCAAACCACCGCATTGGTGGTAGTTAATATCCTAGTGTGGAACCAATTGCCGAGCTGCAACCAACCAATGCTATTACACTAGAACGAATCATGTTGCTGCAAACTGCTATCCTAAAATAGATACTTTGCCCAAGTAAAATTTGGAGAAAATAAATAATTCAATATATTACATACAGATTATATAGATTACATCTCAAAGACTCCTTTCCTTCAGATTACATCTCAAAGACTCCTTTGCTTTAGGGGGCTGTTCCATATTGCTTTGAGTAGGTCACCTTTTTTAGCTTTTGGATTGTAGGCTCAATCCTCCTTGCTCCTTTCCTAAAGGGGGATGGTTTCTTCCTTTAGGGGCCCAGCCCCTCCCTTCATGTCGCTTCATCTTTCCTTGCTTTGAGCTTCCTATAAGTTGTAGGCTTGGCTCTTCTTGCTCCTTTCCTGAAGGGGCCTGGTTCCTCCCTTCGGGCTCCTTTTCCTCTAGTCAGGGTTTTTGCAATTCAAGCTCCTTATCTTTTGTGCTTTTTGCCCTAATGGCAAATTGTGTTGCAGCATCTACTTTCTCGTCGTAGATAGTTGTAGTAGCAGGCATGCACATGTGATTTGGGCAATGGCAAATGTTATTGTCTACATAGCGATTCTGCATGCACAAGCACACCAAAGCAAAAAACATGCATAGGGTGGTAGCACACATGCTCTAGTGGAGACCCTTGATTCCCACGATCAATTCCCCCCATATCTGCATGTCACCACCTTAAATGCCATGGTCACAAAGGGCCTCTATATCATTGTGCTCTATGGGTTCCCCCTAGACATCAATGAAGGCCTCAAGATTTCCACAGCAGAGTACTGTGGTCTTGTTGGGGGGGCCATAATCTGAGTCTTGGCAATGTGCATGGTCTTCGGCCTCTCCATTGTCTTCTCCATTGGCTCCCTAAAAAATTTTAATGCAACAAGCTGGGCTAGCAGCAATACTATGTTGTACAAATTTCCTCTTACTCAACGAGGCTTATAATCACTCAACAATGGTTGGATGTAATCTTTTGGCCTCCAAGCCTCTCAACGATCTTTTGGCTCATTGCATGTAATCTTTTGGTCTCTAAGGCTCTCAGAAATTGCTGAGTTTTAACACTTATGTAATCTCTTTTGTTCAATTTGATACTCTCAGTATGCACTATTGTTAACTTTTATATTTGAGTGGTTATGGTCGCCAGATGTAATCTTTTGGTCTCTAAGGCTCTTAGCAATTGCTGAGGTTTTATAAATATAAGATTCTGTGTTCAATTTTTGCTTAGTATAAGTTGTTAATTTTTATATAACTTGTTATTAGACAATGATAGGTGGCAAAGTTATTGCCCACTGAGAGGTGGCAAAACTGTGGCAGAAGGTTGCGTGATGAGAGGTAGTTTGCACTACCAGCGTGTTCAGAATGATAGAGTGCATCTCATTATTATGCCAAGAACTAGTGCGGTGGTCTCTCCAAGCCAACTTTGAGTTTTCATGATCTACATGGGCATACTGGCCAGTGACTGGTGGCAAAGCTGCTGCAAAAATTTGCTCGACGATTGGTGGTCATGCCTAAGACTGCACTGCACGAAGCATTGCAGAGATTCATGACATAGTGCAGTCGAGCCCTACAATGTTCAGAATAAATAGATTGCATCTCATCATTATGCCAACACGGCCTCGATGTAGTTGGCTTGTGAGAATAGAACGTGGAAATGTCTCCTCCACTAAACAAACTGCCTCCACTGACATAACTCGAGCATTCTCAAGTGTGGTGAGATCTATTTCCTTTGAGCTCACATACCTCACAAGCTCGCCCATCTTGTAAATACAATCTTTCACGTCCTTCGACGCACTACGTGAAATGCTAGTAGGTAGTATGAACTAAACCCACAAGGAGGTGGTTGATTAGTTGCTTATAATTATTCACTCACAAATTTGAAAGGAAAAAGATTTTATGCACATAAAATACTTATTGGAGCATCTTGTGCCAATCATGAGATTTCAAGTCATATAATTGCTCTACACCTCTTTTCTTGCTCTTTGTAAAGGCTCCCTTCAAATAGCTCATGCATCCAGTGGGAGTATGAATTGTAGTAATAGCGCGCTTCACCATCGCCATCTCTAGCTTTGATAACATCCACAGTGCACGAGGTAAAAAAACACGCCCATTTGGTCCCTCTTGTGGCCAAGCTTCACGCATCCTCCCTGTGGTACGTAGATCCTCCCTTATGCCTGCGGAATCTCGTGTCCCATTCAAATGCTCCCAAATGGTAGATGCCACATTCTTGAAGATATGCATGGGATCAAGCAGGTGATTGATCTTGAGGTGGGACCAATATGGTAAACGATAAAAGATGGAGTATCTAAACAAAATAAAGTGTTAGCGAGTAATCATTATTTCCAGCCAATATAGCACACAATAGTTACAAACCCTTACCTGATCATGCCAAGTGGTGGAGGAGTCATGGAACCGTCCCGAATTCTCATCCAATCTCCCACGGTGAGTGATTGTGGGAGGACTTCATTCCAAGGGGCAACATATCTAGGATAATCAGGTGGGAGAAATCGATGGTGATTCTCATAGATGATCTTATTCAATGCATCTACCCGTGAGGCAACTAGCGAAGGACCACAAACAGGTTATGCATGGTAACCCGATGTAGTGAGACCTGAACAATAGATGCAATTAAGAGTTGAAGGTGGGTTTAGGATGCCACATCCTTTGCCGCCTATTCATAATTAGAAGTGCAATGCTTACCTGAACACTCGCCATAGCCTGGGAAGTCATGCATCATCCACATCAAGACTACTTTGCAGTTGAAGTCTCGTGACGAGGGAGGCCTCCTCACATCATGCACCTCGATACCTCTCCAAAGTATCTCTAGCTCGTCAATTAAAGGCTCTAAATAAACATCAGGGTTTTTGGCTTTATGTTTCCCTCGAATTAGAAGGGACAGCATAACATGTCCTTTCTTAATAGCCATAGACGGTGGAAGATTATAATTCACCAATATCACTGGCCATACACTGTAAGACATGCTTTTGAGACCAAATGGATTCATGCCGTCCATACCCAATCCAAGTCTCAAGTTCCTAGGTTCTTCCTTGAAGCTTGGCCATGTGTCTTCAATATGCTTCCACGCAGGAGAGTCCGCGGGAGTTCTCCACTTGCCATCGGTTGATCGATAGGAGGAATGCCATGACATGAGCTCTACAATAGATTTGCACTTGAACATATGTTAGATGTGAGGGATTATGGGAAAATGTCGCAGAACCTTACGAGGCACATCCAAAGTTTTGAGATCTGCTCTATATCTTGCCTCTCCACAAGTAGGACACTCTCTTGCATCCTTATGTAGTCCACAAAACAAAACGCAATCATCGACACATGCATGGATGCGCTTGTAATCTAATCCTCCAAGAGAGGTCACATGTTGCTTTGCCATATCTCTTGAGGTCAGTAATTTATTCTCCCTTGGAAGCATTTTACACAATAGCCTGCACGTGAAGACCATAAATGAGGAAAAGCATTCGAGTAATTGACCCACTAGCATAATTCACCATGTTTGCAAAATAGACTTTAAAGCTTACTTGAGTAATGCATTCAAACTTGCATTGCTCCATCCATAGATGGTTTGCAAGTTTAGTAACTCAAGGGAGGCACGTAGAACAGACAATGTGCAGCCCTCAAACAGTGGAGTCGATGTTGCAGTAAAAAGATCATCCTGCTCCATGCTATCATCCCTCCCTTCAGATTGAAGGACATATAAATCCCGCACCATATCATCAAACACCTCCTCCTCCACAGCTTCATGAGGTAATGGGGGAGGGCAACTATCACCATCACTCCATGCATCCATAACGGTCCCTCCTGAAGATCCCACCTCATATCACCGACGCTTCGCCTCCTCACGGCGAGCATAGGGCAACATATGCAGGTGTGGCACTGCATCCTGTATCAAATTAAAATGGGATCATAACTCAAACATATGAACACCCATAGGTATCTCAATCAATCTTAACTTACAAACCCTTACCCTATTTACAGTCGCATCCCATTCTCCATACTTTGAGATGTGATTGATTGTAATCCTGCGTGCACGATACATGTTTCCTTGACATCGATCACACATACATTTGATTTTTTGCTCCAACCACATTTCGCGATGGTGGATACGAAGGGATTCATCCTCACTGGAGCTACTTGTTGAAGATGAAGACATCCTATAAACAAACAACCCAAAAAAATTTGCTCTTCTTCAAATGTTTAATTTTAAACTGTGTGGCGCATCTAAAGGCGCGTCTGAAAGTGCGTCTGCTTCTTCTATGGTGCGCATCTAAAACCGCATCTACTCTGTGTCTTTACACGTGCAAAAAGATGCGCTTTTAGATGCGCCTATAGACGTGGCTTTTAAACATGCTTTTTTCACGCTCGCTTTGCTTTTCTTCACATTACTTATACTTCGCGCGACTTGCTTGTTTCCTTATTAGCAAATCCACAGTTTCGATGCTTAAGAGGAAGGCACCCACACTTACTTCCAAGCTTAAAGGAGAGGAGGGCAAACAAGGAGGAGAAGCAACTTTGAAAAAGGAGAAGAACCTTCCATACCTCTATCCAACGTAAGTCCTTTTGCAGTTGATCTTTTTTGGAAGTTTGCTCTCTTTGGATTTGTACTTTCTCGTATCCAAAAAACGCATGATCTGGGTATTAGTGTCACGTTTGTGTGTTGGGCACAATGTCCTTTTCTACTTTTTGGAAAAGTCCATTTGTTAAAGCGCATCTATAGGCGCATCCCAGAGTGCATCTAAACCCGCGTCTACAGGCACATCTAAACGCACGTCTAGTCTATTTGCAGACATAGGCAGCCATGTCTATAGACACGCCGTTACACGCGAAAATAGATGCAGTAATCAGACGCATCTATAGATGTGCTCCGACAGTAATCCTTCCCCTTTCTTCTCCTCTCATCAGTAATAGATTTTTTTTCTTTTTTTCAGTTCATCATGTGGCCAAGAAGTGCTTCCAACTCACCTGATCCCCGGGAGTCTATTTTTAGGGACTTATATAACCTTTTAGGGCACCCTCCTAGTCCTACAGAGTTATACGGGTATATGACGGGTACCCTAAACACCCCCCAGGAGTTGGCACTATAGACTCCAAACCACCCCACACCAGCTGAGATCACCCTAGCGGAGTCAGCACAGCCTAGCCGGCTACACAGCGCAGGCCCATCTCCCATGCCATCTTATGCCCCTTTCCCCATGCCATCTTATGCCCCTTCTACCATTCCGTCTTATGCCCCTTCCCCCATGGCGTCAGGAGGACCTTCTCTCTCGCAGAGCCATCGACGTACTCCTGTGCAGTTGAGACTCGGTTCTCCAACTACGACTGGTCAGCGTAGTCCCGTGTAGTCTCCAGCTACGAGTGGCCAGCGTATGAGCTTGACACGACATGGTAGCAGGAGTAGTAGCAGGGAGAGCGATGGGGGATGCATGGCACAGTGCTTTGGGAGTGGTGGCAGTGAGGACGATGATGATTCTGATGATTTAGACATGCCTCCGAGTGATGGTACGATATTCTTTTTTTTTTGCCGAAAAAACAGTTCTAATTATATTACTTCGAGAACAAGATACAAGAGGTCAGCTTATAGCTGACGGGCTGCGTTCACAAACCGGACGCAGCCCAAAAGGTAGCATAATAAATCATACTCTCACGGAGGAATATGCTGAGTGTGAATGAACAGCCATCGGGGTGGTGAGTAGTGCCACCGAAGGCCCTGCGTAGTCTGCTCGAAGAAGAGGCTCTGTGAATCCCAAGCCTGGAGGAAGCGTCTCCGCTTCTCCTGACCAGCCCGGGAGTCTCCCTGAATCTGGTCCCACTGGCCTCTGAGGGTATGAATAATCTCACTCCAAATCTCCGCCATGATCTGGGCAGTCGATAAGGAGGTGCCACCGAGGATCTGCGCGCAGCGCGAGGTCCAGATGTGCCATCCTGTAATGCTGCTGATAATCTCCCAGACTGGCTGCCTCTCCCGAACTCCTGTATCAGCCTCTGCTAGGTGCTGTGGGATACCCTCGAGCGGCCCCCACGTCCCCTGTGTGATAAGGAAAGTGGGGTCCTGCTGGCATGCCTCGAACAAGTGATGAAGACCAGGTGCGGTGCTGCACCAACAGAACGCGCCCCAAGTGATCACTCCTAGCTCTGGTGCTGCACGAGTAAGAAGCCCGAAAGTCCACCTCCACACTTCCTGGGCGCGCATGCAGCTCCACAGGCAGTGTTTTGGTGACTCCTCATCCGCATGGCAAATCTGACAGCAACCGTCCTGGCCTATCTGCCTCAACCAGCTCCCCACTGGAAGACCTTTGTGGGTAAGAAGCCACAGGAAGTACGAGATCTTCCGCGGCCGCCAGCTCTCCCACAAGGCCTTCCAGAAAGCCTGCAAAAAGAACCTGGAAATACCCTGTGCGTACCAGCTAGGACGCTGGGTGGGGGGGCGGCTCTGCATCCTCCCGAGAATTCGCCTGCCCAGAGTCGTGCTGTACGCGAAGAAGGAAGTCTGCCCCTGTCCTGTCACAATCTCTGGCCACCACCACTCTCCTGGGTCCCACTCAAGCTCTGACAAGGCCCGCCCCTCCCAGAGCCAAAGACGCCAAAGCTGCAACTGGTCCTGCTCGATACTAGGGTCGGTATGCCAGACCTTCCCCAGAAGGCCTACGACCCTAACCCTCTGCCACGGTAGTAGGGGGTCAATGAGCGCATCCTCTCTCCTGAGTCGTCCGTCCCCTGAAACCGCAAAGAAGGCGATAGAGGAGTCATCCAAACGTCCTGCGACCACCAGTGGGATGCCACGGGGGGTGAACTGTCCCAGCCAGTGGGTGTCTCCAGGCATGAGGACCTGAGGCTCAGGTGGAGCCAACCAAGCGGCTGGGATCGCTCCGTCGATCTCCGTGCGTCTCGCCTGGACTCCGCGTGCACCTCCCGCTGCGTCTGCCAGATCGGCCATCTCCAGATGTCTGTACGTATCCCTCCAAACTCGAAGGGACCGGGCTGGCCCCCTCATCCAGCCGTCCCACCTGATATGTGATCTCTCCCCCAACTGAAGGCCCTCGGCGTCTCTGACCTGCCCATTCCAGACGAGCGGCTGGCGATCGATCTCCTCCTGACAGCTGGGCTGGGACTGAATGAGACTGAGACGGAGCCGCCTCCAAACCATGAGGAGGCTACGAACGAGTGGGGAGCGGGGCTGAGTGAGCGGGGCGGAAGTGAAGATCCACCTGAAGGACGGTAGCCACTCTCCACCTCGGCGCGGGACACAAGAGCCGACTCCCTGCTGGAGTAACATCTTCCACGTCTGCCCCCCTGGGGTCAAACCGCGGATGATAAGCTTGCCTAACAAGGCCTGACTCTGAAGCTCTGGATCAATGACCCCCAGACCCCCCTCCGCCTGCGGAAGAATGACTGTCTGCCAAGCAACCCTGGCTCTGGTATCTCTCTGCCCATCCTCCCCAGACCAAAGAAAGTTCCGAACCAACCTCCTGAGCTGTGCCACGCTGGATCTCGAGAAGCACCAACAGGAAGCCACATACCAAGCCGTGGCTAGAAGGACCTGGTTAACTACTAAAGCACGACCTGCAAGGGACAGCTTAGCAGTGCTCCAGAAAGCCAGCTTCCGTCGGATGGAATCTAGCACCGGGAGAAACTGCTGGGCTGGCGTAATGTCTAGGCCAACCTGGAAGCCAAGGTATCTAGCTGTCTGACCACGTGGAATCCATCTGAAGCCCAGGAATCGCCCCCACTGAGAACACGCCCCCGGGTCTGTGAGAAAACCAACTGATTTGTTCCAGTTGATTTTCGCACCAGCGGCCGAGCAGAAAACCTCCAGGGCCATCCGCACCCTCTCTAGCATCCTCTCATCGTCCTGGACATAAAGGGCTGTATCATCTGCGTACTCTGAGTCCAGAAGCTCCGTGTCCTCCCGGAGTGGAAGGCGAACACCCCTGAGCCCTGTGGACCTCGCCCGAAGGTAGTAAGTCATGGCCTCGGCGAAGAAGAGAAACAGATAAGGAGCCAGGGGACAACCCTGACGTACTGATCTCTCCAAGCTGAAACGCTCACCCATCCTGCCTCCAATGATGACTCTGCTAGACGCTGTCCTGTACAAAGCTGAGATACCCTGAATCCAGCCTGCCGGGAAACCTAGCCGCTCCAGAGTCCCCTCCAAAAAGGACCAATCCACGCGATCGTAGGCCTTCTCGAAGTCGAGAAGTAAAATGGCAAGGTGTGAACCGCTGTACTGAGCCCACTCCGCCGCCTCTGAAAAGGTAAAGACATTATCCAGGATACTGCGGTCCTGGACAAAGCCTGTCTGAGTGTCATGGACAAGGTCTGGGAGTAGAGGTCGAACTCTGGCACTGATCATCTTGGCGAGGATTTTGTAGGCAGTGGTAAGGAGAGTGATCGGACGCCACTGGCGGATCTCCTGTCTATCTCCTCCCTTCGGGATGAGGCAAATCAGTCCCGAGGAGAGGCTCTCTGGCATCTGACCGCTGCTGAAAATCCCCTGCAGAGCTGCAAGGAGGGGCTGATGGATCTGGTCCCAGAAGGAGGTGAAGAAAGCTCGGGATAGCCCATCCTCACCTGGGCATTTCTGCCCATCAATAGCCATCAAGGCCTCCAACATCTCATCCGCGGTGAACGGCGCCAACAACGACGCCTGCATGCTGGGCTGGACCAGGGATGGAATGTGCCTCCACACCTCCTCACGGTCACGACTAGCACGAGGGGCAAGTGGCTCCTGCTGGAAGAGGGTCCTGTAGAAGTCAGTGGCCAACCCCATGACCTCCCCCGGGTCCGTAACAGTGTGACCATCCGCTGTCCTGAGACTCCGTAGCTGATCACCTGCAGCTCTCTGGCCGTGTGTCCTGAAGAACTCCCTGCACATCCGGTCACCCTTCCGGGCCCAGAAGGAGAGAGAGGCGTGATAGGAGAACTCGGAGCGACGCTGGAGGGTCTCCTCCAAGAGGGCTCTGGCTCGAAGGGCCTGGATCCGAAGCTCCTCCGAGCCCGGGGAAGACTGCTGAAGTCGCTGAATGGAGGCGAGGTCCCTCCGAAGAGCTCTCTCTCTGCCCCACCAATCCTGTCGAACCTGTAGGGCTGCGAGCTGGCAGATCTGGCTGGACTCCTGCAGAGCCTGCGCGACCGAGTCTACCAGATCCATGCCCTCCCCCCAATCTCTGTCCCAAAGACTGCAAATGCTGCTACGGACGTCCACCCTCGAGAAGATGGAATCGGGAATCCTGCATGATCGGGGGGGGAGAGTCTGGGCTACCGAATCTAATGAGAGGAGCACAGGCGCATGGTCGGATAGTGTCGTCCCTGGAACAATGCCCGCCTGGCCACCTCTGCTGATGGCCCAATCACTGACATAAAACCTATCAAGCCGCTCCAGGAGTCTGCCTCCTTCCCTGCGGAAGCCCCAAGAGAAGTCCAGGCTCCCGTGCCAACGCCGGAAGGACGGGTCTCTCCAACTGTCCCTCCCTCCTGTCGCGAAGATGAAAGAATCCCAAGCTGACTGCTCTGCCTGAGCCATACCTGTGAACTCCGGATCTCTACCCTGCTGGTCCTCCAAGGTCTCCAGGTTGTTGAAGTCTCCTCCAACAATCCAGGATTCCATGTCTGGAAGAATCCCTGTGAGTGTCCTCCAAAAGGTGGCTCTGCATCTGAGGTCTGTGGGAGCATAAATGTTGAGGATTCCTATCTTGGAACCCTCCAAGTTCAGGCCTACCCAAAGGGCTCGGCCTGGGATCAACGTGCCGTGACCGAAAACTGACTGAGCTAACTGCTCGCACACGGAGGTACAGACCCCCCCGCTCCTCCCCTGTGCGCCGATCGAAGGCTCCCAATAAGTGTAGGAGCGTCCAGGGAGAACCTTCCCGCAGCTACGGGCATGAGCCGCAGAAAGCTTGTGCTCCTGGAGCAGCAGTACATCCAATCGACCAATCACTGCAGGCTGAAGTTCCTGACGCAGAATGAGCTTCCTGGGACCACGGGTACTCGAAGAGTGAAACCCGTTCACATTCCAGGAAACGAGGTGTAGGCTCATGGAGAGGGATGGGGGGCTGCGAACAGCTGTCTGCTCGCAGAAGAAGTCGAAGAAGAATCAGACAGATCGGAGTGGAGGCGCTGCCGCTTGTGAGAAGGTTTGGAGGGGGAGACGGGGTCGTCCTGCCCGTTCTTCAAAACCTTCAGCAAAGGCGAGAGGCCTCTAGTGCCATGAACAAATGCTTTCTCGAGCCAGCTCGAGATCTCTGAAGCAGTCATCCCGTAGAAGGTTCGGAGTTTCTGTTGGGACCAAGCTCTGACATCCTGGGGAAGAGGCCATGTCAGGGGGGGTCTGAGGATCACGATCAATCGGAAACGTTTGGCAGCGCAACGCCACCGCAAGCGCACATCGCCCTCGGACCACTGAGTCTCGAGGAGCTGCCCACCGGACGGGCCTATCCAGGAGCAAATCTGGGCGTGTGTCTGCTCTCTGAGAGCCTCCCACACCGAGTCGTCTGTCCAGGTCTCGGTGCCATCGCTGAGGAACGTGAAGGCGAAGCTAGGGCCATCCCTGGGAGCCAAGGCACCAAGCCTCCCATCCGCCCCTTTGCGGAGCATGAAGATACTAATGTCGAGACAAGCCGGGAAGGTCCCAAGGTCGGCCACATCCAGGTAGTCCCAGGGGCCAGATCTGTAAAAGTCTCGAGGGAGCTCTCTCTCCTGGAGCTGAGACCCAGCTGAGTCTGCCACTGAGGGGCTAGCGGGAAGGGAAACCTGCTCCACTGATGGTACAGACACCAGGTGTCTTGCAAGCGGAGGAGGAGGGGGAGGAGGCTGCGGGATAGGCGACTCGGGCTCCACGGAGGCGACTGGCGGAGAAGGTGGAGGAGGTGGAGCGGAGGCTGCACTCGGCTGGGAAGGCGACGGTGCAGCTAACTCTGTAGGAGGGGCGAGGGGAGCAGGGGAGGGAGGGGGATGAGGATGCATCTGGACCTGGGGCTGAGAGGGAGGGGGGGGGGGAGGGGACTGAGGAAAAGGAGGCGGGGGCTGAAACTGCGGGGCGGGCGAAGGGGGGGGAAACTGGGGAAACCGGGGAGAAGGCGGGGGGGTGGGAGAGAGGAGGATCTGAGGCTGTGGAGGGCGGGCTGCCGTCGAAGAAGAGGCTCTCCCAGGTCCCTGGGGCATCTGCCTGTCAGGCCTGTGGAGTGCTGCTGCAGGAGTGGTAACCTCTGCCTCCTTGCCTTTATCCGAAATCTTCTTATTCTTTCCTCTTTTCCTTCGAACCTCGGTCCAACCGCCCACTACCTCTGGCCCAGGCTCCGACTGCCTCGGCTCCTCCTGACGTGGCTGTCCGGGGGGGGGAGGTGGGGGCGGAGGGGGCGGGGGCGGGGAGGGTCGAGACGAGCTGGCAAAGCGTGGACAAGCAGCCGCCAAGTGCCCAAAGCCATGGCACCGCAGGCACTGACCTGGCTGTCCGGTGACTATCATGCTCTGGGTGATACTGTCGGCACCTGTAACGATCTCGATCACTGCAGGGAGAGTCGCAGGATCCGCCACAGCCACACGGACTCGGGGAGCTCCTGCCGTGGTCACCGCATCGGCAAAGGTGTCGTGCATAACCCAGCCAAAATGGGAGCCCAAGTCCCTGACAATCGGCCGCAGCTCAGTAGCAAGCCCTGGAAAAACGAGTGTCACTGGGTGGCGAGGTATACGGAACCGAGTATCGAAATCCGCTGCGCTGAAACCACGGTACCACGGGACTATCATGATGATCTTCCCATCCACCGATGTGGGGGAACCGGCTACCAGATTGCTCGCAGCTTTCTCACTGGAGAGTTTGAGCCAGAAGATGCCCCTTCCCATAAGGGCCACCTCCTCAATGTGGCCATCCTCTAGCAAGAGAGTGGACTGGAGCCAGTCCCTGATGGTAGACCTGGAGGGGGAGTGTCCAATGACTCTACCGTAAACAGAGGTACGAGCAAAGTCACTGGCTACCGCCTGAACACGGGATGATTGTTGCTCTGTCAGGATAACGCGGTAGGCATCTGGAGAGGGAGGGTCCGACTGGGCCTCCGGATCCGGGCTGGGGGCCGCCATACCGCCAAGACTAACTGCAAGCTTCCGATGAAGAAAAACAGGCTGCCACCCAAGAAGGGGATGAAGCGGCGGTGGAGCCTGGGGGTGAGGCGGGCGAGGCGAAATGAAGGGTCGGAGGGGTCGAAGCTGAGGGCGGGGCGAAGGCTGCGGGGTGCGGGGAGTACGGAGAGGGCGGGGGGGGGGGGGGTGAAGTTGGAAAGGCGGGGGTGAAAAAAAAAAAAAAAAAAAAAAAAAAAAAAAAAAAAAAAAAAAAAAGAAGAGCGGCGGCGGCGAGGCGACGCGCGCGGTTAGAGCGGCGGCGAGGGGGGGTTAGAGCGGCAGCGAGGGGGGGGTTAGAGCGGGGGCGAGGGGCGGAGTGGAGCGAGGGGGCGGGATGGAGCGGAAGTAAGGGGGGGGGATGGAGCGAGGGGGCGGGTTGGAGAGAGGGGGGGGAGGGGCGAGGGGCGAGGGGGCGGATTGGAGCGAGGGGGCGAGGGGCGGGTTGGAGCGAGCGGAGGCAAGGGGCGGGAAGGAGCGAGGGGGCGGGATGGAGCGAGGGGGCGGCTGGGGCGGAGGTGAGGCGAGGGGTAGCGGGGGGGGTGGAGGTGGTCGCAGCAAGAGGGGGGGGGGGGGGGAGCGGGGGGGGAGGTAGGGGCTAACGGCGAGGGGGGGAGGGGAAGCTCGCAGGAGCGCGATGTCGATCATCCCATGATGGTACGATATTCTATGACATCACTCAGACAGGAAGCATCTTGATGGATGCGCGGGGGAAGGACATCATGGCCTTCATGCGCTCTGTAATTGCTAACAATTACAGAGATTGCTTTATCCACTTCAAAGACCAGCCAAAGAGGTTGGCTGATGAGACCCTCGCTGCTGTTCGCTCTACGTATCCTAACCCCCCCAATCGCTAGTTCATAGATAAATAGGCCAAGTCAAAGATTGTCACGATACTTGGCAATAAAAAATCTTCGCTTAAGAGGCAGGCACTAGCAGAGCTTGTCAGGATCGAGGGAGGTCAACCACCAAGGGGCCCGCCCCCGCTCACAAGCATGAGTGGAAGAAAGCAATGAAGTCAGCGAGGGAGGACCCCAGTCTGCAGCACGTGGAGGCACGAAGGATCCAAATGGAGGAATATGGAAGCCGCATTTTGGAGCAGGGGGTGTTGAATCATGGGAGGCCCAATTTGTAAGTATCGATCTCAAATTATATTGCTTATGTAGTTTATTAGGAGGTTGTTTCTTTGTACTAATCCCTCTGCAAATTGTGTCGTCTTGCAACTGGAGATCGTGGGCAGATACCCTACTCACGTGGAGACAGCCTACCACCGCCACCATCGTAGACGAGATACATGGAGGCACTTCTATAATGACGGGTTGATTACTAAGGAGCAGTATATCCAGACTACTGGAGCGGCCCCCAAGGTATTTGAAAGTAATTAAATAATGTCAATATTATAAGTAAAGATTTGATTTTTCATACATTGATATATGTTGTCCCTTGTTTACAGGCCCGTGCACAAGACGATAAGGAAGATGAGGAAGGAGGCGCAGAAGGGAGCGCAGAAGGGAGCATGGATGGGAGCGAGGATTAGTCGTAGAAGTAGTGCTAGCTACTCTTTTTTGTACTTAAAGCCATTGTCTTGGCTTCGTGCCTCTTGTATATAAACTCCTCTTATTTTTTCTACTTGAAGCCACATGAGGTGGCTTAGCTTCCTTAATTTTTGTACTTGAAGCCACATGATGTGGCTTAGCTTCATGCTATATGTACATACAAGTACTTTTTGAGCTTTTAATTTTAATGCATTTTGGACTTGTAATGTTTTATTTGAAATTGTAATTAAAATGCGGTTGACTGTAAGAATTGAATTAGACAATGTGGAAATGCGATTCTTGTAACAACATAGCATACACAACATACATAGCATTCTGTAAATTAAAAAATATATATTATAAAGTGCATCTATCAGTGCGTTTATAAACGCGTCTATATACGCATCTGTCTGTCGACAAGCGTCTATTTTTGCATCTACAAACGTGTTTATAAGAGCGTCTATTTTGGCATTTATATGCGCATCTATACGTGCGTGTGTGTTCTATGTAGACGTGCTGTTAGACGTGGGTACCCAAACGCGCAAATAGACACGCCCGTAATTTTTTTATTTAGTTCAGCAAGCGTGTTTGTGTGCGCATCTATGGGTGATTTTTCTTGTTGTGTCTTGCAAGAGCAATATAGAGCACATTTACTTGGTGCCCATTACAAGGGACATCCAAGTTGCAAAGTGCTCGAACACATCATTTGGTAGTCTTTACATTCTACGAGTAGGTATCAAGTAGAGTGAGGACAAGGATTTAATGGACATAGGAGATCATGAGCACGATTGCGCTTGAACATGTTAAGTGAGAGCTAGTCATCGGATCAAGTTTAGAGGGCTTCCCCATGCTCGCTAGTAGTGTTGCTCTAGCATAATTAGTAGCAAGGGAGCATCACCCCATGCACAGCTACTAAGTTGGAGGTGCATTAACTTTGGTATTACATTGCTAACCTTGTAGAGCTAGTAGGGGAGAGTTGGTCACAAAGACCTATGTAGAAACTTAAAAGAGCAGAAACCTACGAGGCAAAAACTTAGAAGCATAGAGACTTGGAAGAGAAGTGCAACTCGCTTCCTCCTCCTACTTGTCAAGGTCTAGATGACACTCGAGGGCACACTATGATTGGATTCTTCATCACCAAAGTGGGCAACACAATGCTCTGTGCGGTGGGGAGACCCTTTTAGGAAACGTTTTCGCATAGCGAGAATGCATGCATCTAAGTGCAGGCACAAACATTGGTTTGTTTCATGCATGTGAGAATGGAGGGGGGAGTGGTGGCCTTCAGCACATCTGGGTGCTTGATTCAACATCCAACTATGCCTCTCTTTTGGTAAAATTCAAAAAGCCTCCAAGCTCATAAAATTGGAGATAGAATTTCATAAATTTAGAGGTTTTAACACATTTTATAACTATATTTGTGACCTCCATTTTTAAATCAAAATTATTAAACCCAGGTTTTTGGTGCCCCTTTCATTAACGATCAAATGCCCTCACGTGACTGGTTTTTGCATGCATTGGAGTCGATGATCGTGAATTTTAAACAACGTGACTTGTGATTGTGATTCGTGAGCAGCAGATTGTTACGGGCAAGATCGGCTTGATTGTTACTGGCAAGATCGTATTCTCAAGCTCAGCGTGAATATGATTCGGAAGATCAGAGCAGGAGTTAACATAAGAGGAATCGATCTGCAGAAGCGCAACAGTACGCATCCTGCTGATGATTGAGGATCCATGGGCAGCGTCACCACTCCGCCCAGAAGCGTCAAAAGTAGCGTCGAGTATCTGTGTGGCCTTTTGCAATCCCTTGGAGTCCGCGCTCCCTCGCCGGAACACATCAGGAGAGCCAAATTCAACCACCCATCTGCATCTGCTTGCCTTCTAGAGGCTCTTCACGACCTTGTCGCTCTCAACCTTGCCTCCTTCCCTTCGAGTCCCACCACTTCTCGCTTGTCTAGCCTCCCAGGAAACGGCATGTTTTTTAGCGGCATCGAAGATGTTGTAGACGTGCCTGTGGAATGTGATGAGCCCAACTTCGTAGTCGAGAAGGAGAGCGCAGCAAATCCCTGTCCGCAGCCTATTCATCCTGTCAGCAAAGCTCCCGTGGGGAGTTCAGATAAAAAGAAGATACGCACCCTCAAGAAAGCTGCACCTACAGCGCTTTCAAGGACGCACGATCGGAGCTCCACCGTAGCATCGAAGCAAGAAAGATTGGAGAAGCGAGATCACAATTCGAAGAACGTCAGCTCGGAGTTCGCCTTGCACCAAAGCAGAACCGACCCTAGCGAATCGACGGAAGAGGGCAGCGATACAGAATGTGCGGATCGAAAACTTTCCTTTGTAAAATCCTACATGGCCTTATGGGCATATCCGCCCCAATCTCCCGTCTTCCCGCTTTGTCGTAGCAAAAAGCAAAGCCGCCATTTGCTACTGGCCCTGGCGTGGTTAGTTTCTTATTCCGACGTGTTTCGAAGGGCTCGGAAGAGACAGATAGAACCGCTGTTGCTGGCTATATCAAAGGCTCTTTTGCCACCATATCCAGCAGATGTATCCTCGTGCGATGAGGCCTTGAAGATAGGTGGACAGGCACGAGATGGAGCCCAAGCATATGTAAGCAAAGTGCTCAATTCACTCACCGATGAGGGTGACTCAAAAAAAAGAGCGGCAGCTAGGGCTCAACGGGCCTTAATTTTGTATGGGAAAGTACAGGTTGCAATAAAGAGCCTCCACTCTTTGCGGCACTGTAAAGAGAAGCTTGCTCAACAGCTCAATCAGATACAAATCGACAGGAACATTTCACATCCTGTTGGAAGACCTTACAGCCAATATGAGGTACATCTCCTTCAACATAAAGATGATCAACTGAGGCATAGTCAAGCCTTGCAAGCGGATAAGTTGCTCAAGGATTGCATCCTTGAGTCGGTGAAACATGAGAGCATCTTCTGGGAATGGATGGAAAGTGTTGTTGAGGAAGGCTTAACCAACGCAACTACAGAAGCTGCTTCCCATGCATCTGCAGATTTTGCATGGCCCTATAAGGAAGCCAGAGACTCCACGGGTGTATACGAAGAGGAACTACTGCCTGTCATTCATTTTTTCCAGGAGCATTTGTTGTGCAGAAAGCAAGTGGAGGAGAATCCGGAGCATGGACAAACACAAACCAACCAAGGGGAGACAAGTAGCAATACATCAATTGAAGATGTGGAGGTTTTTTCGGAATCGAAAGCATCTGTGGTACGAGACGGTGGCGACGATTGCAATGCTGCAAATGGCATTAGCATTTCAGATCACATTTTGTCAGGTTTAATGGAGGAACACATCTCCGTAAAGGACCAAAGACATGAACATGGGGCAACCCTCGGGAGGAATGAGAGGACTCGCATTGGAGGAAGACAGATTCAAAGGTTTGCCTCTTCCGAACAGCCTTTCCGGTTGTAAGAATCTTCAGTGCTGCTCTATTTAATGCCTGTCCAACTGTATGCAGACTTACAACTTTGGCTGTAGCCTTGACTCCAATTCTTGCAAACACAAGAGCTTGCAACAGGTACTCGGCGTAGGCATTGCCCCTCGACATGCAGCTGTTGCGTGTGCAATCATGTACGTGATTTGTTTGTTTTGTGCCGTTTTGTGCATTCTTTCTTCGATTCAAGCGTTCCGCAGATGTGATCCACAACTGCTCCAGTTTCTCTTTTTCAGAGCAATGCCAGCTTTGAAAAACCGGACGCATATACGGATGTTAAAAGCTCGATGTGACGTTGATATGGATACTTTTTCTGTCTGTAATATGCAGATCTCCTCCACCTTTTGAGTGTGGAGACTTGAAGAGTTCCCTAGCAAGACATTGATTGCAGAGACGCTGGTCACTTATTACAGCAGTTCTCAAACAATGCTTCTCTAATTCAGTTGAGACTACTAATAAAGCCATTCTGAATGTAACTTTCCAGAACATATTGGCCACTTTATTTATTATTCCATTGCTCGCTGCCAATATGGTATCTTTCTAAAAGTCTTAACTTTAAATGCCTATCGATGCACGTTTTCGCTGCAACTTGCTTGAATGGAGGTGTTTGGATCCAACGTGTTTGAGCAATGCAAGTGGTTCTCTTGATATGGAAACCAAAACGTTCCAAGTGATTTAAGTGAAGGCTATCCCGAGCAATATGGTGCCAGAATGATATTAAGACATTGTGCAAAGACTTAAAATAGAATGATATTAAGACATTGTGCAAAGACTTTAAATAGCTAGCTGCTCATCTTCAATGCTTCTTAGTTCTTTCACCTTGATAATGGCCATGTTGAAAATAGCTGTGCATTCTCTAATTGCATTTGGTTGTGTGCTTCGACAAATGTGTTTGAGGTTGTAGGCCACTATATAAATTATGGAGTCCAAATATGTGACCCTAGAGAACTTTAAATCAAAATTCCTATTAATTAGTTGTGGAGAAAAGAAAGGGGTGAAAAGGAAGAGGGAAAGGTCATGATTAAAGTAAGGGATAAATGGGGGAGGGGAGGAGTTTCTATTAAAGGTAATGCAGGTTAGGGTCCTTCCCCTTGTCCCCAATCTCAGGTGGTCCTTCCCCTTCTCCCCCTTCAAGACGTCCCTACTTCTTTAATACCCTTCATACATGGTCCCCCACCCCCTTCATACGTGGTCCTTCCCCTTCTCCCTAATCTCAGGTGCTATGTTATTTTATTCTAGCTGTTGATCACGAAATGTCAAGAAAATGAGCTATGTTTGGCATATAGTTGTTGTATTCCACTCGGGCCTTATATTTTTTACTATCATTAGAAAAGCTTTCACGGGGAGTAGTGGAAGAGAAGCAAAGATTTCAAAATTAAAATGTTTGGAACTATCACAATCTAGAATAATACTTGAAGAAGGTATAATTCGGGACTTCGAGCTTAAATGCCAGAATCTATTTTTTGTTGCCTTACAAAAATATTTGTATCATTGCTCATTGGGATCAATTGCCTATGCTACCAACCTTGAATAGAAGAGTCCTTCCCTAAATTGTTGTTTTTTACTAATCAAGCTCTTTCATTGATACTTGACACTGGATTGAAATAGTTGCTTGCGATTCTAAGAAGCTGGCCAATGAACCTGTAGGGACTTAGTATAAGCTACAAGTGCGTGGCTTCCTAGGGATTTTGAGATTTAGAAAATTGTTGCCGTGCCTCAACTCATTCCTTTTGCCATATGTGAGAGGACTGATGTCCAAGGCTTATCATCTTAATGCAAATCGTTGCAAGTTTCTGGAGTTTTTGACCCTGAAGTGCTTTCTCTAAGAGAACTAGTGAAGGAGAGATGAAGTATTCCATAGTTAACGTAAATGATTTTTGTTAATAGGTGGGAGAAGTCTTGCTGAATAGCTTGGATGAGCATATGGATTGGAATTTGTCTTGAACGAGCTGCATTCCTAGAATAGGGATGAAGTTGTTTGATGCACATGGTAAAAATCCATCAACTGGTTTTGACATTCAAAATTTTTGGGACTGGTAAAATTACAATTAATAAAAACATGTATTGCGATGGGGTAAACTTAAAATTGAGGAAACAAATTTCACATCCAAAGAAGTTTACATCACAATGGAGACAAGCTTAAATTATAGCATCATAGATTATTGTCGAGCCTGTTTCTAGAGTTGGATTCTCTTAGGCCAAAGATGGTAGCTTGATGTGGTAGGGAAGGGCTAGCATGATGAATCATGAAATGTGAAGATGATGCGTGCACTTACTATAGGAATTAATGCTAAACACATTTACTATTTTCATTATTGTAGATTGATGAGCACTCATGAGTGATCCTTATTTCGTTAATTTTGGAGTGGTGCATTGTCCAAATTTGTTTTTTGAGATACTTTTGGATAAAAAATGGGAAAAAAAAGCGGCTCTTGGAACAAACTATCAAGCAAAAAGTAAGCTAAAGAAAATTCAAATTAAGAAAACTAACGTGACATGTTATTAAAACTAGAGTACATTAAAAAAAGAGTTCTTCACATTTGTGAAAGTAGTTTATGACATAATTGAGGGATCCAAGTACAAGTAAATCGCAAAGCCATATGGTGTCCAAAAACACCTTATAGTAGTAGACATAAGCTACAATGCTGCCATCGTATTTGCCATCTCTGTCTCACGGGTTACACAATCCTCTACATTATTTATTTCATCTTCATCAATTTAATTATAATATAAAAAGATGCACAAAGAATCAAACATTCTTTCTTTCAATGCTTCTTGTTTATTCCTAGTACTTTTAGCTTAGTATACTGAATATTTCTGAGAACACATGACTTTATAAGACCTCTTCAAATAGACGTGCAAGCTCTTCTCTTGTTGAAGAGTACTTTCATAGCTCTTCTCTGCAATGTCTTATCTTCTCATGCTCTCCCTTCTCAAGCTGCTTCTGCAAAGCAAACTCACCTTTCTCATCTTCTGTCAATGGTCCTTGCCTCTTTCACTCCTCTCGATGTCTTTTATTCCCAGCATTCCACGATAAGTTGTTGATTGAAAGCTCAACAAAATTGATAATTTCAAGAGGAGAAGTATGCAAGTAGAAATAGGAGAGGAGAACTGAACTGAATATGCAAGTAGAAATATGAGAGAAGAACTGCCAAAATAGCTCTATAAACTTTTGTTGGTGTTTTATATTAATATATAAATATACCTTTAATAAAAACATCCATGATGAAGATTAACACTATAGAAGAGAAAACATAGATGAGAGAAATAGGAAAGGAGATGATAACAATAAAGAGAGAGAGACAATATGGATGATAGTGGTTTAGAATTTGACTTGTATAATTATTGTGCTTTGAGATATGAGACATTTTATATATAATTATTAATTGAAGTGAAATATTTTCTATAAAGTTATTGGGATAGGATATTCACAATTTAAAAAGTAGCACAATATTACACTTAAAGTTACATTCAATAATTATATGAGATGACGTTTTAGCATACATTTAAAATAATATGAGATGAGATTAGACATTGATGGCATTGCACAACACATAAACATCATGACAATTGAACCGACTATGCGAGTAGAAATGGGAGAAGATATTGGAAAGGAGATGAAGATAGCACTAAAGATGAGAAAACACAGATGAGAGAGACTGGAAACGAGATGACGATAATAGTAAAGAGAGAAAATATAGTGGTTTAGAATTTGACTCGTATAATTATTGTGCTTCAGGATATGAGACATTTTATACATAATTTTTAAAGCAAAGTGAAAGATTTGCTACCAAGTGCTTGACATAAGATATTCACTATTAAAAAAGTAGCACAACATTACACTTAAACTTACATTCAATAATTATATGAGATGTCATTTTTACTTACACTTCAAATAAAATGAGATGAGATAAGACATTAATGGCATTGAACAACACATGAACATCATGAGATCATGAACAATACTTCTATTAATTTCAGTAATTACTTGAGATGCTCCGAACCTTGAAATCAATATTGATTCTATAGAGAGAAGGAGAAATTTGAAATACAATAGAAGGAGACTTTCTATTGAATCAAAATTGTTTACAATCAATCCTGGAGTCACAATACTCCATGTACTGCCCAACCACCCTCGAGCTATTCTCACTCTCACTCTCACTCACACTAAGGTGTTTCAATGAATCTCACTCTCACTCAAGATGATAAAATCATAAATGGAAGAATAATCTCACTCTCACTCGCACTCACTAATATAGATTCGCAGGGAGCAGGACCAAGCACTCAGGGAATGGTAGATGTGGATGCTACTACATAATTATGTGCATTGTAAACTTCATATATAACTTTATAATACTCTTCTTCTGCAACGATGGTTCAAGTGATATAAGTGAGTTAAGTGGACTAAGTGATTTAAGTGGTATAAGTGATCTAAGTAGACTAGATGATTTGAGTGACTTAAGTGATTTAAGTGGACTAAGTGATTTAAGTGATTTAAGTGAATTAAGTGGTATAAGTGATATAAGTGGACTAAGTGATTTAAGTGGTATAAGTGATCTAAGTGGACTAGGTGATTTAAGTGACTTAAGTGATTAAAGTGATCTAAGTGAACTAAGTGGTATAATTGATTTAAGTAATTTTCTATGGATTTAAGTGATCTAAGTGAATTAAGTGGTATAAGTGATTTAAGTGGACTAAGTGATTTAAGTGGACCAAGTTATTTAAGTGAACTAAGTGGTATAAGTGATTTACGTGGTTTTCAATGGATTAGGTGGACTTGTAAAGTTAATGCAAAAATATTAAAATATATCGACATGAATTAGTAGACATAATAGCTAGATCAACCCTTGAGACTTGAAAATATAAACTTCAATTGTGCATATTCGCTTATTCTTTCCAACTTTCTAATGTTCCCTTCGATGTTGCCTTAAAAGTATTTGCAAATCACAAGATTGTCTCTAACTATTACGTATACCAAAATCATCAACAATCTCAATAATTACAACACAATATAGCTTGTAGACCGTAAGGTTCTAGATTTCAATACAAAAGGAGACGAGATGGATACGAGCATATGTGCTCTCCCATCGCGTGACATATTCTCCCATCCATCCCCTCGCATACAACATTATATCCGATATAATTAGAGCTTCATCCACCGCTTCTATCACCTATCATATTCTTCTATCACTCTATATTGCATTCAACATAGATACAATATCGTATATCTCTTCGACTTTGCTATTGTCACTGAGTAGCTCAAGCTCATCTTCCTCTTCACTGAATGCACCCTCAGCAACTAATTCTATGGTCAATCGTTGTCTAGCAATTCTCATTACAACGGCTTCGCTTACTGCCCTAGCCGCAACATCAAATCCTTTCAACAATCATAGATTTCCAAAGCAAAATACCAAATCTACAGCTCTTGATGGCTTTAAGCAACTGCATCTCTTAGGATGTATAAAATCGTATGCACTCCAATTTCGCTCACATGTACCCAATGATGCAGCAATAGAGAGCACACGAGTTGCAACATGCTCTAACTCCAATGTCTCTCCACCATATTCCTTCGACCAAGTAGGTGCAATAGTCGTCTTAATAGCATCAAGATTCCAAGGATCTCCAAAAGAGACTTTGCGATTCGTATATCTCAGTCGTTGCTGGTAGGCCAGTTTTCCTTGATCTCCAAGAAGTAACATTTTACAAACCTCTCGAAAGTTACTTATCACTTTAAGATTCTATGATTGAGCATGCATTTGATATTGTGGATGTACTGCAAATGCAGCTCCATGCAAAGGGGTGTGCATTTGCTTCCATATCTTATCGGCCAGATATACCACTTGTTGCTTCTCCCTAGGAGCAAAGTGCACAAATTCTTTAACTTGTCGTATTGCTTCTGACATCTTCCAATACACTTTAGCCATAACAAAGACATCAACATCAACCATCCTCAATACTGGTACAAATGGCTCTACACCTTCTTTTCTTCTTTTAACATTTTTCCAAAATAGAGATGATTGTACAAGATGTACACATTTAGAGCCTAGTCTTGCATACTGCATCTTTTTTTCTAGCCAATTCACCCATCGTCTATCAGCAACAGTCTCAACTAAAGCTTGACGTAGTTCCAACAATCTAGCAAGAACTAGGAAAGAAGTGGCAAATCTAGTTTGACAAAATTGCTTGAGTTGCATCACAGAGTGCTCTCTGAATACTGCATGCAAGTATTAATGACTCTTTATAAAACTCACTACGATGTTAGCATCTTGTAGTACTGGTTGCACAAATGGCAATTGTCCAATATCCTTCAACAATAAGTTGAGAGTAAGAGCGCCACATGGCACCCATGTCAGAGTGGGATACTTTGCCATGACCATCTCACCTGCGGTCTTGTAATTCGATGCATTATCTGTTAATAATGTAGTAACATTCTCACTGCCACCAACTTTACGAATTGCTCTTTCGTATATTTTTACAACATATGCAAAATTTTTTTCTTTTAGAGATATATCAATGTTCTCCAAAAACATAGTTCCCTTGGGAGTAATGCACATTACATTTATCAAGGGTCTGGCCTGCTTGCTAGTCCATCCATCAAATGCAAGAGTGCACCCATATATAGGAATAAAGTCCAATATCTTTTTTTCCAAGCAATCCACCACAATTTGTTTGACTCTATCAAGATGATCAGTATGCATTTTATTATAATCTTGCAAAATAAATCATGGTCTAGCACATGATTTCAAGGCATTATGAAACGTCTCATTTCTCATGACATTGAATGGTATACCATTTTTAACAAATGCTTCTTTCCATCGTTAGTGCCCTTCATGCACTTTTTGTCGAAGAAATCCATCCTCCATAGAAGGTTGTTCTCCCTTTTCTCTCTTCTTTACCTGACAGAAATTAGTCCCATCAAAGCTCACCTGTGCTTGCTAGCATATCTACATCACCTTCATGTATGGATACACTCCTCGCATTTATTGGTGCTTCTCCTTCAACCGTCTCATCAACCTCAATGCTCGCATCTTGTTGATTTGCAGAATTTCTTATTAGGGTCAGATTAACCACTTTCTTCACTTTCTCTAAATATGATTTGCATAACCGAAGAACATCAGATGGGGAGTGCATGTGCAAGCTCCAACGTCACTGCCTATTCCAAGAAAATGTTGCTTGATACGAGTAGAACCACATGTGAATTTGTGTCCACAATATTTACACTGTAAGAAACACACCGAGGCATGTACTTTTTGTATCTCCGTCATGTATGACCAAATCTTGCCGTGCACCATGCTATTAAAGTTGCCAAAAACAAAATGCAAAAAAAAATAATTTGAGTAGACAATAGAAACATATTGCAATACACATTTTATAAAAAACAACACATATCCTTTGAAAAACACATTTAAGCATGCAATATATTAATTGTCATTCAATCACGCTCTTTTAAAATAATTCACATTCTATTGAAAGAACATTAAATATTCATTCAAAAGAAAGTGTAAGAATGAGAAAACTCTTCTAATAACTTTAAAAATTTTCAATTCATGCACTTTTAAACTCTTTGTATTCTTTCACATTCTATTGAAAGAATATTACATATTCATTTAAAGAAAGTGTGAGAATACAAACACAATAAAATTATATTTCTCACATGAGGTCTAGGGAACTCAACGAGAAGATCCTAAAACTCCCACATACAAAAATTCCCACAAGAGATCTAAGGAACTCAACAAGGAGATTTAAAACTTCCACAAACTAATTTAATAATTTCATTGACACCAAAACAAGCCCATTTCTCACAAGAGACCTAAGGATTTCAACAAGGAGATCCTAAACTCCCACATACAAAAATCTATTCACATGAGATCTAAGAAACTCAACAAGGAGATCTTAGAACTCCCACAAACAAATTTCATAGACACAAAAACAAGCCCATTTATCACAAGATATGTAAGGAACTCACCAAAGAGATCCTAGAACTCCCATGTACAAAAACCTATTCACAAGAGATCTAAGAAACCCAACAAGGAGATGTTAGCACTCCCACAAACAAATTTCATAGACACAAAAACAAGCCCATTTATCACAAGAGATCTACGGAACTCACCAAAGAGATCCTAGAACTCCCATGTAGAAAAATCTATTCACATGAGATCTAAGAAACTCAGTAAGGAGATCCTACAACTCCCACAAACAAATTTCATAGACACAAAAACAAGCTCATTTATCACAAGAGATCTAAGGAACTTACCAAAGAGATCCCAGAAATCCCACGTACAAAAATCTATTCACATGAGATCTAAGAAACTCAACAAGGAGATCTTAGAACTCCCACAAACAAATTTAATAGACACAAAAACAAGCCCATTTATCATAAGAGATCAAAGGAACTCACCAAAGACATCCTAGAACTCCCACATACAAAAATCTATTCACATGAGATCTAAGAAACTCAACAAGGAGATCTTAGAACTCCCACAAACAAATTTCATAGACACAAAAACAAGCCCATTTATCACAAGAGATCTAAGGAACTCACCAAAGAGATCCCAAGGAGATCTTAAAACTCCCACAAACAAATTTCATAAACACAAAAACAAGCCCATTTATCACAGGAGATCTAAGGAACTCACCAAAGAGATCCTAGAATTCCCATGTACAAAAATCTATTCACATGAGAGTTAAGAAACTCAACAAGGAGATCTTAAAACTAAAAATTTCATAGACACAAAAACAAACATATTTCTCACAAGAGATCTAAGGAACTCCAAAAAGATCCTAGAATTCCCACGTACAAAAGTCTATTCACATGAGATCTAAGAAACTCAACAAGGAGATCTTAAAACTCCCACAAACAAATTTTATAGACACAGAAACAAACATATTTCTCACAAGAGATCTAAAGAATTCAACAAGGAGATCCTCAAACTCTCACAAAAAAATTTTATCACAAGAGATCTAAGGAACTCAACATGGAGATTCTAGAACTCCCACAAACAAATTTCAAACACATAAATATCTAAATTTTTTTTAATCACAAGAGATCGAAGGAACTCAATAAAGAGAACCTAGAACTTCCACAAACCAATTTCAAACACATAAATATCTAAAATATTTTTATGACAAGAGATCAAAGGAACTCAATAAAGAGAACCTAGAACTCCAACAAAGAAAAGAAAAGACCAAAACCAAAATCCAAACAAGGGATCTTAGGAACTCAAAATAAAATCCTAAAGCTCTCTAACAAAAATCTATGTTATTAAGCTCTCTAACAAAAATCTATCTTATTTCAAACCTTCTAGATTGCTTTCACAACCTTGAGGACCATTCTCCTTCTTTTCCGTTTTAGATCTCTTATGCTCTGCTGAGGAACCAAGCGTGAGATAAGAAAAATTGGCAAACAATGAGATTATATGCAAAATCGAAGGAACGTATTCGTCCTAATATAAGATTATTTGTATGAATACTTTATTTGTATGAATAAAAGTTCTTCGTATGAATATGTGGTGATGACATGGCGATTTATATAAAAAACATGACGTGTCACCGTTTTTCTAACGATTTTTTCTTCCATTCGCATCATTCGAGTGATTTTCTCGATTTTTTCGAATCACAAATTCAAATTTTTCTACTTTGCTTTTGATACAATGTCAGATGTGTTTGACTTCCTCATCCATCCTCTCAAGCATTTGTTTTAAATTTTCAAATTTCTTCTTAGAATTAGAGAAATTAACTGAAGAATGATAATTTATCTGTATATAGCTTCAAAGGGAGTCATTTGGATTGAGCTATGCCATGAACTATTATAAGCAAACTCACCCAAATATAAGAATTCAATCCAATTAGTTTGCTTCTCATAACATACATTCTAAGAATGTCTTCCAGAAAATAATTTACTATTTGAGTTTCCCCATTTGTTTCAGTTGAAATGCTATGCTCATTTTAAGTTCAGTTCTTATGGATTTAAATGTAATAGCATGCTAAAAATTAGATGTGAACTTTGCATCCCTATTAGAAACAATACTCTTAGGCATACCGTGCAAGCGAAAGATTTCTCTTACAAATAATTTGGCTACCTCAAGAGCACCATCAGTCTTTTTCATTGGAAAGAAATGGGCCATTTTGGTCAAACGATCAACAACAACAAGAATAGTATCATAACCCCCTCTAGTAATAGGCAATTTAGTGATGAAGTCCATTGAAATAGATTCCCACTTTCGAAGAGAAATGTCTAGGGGTTCCATTAGACCTGGTATTCTATGTTGTTCAATTTTGACTCATTGACAATGTAAACATTCCCTAACATAGCAACGGACATCATTCTTCAAATTAGGCCAAAAGAAAGACTTTCTCACCTTGCTATATGATTTGTTATATCCTGCATGTCTAGAGAATGATGCATCATGACATTCACGCAAAAGTTTAGCTTTAAAAGAAGATTGTTTAGGCACACAAAGTCTATCATTACAATGCAAATTCCCATTTACTAAGTGAAATCTTCCCTTGACTCTCTCAGAATGATTCTTGGAAAGCTTGTCAAGGATAAAAACATAGAAGGGATCTTGTTCAATTTTAGCCTGAATGTTTTCCATTAAATCAAAACAAACAATGGTTAGGGCATTCACAAGAGGACATCTACTCAAAGCATCAGCCACCTTATTCTCTTTGCCCTCAATGTATTTAATCTCAAAATCATATTCGAAAAGAAGATCCATCCATCACCTCTGTCTAGTATTCAACAAAGGTTGAATAAGTATATATTTCAAACTTTGATGATCCATTCAAATTTCAAACTTCACACCAAGTAGAAAATGTCTCCAATGTTTCAATGCATGAACAACAGCAAGCAATTCATGATCATGAGTGGGGTATTTCTCTTCATGTTTTCTAAGTTTTCTAGACTCTTATCATCACTACTCTACCATCTTGAGAAAGAAAACATCCAATTTCTGTCGCATTTGCATCACAAGTCACAATAAAAGGTTTCCCAGCTTAGGTATCTTCAAGATGCAATTTTCTACCACTTTGCTTTTAATGTATCAAAAGCTTCTTGAAATTTCTCATTCCATACAAATTTGTTTTCTTGATTTGTCAAGTTTGTCAAATGGGATGTTATTTTAGAAAAATCCTTTATATGTTTTCTTTCATACTGTGCCAAATCAATAAAATTCCTCACATCTCTCACTATTTTAAGCCTTGGCCATAATTCTTGAATCACTTTTGCTTTGTTAAGATCTATATGGATACCTTCTTTCGAAATAACTCGTCCCAAATAAACAATTTTATCTTTAGCAAAGAAGCGTTTACTCCTTTTTCCATATAATTTGTGTTCCCTTAATTTTTCAAGTGCTTTCCTAAGATTCATCTCATGTTCTTTCGCGTTCTTTGAATATACCAAAATAAAATCATCTAGAAATTCACAAAACACATCATTGATTAGACACATAAAAGCTGCACGTGCATTGGTGAATACAAAAGCAAGAACTATAAATTCATAATGACCATATCAAGTTCTAAAAGCAGTCTTTGGGATTTCCTCTTTCTTAATACATATTTGATGATATCCCAATATTAAATCAATCTTGGAAAAGATTTTGCTTCCACTCAATTGGGACAACAACTCATCTATGTGAGGTAGAGGATATTTATTCTTGATGGTCTACCTATTTAATCCTCTATAGTCAATGCATAACCTGTACGTTCCATCCTTTTTCTTTTGAAATAAAACTGGATCACCCCAAGGAGAAACACTAGGATGAATAAACCCCTTTCTTTGTAAATCCTCTAATTGAAATTTCATTTTTTCAATTCATCCACATTGAATCTATAAGGGGCCCTCAATAAGGTCGAGTTCTTGGTTCTAGTTCTATAGCATTGTCAAGATGTCGAGGTGGTGCCATCCCTAGTAGATCATCAAGAAAGACATCAGAAAACTCATCAAGGAGTTTTCGAACATATTCAGGCTATTTTTCCTTTTGACTCTCTCCCTCAATCTTATGGGTTTCCTCCTCAATATTCTTTCAGCAAATACCAAGAATGTATCACAACTTTGTCTCATTCCTATTAACAAATTCATGGCTGAAATAAAGAAATCTTGATAATCCCTTTCCTCTTCTTGAATAACTTGATTTCTACCATCTACTCCAGAAAAGATGATGGTTCTCTTTCCACAGTCAATTAAGACTTTGTTTTTAGATAGCCAGTCCATTCCAATTATGGCGTAACACTTCCCCATGTCTATGGCATAAAAATTCCCCTTACACTTTCTATGTGCTAAGGTTAATTGTAAATTTTCAATAAGACCTTGGGTATACTGTATTTTCCCATTTGCTAACTGGGCAAGTTTTCTTATCTTATTCCCAACTAAGTGTTGTGTTTCTATGAGTGTAGAAGAGATAAAACAATTTGAGCTACCTAAATCAATTAGGAAATTTATGTCATGAGCACCAATCCTCCCTTTTACTCTAATGACAATGGCATGTGTATGATATGTAGAAAAAATCATGCATTTCATTGTAGGTTCAGATGACTTACCTTCTTCCTGAGCTTCGTCGATGGTTGGATTCATCTCACCCATCTTAGCCGCCTATGTTGGATCCTTTGACAAAATTGAATTTGTCTTTATATGGACATTCAAATGTTCGATGTCTTTGTTCTCCACACTTTTATTAGCTTTCTGGTTCTAGGAGATGGTTATTGACCTTTCTGGTTCCCAACAACTTTATCAGCTTGATCGTTGCTCTAGATGCCCTCTTGACTATAAGGAACAAATCTTCTTTGATTTCTAAGATTTCTACCATCATGTTGTTCCCTCCATCCTTGAAATTTATTTGCACTAGAAAACTCTGATCTTTGTTGGGAAATACTTCAACTCTAAACTCTTGGAAAAGGATGACCTGTTGGAATTATCTTTGTCTTTCTCACTTTCTGTTCATTGTATGCTTCTAATTTTGTGAAAATTTCTTCCTTGGCCATAGGCCAACAACATCCAAGAAGTCCTTGGATCCAGTCCCTTTCATCATGTATAAAAGATCCTCCTTAAGACCTTTTATAAACTTATGTGTAAGAAAGTCACCTACCACTTCAAGTGCATATTTATGTAGTTGGAATAACTTTTCCTTTTACTCATCTACAGAGAGATTGTTCTTACCATCTTGAACTACTTAAAGTTATAAATTTCCTTTTTTTTTTCCATGTAATAGTGAGGGGAGCAATACCTATTTTCAGTTGCGGCTTGAAATTTTGCCCAAATGATAGGTTCACTTGGTTTTTCTTTAACCTATAGATGAGACTTCCACCATAACTTTACAACTCTGTGGAGTTGAAGAGATGCAATGTTTTCCGTTCCAACCTCATCAAATTCTCGTAGGGCAAAGAAATCTTTAAGCTCTTTGAGGCAAGCTTCAATATCTTCTCCAGTCTTCTTTTCATTATCAAATTCTGAAAGTTTTGCCTTCTTGAAGACTTGCCTAAGAGTTGATTCAGCAACATCTTCTTCAATTCTTGTTCTCTTGCAAGGTCTTGGATTTGCAGCATCATCATCAACATCATCTTCCTTCGTTCTTGTCCTCTTCTATGGTCTTGGTCCTGTAGCATCATCATCTTGAGGTATATCTATAGAAATACCATTGTTGAAATCTCCATTTGTCTCATTTCTTTCAGAAGTATCCACGACAGCCTTGCCTTTTATCCATTTTAGCTCTTTAGTAAGTGTCTGAATCAAAAGATCTTGTTTGGATATCCTCCGTTGAACCTCATCGTCATCAGCCCCATCTCTGTCACTCACAATCAAGACCTTATTTGACATCATGACCTTATTCAACATTCGAGACAAAAATATGCATTTTTGGAAGGAGCAAGCTATTTTGCATCCCGATGACTATGTGCCTTATTGTAGATTGCATGGATCAAAATACAACAACATTGCCTCATTTTGTTGCCACTCCACCTAAATTACAAGGAAAGCACTTTCTGAAGACACATCTATGTGGAGTGTTAGTGTATGGAATTAAGTTCTTTGCAAATATATGGATTGATTCCTTGCATCTACATGATAGCAATCAAGTTGTAACATCTATTATGAAGGCAATTCGCAATGTACATGCAGAAAAAGGTCACCTACCACCAACTTTGAGAATACAAGCTGATAATTACTAGCAATAGAATAAGAATGTACTCATGTTTGCATTTTGCTACATGCTAGTTGCTCATCGAATCTTCAATGAGGTTGAATGTGGATTTTTGTATGTTGGGCATACACATGAGGATATCGATTAGGTTTTTAGCACAGTCTCAAGAGAGCTTAAATGCAAGGATGTGGAGACAATAGATGACTTGGTAAGAAGATGTGGTAGGCAAGTTGGTGGTCGTAAGGAAAGTACAGTATGTGAGAGGCTCGAAAGAATGTATGATTGGAAGAGCTTCATTCTACCTTTCATACAAATGGGTCATTGACAGGTCATACCAATCCACACTACTTTTGTTTGTTTTTTAAAGATGAAAAACCCGTAATGCAATGGCAATAGTATTCTCATGATACAAAATGGGAACCTGAAGAACCTTACAGTCTCTTAACTTCAATTCCCAACAAGGAAAGGTATCCAACATGGGCTCCTATACAAGAATTCAATGAGAGGTCTAACTGTGAAATAGAAGGATTAAAAGCATTTATTACATACAAAGAGGAAATGCTCCAGATATCCTTATTCGAAGCCTACTTGGAGAGAACACACTACCACTATAATTAACAAGACACAAAAATTAATAAAGGACCTTGAGAGAATGCGAGGCTCAAAGGATGTCAAGGAAGAATGCAATATATTTTGGCCAAATGTTCATAACGATTTGCAACCAGCTCCAGTCTTTGAAAATGAATTTGTATCATTACTCCCACGTCCATATTGTGGATTGAAGAAGAGAGAGTTTATGCCACAAGTAGATATAGAGGTTGATTGTTTTGTTGTGGTTTAGCCATCAGATGATGAATATGACAATGTGAAGTTTTGGGTTGCAAAAGTAGTTGATATGCAAAGAGATGATCAAGGGAGAGCTACAACATTTACAGTGGTATGGTATGAACCAAAGGGCAGGAAGGAGAATATGGATAACAACACATTGTATACTAATTGTATAATGAAGGAGTGGGTCCCAAATGATGAAGCGGTCTCACAAGTTTCAACGGAGACAATCATAGTGTCTTGGCATTCAAGGGAAAAGAAATCAAAGAAGCGCATGGGATATGAGGTAGAAGGAAAAATAAAAATACTACAGCAAAGTATTTTGCATATGCACGAATTTTTAACGATGATCGCCATGGAGGAAGTAGAAGGAGACTGCACAAATGAAGAATGTCCATGATTAAAGCTTTGTATTGAAGTCCATTGTCAGACAATGCACAATCCATCTACAATCTACATCTACACGAACTCACTTATGTTTTCTTTTTTAAAGAATGATGTGACCAACTAACTTTCTCTCTCCGCATGCTTTGTAATGTGTACATGTTTTAGTTTTTATATAGTGTATGTGTACGTGCTTACTATGCTTATGTTTTGACATCCTTGTTTTCTCGCCTACAACAATCTTGTTAACAATAAGCATGCTCTTTGTCTCATTGTAAATTGGTCTTGTATGCAGAATGGGTGATGTCAGTTATGGGAGAGATGAGAGAAGGGATGTGATGAGAGCTCTTAGGCTGGAGCTAGTCAATGAGATTAGTCACATGCTACCGATTGCTATCAAGAGCACCATTCAGAATGCCACATCACTCGATGACTTCACTCATGCAATACTGAGTGTGGCAAAGATGCGACTTCAAGGAGAGGTAAAAGGAAATTTAACAGAGGCAAGATTATCCCCCGAAAGTGGTCAAACACATGTGTCTCAGTGTCATTGGAAATGTTACTAAGTGTGTCATTGACCTAGGACTCCAACGACTAGCTCAAGATATGGAAAGAATATCTTTATGGGATGCTCAATGGGAAAAGGAGAAGCGTAGGAGCAACAGAGCAAAGGACATTGAGTCGCAATTGTTTCTATGCAAACATCAGTGTAGAGCATTAGATGAATCTAGTAGAGGTAGTGAGAGAGATACAAGTGTTGTAGGAGCATCATCACGTGATATAGGGGGGCTTGGACACTTGCAACAGATGATAAGAAATAATGAGTGTATGGTGATCATCGTCGTGCCATATGATTCTATAGTATGGCAAGAAGAGATTGAGAAGGATGCATACAGAGCTTGTCACAAGGTCCAATTCGCTAATGTTTCTTACTTTCCTAGTCATCTAACATACTGTGCAAAGAAATACTCAGCAAGGTCCGTAGGGAAACAGTTTGAGGCTTTTGACATTGAAGGAGGGATGCAAAGACTGCACCCTTGTCTCATTCCTTGCATAGGTAAGATAGGTGAGACTCCATGGGTAACTATCTTTCCATATTTCAATGGCGGTACCCTAGGGAAAATGATGATGCAATTACCTTTTCGCAAAGGTACATATAGGCATGCACATCTCAAGCTAAAGCAAGGAGGAGTAATCAGAACCCCAAGGGAGGATCCAAAGATTGAAGCTAATGACATGGCTAGATTATAGGGGTTTATAGACTATATTCCCTCAATTGTGTATGCCCTTGTGGATGCAGTGTCTGTTGCTTATACGGCAGGGATTGTGCTTTGTGATCTACATGCTGAAATATTGTACTAGACTTTAAGAGAGACCACTACCCCAAAGTAGGTGTCATTGATTGGGGTCTTATGCTAAAGGCTGGTGAGACTAGACCGGCTTCTAATTTTATTACTAGGCCATCCCAGGGAATGCATGAGGCAGAATTCGACCTGAGGAAAGCTGAAGTGCAATGACGGAGGGAGAGAGTGAGAGAGTGGATGGCTTCAGAGATTTTGGATCCGACATGCTCCAACGCATACTCCAAGGCCTCCGATGTATACTCTCTCGGTTGAATCATCAAGCAAATGGTCACTTTTTGGAAAGAGTGTCTGGATGTATATCTAAAAGTAGACTACCACTTGCATACAAATTTTGTTCGAATGCCTTGTATAGATATTATTACAGATCTTATGTTGGAAAAGAAGGCAACTACACGTGCTGCTATGATTGATGTGAGAGAAAGAATAAGCAATTTGAACATTAATTCGCAGTTGGTCATGCAACCAATGATTGAGATGAGCCCAAGGCTATAGTTGGGCATGTTGTATTTGAATTACAATGAACATATATTTGTACTGAACATTGAATTACAATGAACATATATTTGTACTGGACATTGAATAGCTACTCTACCTGTGGCACTATCCTATTCATGTACTTGTGTCTTTGTATTGAACTTTTAATCAATTGAAGTTTGTGTTTGTGTTTTAAACTCAGTATCTGCGCATGACATTCATTGTTTTAAATTTAATTGGTATAAACGAGTGCAGATTAAATTATTTAAATGGTATTGTTTAATTGGTATCCAATTGTTTTAAATTTCCTCAATTGTATATGCCCTTGTGGATGCAGTGTCTATTGCTCATACGGTAGGGATCATGCTTTGTGATCTACATGCTAAAAGTATTGTACTAGACTTTATGAGAGACCACTACCCAAGAGAAGGTGTCATTGATTGGGGTCTTATGCTAAAGGCTGGTGAGACTAGACCGGCATCTAATTTTATTACTAGGCCATCCCAGGGAATGCATGAGGTAGAGTTCGACCTGAGCAAAGCTGAAGTGCAACGAGGGAGGGAGAGAGTGAGAGTGGGTGGCTTCAGAGATTTTGGATCCAACATGCTCCAACACATACTCCAAGGCCTCCGATGTATACTCTCTCGGTTGAATCATCAAGCAAATGTTCACTTTTTGGAAAGAGTATATGGATGTATATCTAAAAGTAGACTACCACTTGCATACAAATTTTGTTCGAATGCCTCGTATAGATATTATTGTAGATCTTATGTTGGAAAAGAAGGCAACTACACGTGCTGCTATGATTGATGTGAGAGAAAGAATGAGCAAGTTGAACATTAATCCGTAGTTGGTCATGCGACCAATGGTTGAGATGAGCCCAAGGCTATAGTTGGGCATGTTATATTTGAATTACAATGAACATATATTTGTACTGAACATTGAATTACAATGAACATATATTTGTACTAGACATTGAATAGCTACTCTACCTGTGGCACTATCTTATTCATGTACTTGTGTCTGTGTATTGAACTTTTCATCAATTGAAGTTTGTGTCTGTGTTTTAAACTCGGTATCTGCGCATGACATTCATTGTTTTAAATTTAATTGGTATAGACAAGTGCTAATTAATTATTTAAATGGTATTGTTTAATTGGTATCAAATTGTTATAAATTTCTATTGTTTAGATTAAATTGTTTAAATGGCATTTAAATGGACGCTCATTGTTTTAAGATTAACTGGTATTTAATTGTTTTAAATTTGTATTGTTTAATTGGTATCCAATTTAAGAAGAGAGGAAAAAAGAAGAGAAAGAAGAGAGAAGGAGAAGGAGAAAGAGAAGGAGAAGAAGAAGGACATGCATAGGCATATGCTTATGAAAAGAAGAGAAAAATAAGAGAAAGAAAGGAGAAGGATATGCATAGGCATAGGCATATGCTTATGAAAAGAAGAGAAAGAGTAAGGAAAAAAGAAGAGAAGGGAAGGAGAAGGAGAAAGAGAAGGAGAGAGGAAAAGAAGAGAAGGAGACATATGCTCATGCATAAGCATAAGCATAAGAGAAAGAAGAGGGAAAAAGAGCATAAGCATAAGAGAAAGAAGAGAGAAAGCATATGCTTATTCTTATGCATAAGCATATGAGCATAAAAGAAAAAGAGAGAAAGATTAAGCATAGGCAAATACATATGCTTATGAAAAGAGATCGAAAGAGGGGGAAGAGGGGGAGAAAGAGAGAGGAAAAGAGGAAAATGAAACATGCTCTTGCATAAGCATAAGCATAAGAGAAAGAAGAGGGAAAAAGAGCATAAGCATAAGAGAAAGAAGAGAGAAAGGATATGCTTATTCTTATGCATGAGCATATGAGCATAAAAGAAAAATAGAGAAAGATTAAGCATAGGCAAATACATATGCTTATGAAAAGAGATCGAAAGAGAGGGAAGAGGGGGAGAAAGAGAGAGAAAAAGAGGAAAATGAGACATGCTCATGCATAAGCATAAGCATAAGAGAAGGAAGAGGGAAAAAGAGCAGAAGCATAAGAGAAAAGGAAGGAAAGGATATGCTTATTCTTATGCATGAGCATATGAGCATAAAAGAAAAAGAGAGAAAGCTTAAGCATAGGCAAATACATATGCTTATGAAAAGACATTGAGAGAGGGGAAAGAGAGGAGGAAAGAGAGAGGAAAAGAGATTGAAAGAGGGGACGAAAGAGGGAAAAAAGTAGAAGGAAAAAGAGCATAAACAGAAAAGAAGGAAGAGGGGGGTAGGCCATTGAAAGAGTGAAAAAAGAAGAGAAGGAAAGGAGGAAGAGGGGAAAAAGAGATTGAAAGAGGGGATAAAGAAGAGGAAAAAGGAAGAGAAGGAAGAGAGGAAGAGAGAAAAAGAAGAGGAAATAGGGGAAGAGAGGGGGAAAAGAGAGGAAAAGAAGAGGAAATAGAGGAAGAGAGGGGAAGAGAGGGTCCCTACACCCATCACTGCAGCTAGCGCTTAAGGCACTAGCTATAGGCCAATGCAAATAACAAAAGGAAAAAAGAAGAAGCACTTTCTTAGTCCCGCTCGGTGTTTTGTGGACTGGCCCTACAAAAGAGAGGAAACATACCATTTTTCAAATAACTAGTTAGAGGAAGAAGGAGTTTAAAGAAGCAACTTCTCAAAGGGATTGGATTGAGGAGACAAGCATAAGCCTACAAACAAGAAAAAATCATAAGCCTATAAATAAAAAGAAAGAGGAGGAAGAGAAATACCAAAAAGACTAGAAGAGGTGAGTCTTCTTTCTTTCACAAAATCTCGTTTTTTGTCTTCAACCCTTGAAATCAAGCATGAAAGCTAGCACATAGCCTTAGCAATACAAGGAGAAACATGCTTCAACACTCACAAAATGAAATCTCACAAAAAATGAACCTACATTACTTAAAGAGACTCACCTTCTTAAAAAACTTCTTTTCACACAAGCAAAGAGGGAGAAGGGTGGAGAGGGAGCACAAGCATCAGGAGAGAAGTTGAGTAGTGGTGAGGAGTGGAGAATAGAGAGGAGGAAAGCGAGGTCGTCGGATATAAGGTGGGTGGAGAGATTGCTTTTCTCACAATAGAGATGCTAAAGAAAGCGCTACGTCGTGGGGTTTCGGGTTTAAGCCCATAGCGTCACTATATAGTGACACTGGTCAGTCGCTATATTGCGACACTTGTCAGTCGCTATGTAGCAACGCTTATATTTAAAAGCATTGCTATATAGCGATGGAACAGAGCAAAAGGTCACTATATAGCGACATTACAAGGCACTTATTGTTAAAAGCTAAAAAAGAAGCTCATAGGTGGCTATTTTATTACTATTAATAGATTTCCTTGCAACTTATGTTGTGATTTTAGAAGTGTGCAGATGGAAGGGACGAGTGGAAGCTCGTCAAATGATGCGCCAATACCCGGGAGCACAGAGTGGCTTACAAAGAGGTTGTATCGTCATTGCACTCATTGCAAGCGAGAAGTACGACATCAATGTCGTATTATCATGCGCCACTTGCGAATGTATGGGAAGGAGCCTGAACCAATACCCACCGTTGGTGTTGCACGTGTTGATGGATTATCAGTAAGTCAAAGCTATTTGAGTTCATGGTTAATATTGGATACCATTATGATACGAAACCTTCAGACAAGATCTTATAATTACACGAAATCTTAAAACAGGATGAGGAGGCTGACAAGGGTACGCATATACCTTCACACTTAGAGCAAAACTATAGCCTCCCGGACGCTCGGGGGGGGTCACTATGTATAAACCCTCTATATCACGTGCGTTCAAGGCCTATATTTAAAATCCCTTATCTGTAAATTTTTTCATTAATAAAATGTACCCCTTTTCTATACAAATCTGTAAATTTTTTTCAAAACTATTTTAAATAGTCCCTTATGTATATTTATTTCTGTAAATTTTAGGAATAAAAAATATCCTTCTGTTGAACTCACGTGATAGGGTTACATATGATAAGTGACCCCCCCGAGCCCGGACGATGATGAGGGTATGGTCGACATGATGGATTCTATTTTTTGGGGCACTACATCCAAAGTACATGTGATGTTAGAGTCTGAGGTCAAAATGCAAGAGTTGCAATCAACACAGTTGTATGAGGGTGCTAGGATGTCTAAACTACATGCTTGTCTCTCAATCTTGAATCTGCAAGCAAATTATGGGTGGTCAGATATAAGTGTCTCGGTTAGCTCCTGCATTAATTTGACTCATTATTTGGATATTGTTTGTTTTAAGAATCATCATGTATGCTTGAGAATCATCATTATTCGAAGCCTTTGTATCCTCACTTTTTCTCTCTTTTATCCCCACTTTTTCTCTTTTTCTCTCTTAGTTCCTCTCTTTTTCTCTCTTATCTCCTCTCTTATCTCTTTTTTCTCCTCTCTTTTCCTCTCTTATCTCCTCTGGTTTAAGCCCATAGCGTCGCTATATAGTGACATTGGTCAGTCGCTATATTGCGACGCTTGTCAATTGCTATATAGCGACGCTTATATTTAAAAGCATTGCTATATAGCGATGGAATAGAGCAAAAGGTCAGTATATGGTGACATTTTAGGGCACTTATTGTTAAAAGCTAAAAAAGAAGCTCATATGTGGCTATTTTATTACTGTTAATAGATTTCCTTACAACTTATGTTGTGATTTTAGAAGTGTGCAGATGGAAGGGACGATCGTAAGATGATGCGCCAATGCCCGAGAGCACAAAGTGGCTTACAGAGAGGTTGTATTGTCATTGCACTCATTGCAAGCAAGAAGTACAACATCAACGTCGTATTATCATGCGCCACTTGTGAATGTATGGGGAGGAGCCCGAAGCAGTACCCACCGTTGGTGTTGCACGTGTTGATGGATTATCGGTAAGTCAAAGCTATTTGAGTTCGTGGTTAATATTGGAAAGTATGGGTGGTCGGATACAAGTGTCTCGACCTTAATGAGGTTAGCTCCTACATTAATGACTCATTATTTGGATATTATTTGTTTTGAGAATCATCATGTATGCTTGAGAATCATCATTACTCGAAGCCTTTGTATTCTCACTTTTTCTCTCTTTTATCCCCACTTTTTCTCTTTTCACTTTCTCTCTTTTTCTCTCTTATTTCCTCTATTTTTCTCTCTTATCTCCTCTCTTTTCCCTTTTTCTCCTCTCTTTTTCTCTCTTATCTTCTCTCTTATCTCTTTTTTCTCCTCTCTTTTCCTCTCTTATCTCCTCTGTTTTCTTCTTATCTCCTCTCTTTTGTCCTTTTTCTCATCTGTTTTCCTCTCTCTTTCCTCCCACATGAAGTTTCAACAACTTTTTCTCCTCTCTTTTTATGTCTTATCTCCTCTCTTTTGTCCTTTTTCTCCTCTACTTTCCCCTCTCTTTCCTCCCACGTGAAGCTTCACTTTTTCTTTTTTCACTTTCTCTCTTTTTCACTCTTATTCCCTCTCTTTTTCTCTCTTATATCCTCTCTTTTCTCCTTTTTCTCCTCTCTTTTTCTCTCTTATGTCCTTTCTTATCTCTTTTTTCTCCTCTCTTTTCCTCTCTTATATCCTCTGTTTTCCTGCCTTATCTCCTCTCTTTTGTCCTTTTTCTCATCTCTTTTCCTCTCTATTTCCTCCTCTCTTTCCTCCCATGTGAAGCTTGAAGAGCTTTTTCTCCTCTCTTTTTTTGTCTTATCTCCTATCTTTTGTCCTTTTTCTCCTCTCTTTTCCCCTCTCTTTCCTCCCACATGAAGCTTCAATAGCTTACTATTGAGCAAACAAATACAAACTTTTGTCACTCTAATTCAAAGAATGCAAGAGTCTGTAAAAGTTTGCTCAATGTCAGGTAAGATTCTATGCTTGCTTTATATCTTTTGGGGATTCCAGGCTATAGGATTAGTGTACCAAATCATCATTATTCAAAGCCTATGTATGCTTGAATTGAGATAGGTTGCTCCAGAAGATGTTGCCTGCACCAAATACCATGCCCGCATTAGAGATGAAGCGAAGAAGATGCTAACAACGGTGGGTGTGGATTATGATACCATCCATGCTTGCCGTAATGACTGTATTCTCTTTCATGGTGAGCATGGAGATTTGGCTAGTTGTCTTAAATGTGGGGAACAACAATATAAAGATGACTTGTAGGGTGAGCAGATACTAATAAAGGTCTTGAGACACTTTCCCATCATTGCAAGAATATAGCACATGTTTCGATGCAAATCCATAGCGGAGTTGATGACATGGCATGCATCTCATCAGTCCACTGATGACACATTGAGGATTCCTGTAGATTGTGCAGCTTGGAGGCACATAGACAATCAGTGGTCGGACTTTGCGAGGGAGCTACGCAACCTACATTTTGGGCTTGCCATGGATGACATGAATCCTTTCAGGTTATGCTCGACATCTTGGTTGACATGGCCCATAGTTGTGGTGAATTACAATATCCCACCATGGCTAACAATAAAAAAGGGACACCTCATGCTTGCACTACTTGTGCCAGGGAAGTACAAGGCAAAAAATATGGATGTGTACATGGCACCTTTGATAGAGGAGTTACAGATATTATGGAGAGGAGTGTGGGTCTTTGATATTTCCAGAGCTCCTAAACATACCAATGATATTTTGGTCAGGGGTATCTTGATGTGGACCATGCATCACTACCCAGGATATGGAGACTGCGCAGGTACGTGGTTGTGTCTCTACATGTATAATATAGGATTATGCTTTTATGACTCTCTTTCGCACGCATCTCTTATACTAACACATTCATGCACGTGTGCAGGACTTGTTACAAGTGGGTACCATGCTTGTCCTGTTTGTGGACCGGGTTTAAAATTATTTGCACGATACTCCAAACATATGAGGAAAAATGTTTACGAAGGTCATGCTCGATACCTTCTGCTGGACCATCTCGCGCGTGGAGGTCAGCTTGATCCACCACCATCATATTTGAAGGCAAGTGACTGGATTCAGGCTTGGAGGGCAAATGGAGAGGAAACTCCTCTTGGTATGAAGAGGCTATCGATCTTTCACAAGATTCCTTATTGGGGTTAGTTACAAATCAATTATCAATCCTCACAGTTGGATTATTGTGGAACCATACATGAAATCTATGAAGTTGATTTCATACAATTTAGTATTTTCATTCTTGATGTAAAATGGTTTAGAACTATTTACAACAATCCCCATGTGACAGTGAGAAAATATAGTAGCAGTTTCTTTGCAAAAGACTCCACCAAACTTTGGACCAATGAAAGTGATACTTTTGTTCTTCTCGAGCACTGTGAGCAGCTGCATACTAATGATTTAATTAGTCAAAGCTTTCGTTTTTAAAGGTCCATTGATACATGTACTTAAGCATAATTTCATATATATAATTGACGACATTTGGCACCCATCTTCAATATAGGTGGTTTTTCATCTAGATCTAAGATTGTGGTACGTGATCTAAGTTGCACCACAAAGTAAGCAAATTTTTGAACATAGAGATGTGGATATGGAGATGCCACTACCAATGCCGGATCCAATTGATCAAGATGAATCTAGTGAAAAAGATAAAGATCACAATATGAGCCAAGAGGAAGATGCGCATAATGACATCGCATGAGAGGAAGATGGAGATCACGATATTGAGGAAGAAGACAACGATCATCAAGAATCACCACACTTTATTGAAGAAGATGATCAAGTACTTTTAGGTGAATGTACGATGCTAGAGTACGATGATGATATAGGAGATCAACTTGGTATAGAGTTAGAGATAGACTTGTTTGGCGCGTTAGACTTGGCTCAAGATGAAACCGTTGATGTAAATGCTCTTCATTGAACTTTTTCATCTCAAACATGGACATAAATATATGAGCTTCAAAGGCTTGATGTACATGCTCTCGTACTTTTATTCTCTCAAAACATCAAACACCTATGAAAATTTTAAAAAAATTGCTATTAGAGAAAACTAACTTTTAAGGTCGATATGAGAAAAAAAACTCTCTGTAAAACATCACTATAAAAAAGTATCTTAGTGTCGCTATATAACGACACTTACAATTCTGATAAAAGTTGCTATATAGTGACTTTAGCAATGGTCGCTATATAGCAACATTTGACTAAAGGCACTATATAGTGACCCTTGACAAGGCACGCTTTCAATATCGATGATTAGCACCCCACACATGCTAAACATCGGTACTTAAATGTCGCAATAGGATCTGTGTGTAGTAGTGAACGAACCAATTGTATGCCATTCATCTTGTCTTGTAATAATAATAATAGAAGCAAACCACCGCGTTGGTGGCAGTTAATATCCTAGTGTGGAACCAATTTCCGAGCTGCAACCAACCAATGCTATTACACTAGAACGAATCACATTGCTGCAAATTGTTAACCTAAAATAGATACTTTGCCCAAGTAAAATTTGGAGAAAATAAATAATTCAATATATTACATAGAGATTACATAGATTACATCTCAAAGACTCCTTTCCTTCAGATTACATCTCAAAGACTCCTTTCCTTCAGGGGGCTATTCCATATTGCTTTGAGTAGGTTACCTTTTTGAGCTTCCAGATTGTAGGCTCAGTCCTCCTTGCTCCTTTCCTAAAGGGGGATGGCTTCTTCCTTTAGGGGCCCAACCCCTCCCTTCATGTCGCTTTGTCTTTCCTTGCTTTGAGCTTCCTTGTTGTAGGCTCGGCTCTTCTTGCTCCTTTCCTGAAGGGGGCTGGTTCCTCCCTTCGGGCTCCTTTTTCTCATAGTCAGGGCTTTTGCAATTCAAGCTCCTTATCTTTTGTGTTTTTTGCCCTAATGGCAAATTGTGCTACAGCATCTACTTTCTCGTCGTAGATAGTTGTAGTAGCAGGCATGCACATGTGATTTGGGCAATGGCAAATGACATTGTCTACATAGCGATCTTGCATGCACAAACACACCAAAGCAAAAAACATGCATAGGGTGGTAGCACACATGCTCTAGTGGAGACACTTGACTCCCACGATCGATTCCCCCCATATCTGCATGTCACCACCTTAGATGCCATGGTCACAAAGGGCCTCTATATCGTTGTGCTCTATGGGTTCCCCCTAGACATCAATGAAGGCCTCAAGATTTCCACAGCAGAGTACTGTGGTCTTGTTGGGGGGGCCATAATCTGAGTCTTGGCAATGTGCATGGTCTTCGGCCTCTCCATTGTCTTCTCCATTGGCTCCCTAAAAAATTTTAATGCAACAAGTTGGGCTGGCGGCAATACTAAGTTGTACAAATTTCCTCTTACTCAACGAGGCTTATAACCACTCAACAATGGTTGGATGTAATCTTTTGGCCTCTAAGGCTCTCAACGATCTTTTGGCTCGTTGGATGTAATCTTTTGGTCTCTAAGGCTCTCAAGTTTTAACATTTATGTAATCTCTTTTGTTCAATTTGAGACTCTCAGTATGCACTGTTGTTAACTTTTATATTTGAGTGGTTATGGTCGCTAGATGTAATCTTTTGGTCTCTAAGGCTCTTAGCAATTGCTGAGTTTTTATAAATGTAAGATTCTGTGTTCAATTTTTGCTCAGTATAAGTTGTTAATTTTTATATAACTTGTTACTAGACAATGATAAGTGGCAAAGTTATTGGCCACTAAGAGATGGTAAAACTGTGGTAGAAGGTTCCATAATGAGAGGTGGTTTGCACTGCCAGCGTGTTCAGAATGATAGAGTGCATCTCATTATTATGCCAAGAACTAGTGCGGTGGTCTCTCCAAGCCAACCTTGAATTTTCATGATCTGCATGGGCATCTTGGCCAGTGACTGGTGGCAAAGCTATTGCAAAAATTTGCTCGACGATTGGTGGTCATGCCTAAGACTGCACTGCACGAAGCATTGCAGAGATTCATGATGTAGTGCAGAGCTACCATGTGTCGAGCTCTGCGGTGTTCAGAATAAATAAATTGCATCTCATCATTATGCCAATGCGGCATCATGACATCGAGAAAATTTTCGTTCAAAATCTTACCTAGGAGCGCTTTGTGTCGCAACCCTAAAATTGCTCCAAAAATAGTTTCGCGATTGGTTATACCCAAGCAAATGTTGACCCATGACAATTTGAGTCAAAGAGGTGAGATTGAGATCCATCCACACATAATCTATCCTTGACATCTTGCATGAACATCCACTCGGAGGTAACCATATGTGAAGGTAGTGTTGTCTTGCAAGAGCAATATAGAGCACATTTACTTGGTGCCCATTACAAGGGACATCCAAGTTGCAAAGTGCTCGAACACATCATTTGGTAGTCTTTACATTCTACGAGTAGGTATCAAGTAGAGTAAGGACAAGGATTTGATGGACATAGAAGATCATGAGCACGATTGCGCTTGAACATGTTGAGTGAGAGCTAGTCATTGGATCAAGTTTAGAGGGCTTCCCCATGCTCGCTAGTAGCATTGCTCTAGCACAATTAGCAGCAACGGAGCATCACCCCATGCACAGCTACTAAGCTGGAGGTGCATTAACATTGGTATTACATTGCTAACCTTGTAGAGCTAGTAGGGGAGAGTTGGTCACAAAGACCTATGTAGAAACTTAAAAGAGCAAAAACCTACGAGGCAAAAACTTAGAAGCATAGAGACTTGGAAGAGAAGTGCAACTCGCTTCCTCCTCCTACTTGTCAAGGTCTAGATGACACTCGAGGGCACGCTATGATTGGATTCTTCATCACCAAAGTGGGCAACACAATGCTCTGTGCGGTGGGGAGACCCTTTTAGGAAATGTTTTCGCATAGCGAGAATGCATGCATCTAAGTGCAGGCACAAACATTGGTTTGTTTCATGCATGTGAGAATGGAGGGGGCAGTGGTGGCCTTCAGCACATCTGGGTGCTTGATTCAACATCCAACTATGCCTCTCTTTTGGTAAAATTCAAAAAGCCTCCAAGCTCTTAAAATTGGAGATAGAATTTCATAAATTTAGAGGTTTTAACACATTTTATAACTATATTTGTAGCCTCCATTTTTAAATCAAAATTATTAAACCCAGGTTTTTGGTGCCCCTTTCATTAACGATCAAATGCCCTCACGTGACTGGTTTTTGCATGCATTGGAGTCGATGATCGTGAATTTTAAACAACGTGACTTGTGATTGTGATTCGTGAGCAGCAGATTGTTACGGCCAAGATCGGCTTGATTGTTACTGGCAAGATCGTATTCTCAAGCTCAGCGTGAATATGATTCGGAAGATCAGAGCAGGAGTTAACATAAGAGGAATCGATCTGCAGAAGCGCAACAGCACGCATCCTGCTGATGATTGAGGATCCATGGGCAGCGTCACCACTCCGCCCAGAAGCGTCAAAAGTAGCGTCGAGTATCTGTGTGCCCTCCTGCAATCCCTTGGAGTCCGTGCTCCTTCGCCGGAACACATCAGGAGAGCCAAATTCAACCACCCATCTGCATCTGCTTGCCTTCTAGAGGCTCTTCACGACCTTGTCGCTCTCAACCTTGCCTCCTTCCCTTCGAGTCCCACCACTTCTCGCTTGTCTAGCCTCCCAGGAAACGGCATGTTTTTTAGCGGCATCGAAGATGTTGTAGACGTGCCTGTGGAATGTGATGAGCCCAACTTCGTAGTCGAGAAGGAGAGCGCAGCAAGTCCCTGTCCGCAGCCCATTCATCCTGTCAGCAAAGCTCCCGTGGGGAGTTCAGATAAAAAGAAGATACGCACCCTCAAGAAAGCTGCACCTACAGCGCTTTCAAGGATGCACGATCGGAGCTCCACCGTAGCATCGAAGCAAGAAAGAGTGGAGAAGCGAGATCACAATTCGAAGAACGTCAGCTCGGAGTTCGCCTTGCACCAAAGCAGAACCGACCCTAGCGAATCGACGGAAGAGGGCAGCGATACAGAATGTGCGGATCGAAAACTTTCCTCTGTAAAATCCTACATGGCCTTATGGGCATATCCGCCCCAATCTCCCGTCTTCCCGCTTTGTCGTAGCAAAAAGCAAAGCCGCCATTTGCTACTGGCCCTGGCGTGGTTAGTTTCTTATTCCGACGTGTTTCGAAGGGCTTGGAAGAGACAGATAGAACCAAGGGGAGACAAGTAGCAATACGTCAATTGAAGATGTGGAGGTTTTTTCGGAATCGAAAGCATCTGTGGTACGAGACGGTGGCGACGATTGCAATGCTGCAAATGGCATTAGCATTTCAGATCACATTTTGTCAGGTTTAATGGAGGAACACATCTCCGTAAAGGACCAAAGACATGAACATGGGGCAACCCTCGGGAGGAATGAGAGGACTCGCATTGGAGGAAGACAGATTCAAAGGTTTGCCTCTTCCGAACAGCCTTTCCGGTTGTAAGAATCTTCAGTGCTGCTCTATTTAATGCCTGTCCAACTGTATGCAGACTCACAACTTTGGCTGTAGCCTTGACTCCAATTCTTGCAAACACAAGAGCTTGCAACAGGTACTCGGCGTAGGCATTGCCCCTCTACATGCAGCTGTTGCGTGTGCAATCATGTACTTGATTTGTTTGTTTTGTGCCCTTTTGTGCATTCTTTCTTGGATTCAAGCGTTCCGCAGATGTGATCCACAACTGCTCCAGTTTCTCTTTTTCAGAGCAATGCCAGCTTTGAAAAACCACAAGGAACTCTAAACCTATTACTATATAGGAAAGCACACTATAACTAGTAAAGTTTGCGTGATTTGCTACTTAGAAATAGCAAAATTTGGCTCTCTAACTAGCTAATTCATTTTCCTACGTACCATAAGGCTTCTATATAGAAACTTGTTTGTCTAACTAGCAAAATCCATGGTTTTTCTACATAGTAATTGTTGCGAATCTAGGAAATTCTAAGTTTTCCTATATAACAATCCCCTTGCAAGTTTTTAGATCTAGGAAATTCTTCTTTTTGCTATATAGTGGTCAAGTTTCAAACTTTTGCACCTAGAAAATTATGTTTTTCGCTATATAGTAATTTTTCTTTTGGAAGAGGGTCTAAGAAAATTTATTTTTGCTATATAGTAGTCCTTTTGCAATCTTTTGCATCTAGGAGATTATTTTTTTTCTATATAGTAATTTTATGACTTTAGCAAATACATCCTTTTGCTATGTAGTCCAAAATTTTTAATCTTGGAAATCACATGTATATTAGCCAATGTTCCACTCATATCTACTAAATTCATGTTTTTGCTTTATATCAATCTTGTAATATATTGTGAATCACATTATCTATATGGTCTTTGTTCTCAATCTAAAAATTTTGGATTCAATGTAAGAAATTTCAAAAAGCGTTCAAGAGCTCTCTATCTAGGAATTTTGGGTTTATTCTTGGAAGTTTTTAACATGCTATTGGCATCATGGAAATTACCTCAATGCTAATGGAACATCCTATAATATTTGAAAATGGTTGCTTCATTTGTCAAAACTATCATTTTTGTAAAGCAATGTGTTTAATAGGGTGGTTGCAAGCCAAGGGTGTCCACTTTTGGTTCAGTGCCCGAACTTTGGGGGGGGGGGGGAACAAGCCTTTTTGCACACAAATTTGGAAATTTAACCTACTTCTCTAGGGATTTAGTCAATACATCACACATGGTTTTTTGCACACAATGGTATGGTCTGATCGAAAATTGGAGATTCACAATGATAATTTTATTGTGGCGCAGTGCAGGTTCATAGGGGCCGTCACACTTTGTCACAAACAAACACCATCATATTAATTTCTTAATATCTCACTCATTATGCATCAGATGATAGTGAAACTTAATATGTATTCTCCTCACATAGTGTGAAACTTAAATTGATTTATTGGTAATTATTTGAATGCATTATATAATTATTATTATTTATTTATAAAATTTAAAGACCTAAAAAAGGCACATTTTGGTGCACACTATATTTTTTGAGTATTGTCAAAAAATTGGTCAAATCCAATTTGGTAGAGGGTTAGTACACACATAAGGATATGTGGCGCAAGCATCAAATCCCAAATCCAACGGTTAGATTTTGTGAGCTGTCAGATTTACTTTTACTTTTACTTGTTAGAGGAGTAGTAAAGAAAATAAGAATTAATCTTGGTAATTTGTGCACATAAGTAAACATGCCAAAAATCACATATTTTGTAGTCCTCCACGTGATGAATAAGAAGACAAAATTTTGGTCAAATTTGAGTGAGAAAAGCATCAATTATGGCCTCCCTAGGTGAAATCCCCATGTTTTGGAAAAAAAGTGGCACCCTAGCCAAATACCAAGGCTAGATAGGCTTGGTATTAGGCTTGGAAGGGTAGGTTTGTGGCATCACCGAGCCTAGTGGTGGTAGCCATTAGGGCGTGGGCATCTTGCTCATATGGATTGAACAACTCATTAATTTTGCCTCATCACCATGCCATGTGAGCCATCTTGACCATGTTTGACTTGCCACCTCACCCTATGCCACCTCCCACTCACCCCCACTCATGGTGCCACATCAACCACGTCTGCCACCTCATGAAGCCACATCAGAGACACCCTAGGTACCACATCATCACTCAAGTGCCACCTCATACCACCACCTCATCATTGCCAACTCATCACCACCACCTCATGCTGCCACATCACCTTGCCACCTCACTTATCACTGCCACCTCATGCTGTCACATGAGGCTAGAGCATGAGACATCATCATCCCCATTGATGCCACATCATTAGCATGCTTGGTGTCACATTAGCCACGAGTTGCCACCATAATTAAAATGAAATAATAGCATTAGGATACGATATATGGTATATTGTTATGGCAAAACAAAAGTGAAATTATACATAAGAATATGTAACCACATTAGGTGATGCAGACATTATTGAACCAAATCATATTAACATTGGATTCCATAGTATATAATTTGATGTAAATTCAAGGGAACTACAAAAATTAGTCTTAAACAGAATGCCTTCAAATAAGAGGAGCCACTCATTCTATTCAAATCTCTACATGCACTCAATTTAATCAAATTGAATCCAATCAAAGCAAGGACATTGATATGTGACCTTATCCGATGGTTACCAAAATTAACAAGGGTCTTAAGGCAAGTGGGTTCCATGATCTTACCAAGTATGAAGTGCATCCGACATCGTATGTCCGGTCGAGAAGGTCAAATGCCCCAAATTCCATGTGCATGGTATGCACGTGAAGGAGAAATACGAATTGGCCTACGACATTGATATGTGAACTTGTCCAATTGGTACCAAACTTGACAAGGGTCTTAAGGCAAGTGGTGTCCATGATCTTGACAAGTATGAAGTTCATCCAAAATTGTATGTCTGGTCAGGAAGGTCAAATGCCCAAATTTCCATGTGCATGGTACGTACGTGAAGGAAAAATACGGATCGGCCTAAGACATTGGTATGTGAACTTATTTGATGGGTACCAAAAATGACAGGGGTCTTAAGGCAAGTGGTTTCCATGATCTTGATAAGTATGAAGTGCATCCAATGTCGATGTTTGAACGTATAGCCTATTGAATCGCCTATATGCTTCCAAAACTATTCGTTGTTGTAGGTAGGTTCTATGTTTAGAACTTTGTCACCTTCATGCCTAGCTCCAAAACGTTTGATTCAGTCTTGAAGGTCATGGAAGCAGAAGGCAGAAGCCAAGCAATTCTTTTGTGCTTGTATTGCAGGGTATATCCTCATTCTATTGATTAGTGGTTGCGCTACGAGGACCACTCTACGCGTTTGATCTACTAATCCTCCAGGTTGGACAAATGCTTTATCTCCTTACTTGCGTTGCAATGTAGATTTAATTTATTTCTTGATTATCTTGTAAAGATTTAATTTGTTTCTTGATTATCTCTAAAATAAATATGTATAGATCTTGAATTTTTTTGTTACCTTCTTGAAGAAAGAAACAAATTAGGGAGTATGAGTTGGTTCTTATATTATGCTATGATGTACTATTCTTAAGTTCTTCACATTATGCTATGATTATGTTATAATTGTGTTCTTATATTACGCTTATATACTTGTGTTCTTATATTACGCTTATATACTTGTGTTATATTATGCCATGCTATGTTACTTATCTATAAGTTTTTGCTATGTAGGTCAAATGCAAGTGGGGTTTAGGATTTTCTTTATGCTTGTATTATGTCTTACATATTGTATCATGTCTAAACACATTATCTATGTGTTAGCTGTGTTTCTTCCTCTAATGGTGTTTCATCCGTATGTTAGTCCTATGTATGTTAGCTAAGTTATATATCTTGGTCTCTACTCGATCTAAGTTAGCTCCATCATATACCTTGTGCCACATAAGCAAGAGTTGTCGATTGTTAATAGGTTATAGATGCTTGCATGGCTCATGCACTTCTACTCTATGCTTCAATGCTTACATATCCATGCTCTATTCTTCAATGTCATGCACTTTATATGTCATGGTGTTTCATCCTCTAATGGTGTTACATCCTTTGATTGAGTTTCAGATGGCAAGTTCCTCAAGCAATTTGAGAAGGTGTACTTGCAACTATAGGTGTGCCCATACCCCTCAAGGGTGGCAGCTTATTAGTAGAAGCACCTACTATGAGCATTGCAACCATGACTTATCTGGAAATGTGCATCCCGATTCAGCAAAGAGAAGTTCAAATTGAGAGTGAAGAGCGGATGCCATCTCATGTAGAACAAGCAAGGGAGATGAATACGTCTTCTAGGGTGATGGAACGAAGAAGGGTTTTTTGTAGTTGTCTCGCATATTGTCAGGGTGGATGACATGTGGCTCCGTCAACTTATGTTTTACACCAACAATTGAGGCATAGATACGAAGGCTTGGGTACGCACTTGGGGTTCCTCGAACAAGGTGATACAAATGAAAATGTATCACAAGATCTTCATGATGAGACTAATGAAAATGAATTGCATGACCTCAATGATGAGCTGATTGACCCCCCTATAGCCTTTGCTAGTGTTGATGAATTGCAAGGACCCTTGCTATGCAATCAAATACTAGAGAAGATAATTGAGTTCCAAGCTTTATGGGATGAGCATCAAATACCAATCAAGGCCCAAGATAAAATGCTTGAGCTCTTGTTTGGAGACATGGGTGGAAGAAGAGTAGGTAGAAGTGGAAAATGCAAAAAACCAAGCTTGAGTAAACTCTTGGTACAACTACCAAAATCATGGGATGGCACCCTTGATGGAATAAGAGTTCCTGCTTGTTGGGAGCAACTAAACTCTATGTTCAATGGACTTGGTATGATTCAATCTCAACGCTACAAACTATGTATCGGTCCAGATGATAATCGACATGATATTGAGCTTCTTCAACCTAGTGAAGAGGATGTGTATGCTGGAAATGCAATACTATGTTCTTGTCACGAGAATGCAAGGAAGAGAATCTTTAAACGTGATTGTTCTACATGTTGTGAGAAGTGTAAAAAATGTAATAAGCCAAGGAAGGATTTGCTAGCATTTGACTACTTGCCTATCGGTAAGCAACTAGAGCTCCTAGTCAAGAGTAAAACAAATTGTCATGATTTACTAAATATGTGGCGTAGAAAGGAAAGGTGGTTGGGAGAGGAAATAAATGCACAACCAGATAGTATATGTGAATTTTGGGACGGATCAAAATGTCGTGAGGTGCAAGACTTTTGGAATCCGAATGCTGAATATGAGCTGCCAATGGTTTGTGGAAACCCCAAATGCAACAAAGTGTATACCACATATCCAACATCATGTTTCTCAGAGGTTTTAAAAAGAGGATGGAATGAAGGGACACAAGAGTACGAGCTTGTATGTAAGCAGTGCCGCTTTTCCAACAAGTGCAAAAAGAAATCATGCAAGGTATACATTTCTTTATAAAACGAATATAACTTCTTCTCTTTGGTTTATAACTGTGCTCTCTTTGTCATATGTATTAAAAGATATTATATTAACAAGTATTTTAATCACAGGGTGATCCTCAAAACTTTGCACTTCTTCTCCATTGGGATGGTTTTCAAGCTTCTCGAACCACCCAAAAGGATTGTGGTGCTGTTGAAATTATGGTTTTAAATGGTGGAAAGAGCTCCATAATTGGAGTTCTACCAGTATTGTTTATACCATTTAGTTGCAAGAAAATAATTCGAAACTCAAGTGATACCTTTAGCACATTCTTGCGGCCTCTTATTGATGAACTAGAACAACTTTTCATCAAGGGGATTGATGTGTTTTACAACTATCCCGTGGAACAAATATTTGATGTTTCCTTTGGTAAGACTAAACTATGCAATCTTCGTGCAATGTTGATGATGGTCACTGGAGATCATCCAGCCCAGTGCAAGATAGGTTTATTCAAAGATGGTGGACAATCATTTTGTCGAAGGGATAAAGCTCAAGCCACTCTAGATGTTACTAATCCTTCATTTCAAGGGAGATATGTGTATGATGGTAACAGGTTTCAAGCTAGGTACCCACCTCCCAAACGCTCTTTGGCTGAAATGGTCGAGGCCTTGTCACAATCAAGAAAAGCCTTCACACAAGTAGAACGAGAAGGAATACTAAAGACTGCTAGATTATCTGGAGAGTCCATACTATGGAGGTTATATGATCTCTATGGTTTTAATTTATCATATGATCTACGAGGGAGACGAGTTCTCCACCATGTACTATACTCTGAACCTTGGATCCTCCTCCTAACCCTGAAGTATATGATGCAATGCATGTTTTTTCCTTGAATGTTTTTAGCAAATATATCACTTCACTCATGAGAGCATCAACCAATGAGACCAAAAGAGCGATAGACTCTTGTGTTGAGGTAGTAAGTAAGATTGCGCCTTCATCCATTTGGTATGGGCGATGGCCACATGTTCCAAGTAAGCATCATGAAAGCTTTAAGGCTGAGGAGAACCAAAAGTTTATGCAATGGTGCCTACCATATATCTTAAACAAAATAGAAGGTATTCCGAAGCACTTACATGACTTGGGTATTTTGTTGATTGATATTGCACATAGTTTCTATAATTATAGCTGTGACAATGGTTGGTCAAAGGAAACTATGAAAACAGTACGTGCTTTACTCCTTGCTTGGAGAGTAAAAAAAGAAGAGTCATTGGGAGCAAATTCTTCACCATTAGAGCATGTTGCAGGTTCGTATACCATCTTACTAGATGTAAACTTGTTGAACATTTGATGACTAGTGTTCCTTTTGTATCTTTGGTGTAGTCTAACCAAATTCTCTTATGTTTACAGGCAATGCGGAAATATTAGATGATGTTTATAGACATGGGATTCATGATGTATTTTGGTGCTATCTATTTGAACGCCTGGTTTCATCTTATGTGGGTGTCAATACCAATAATCGAAATAATGAAGTAACATATGCTCACTTCTATATGAGAACCCATTTTACTAAGGTTTTTAGTACCATGCAAGAAGAAATGGATGGTCTCATGCCACATGAAAGGTTGTTAATGGAGGTACATGGATCTATTTATCTCCCTGATGGTTATGAAACAACCAATCAAGAAAGTCCATCATGTCATTCAATACATGAGTTTGGACTTTTAGAGGTTTCTTCAATCATGAACGCTAAGGATATTTGGAGAGTTCTTGTCATGCATAATGGAAATCTTCCTTGCTGCAAAATGATGAAACTAAAAGGCATTCCAATAACAAGGAAGAGAAGAGTACATCGATTGCTCTCTCAAGAAGAACAAAAGTATCTTGAACAACTTTGGTCTACTGAAGTGGGTTTTCTTCAAGGACGTCATGTCACAATATATCAAAAGGTCTTTTATAATGGTGATATTTATAAGGTTGGAGATGATGTAGTGGTAAGAGTGGATGGAAACGATGCAACGGAAAGTGTAGGTCATTGGAAGGCACACATTAGGGAGTTTTTCTCTCTACAATGGGATGGAGAGTATATGGTTTTTTTTAGTGCAGAGTACTATAAGCAATGCATTACAATGATAAATGACAAGGAGCATTTGTTGATAGACCCAGTAACAGGAATGAGTGTATTACAAGCTCAACGTCTTCCATACTATTGGGATTGTATAAGATCCATAAGTTCTTTGTTGCATAAGTTTATGCCTTTGCCTAGTATTAGTAGTAAACTTATTGCATATGAAACAAAAGACTTGGCTCAAAGAACGCGGCTATTGAAAATAGGTTAAGTTGGTTGTGTGCCTCCTTGGTTGGAACATGATGATGTTGTGCTAGCACGCATTGATGTTACTGATTTGAATAGTCAATTCCTACATGCTGTGATAAGAGCAGTTGATTATGAAAGGAAGCAAATCATGCTAGCATGGCTGAAACAAGATCACACGCATGAGAACACATGGAAGGTTGATAATGAAGAGAGCTTTTGGAGGGACTGGAACTGTTGCATCATAATAGTACCAGGATGGGCGGTTATCAGTAAGAGGAGAGTAGTGTCATCTAATGGTGAAACTTCTTATTTACCTATGGTTTGGATATCATAATAATACCATGATATCATTGGGTATGCATGATGCATTTTCATGCAAGCGAGAACAAGTAAGAATAATTATTCTTTTTCGTTTATTACTTATAATGCTCTTTTCTTAAATAGAAGAAATATTCTTATTGTAAAAACAAATACTAGCTATTTTTTTAAATTTTTTTGCTAAGCCTTATGGTTTTATTGAATTGTTGTTCAGGCTAGAGTTTATTATGTCTTCTCCCGATGTACCGAATTTGGAATCCTTATTGGAAACTACTCTCAACTACAAAAAACCATAGAGCAGCTAAAGGGAAATAATACTAGCTCTTCAAAAAGATTGCATGTGGTAAGCTCCATGAGTAAAGAGATGTCCAAAATGCCTCAACGATGCACAATGCAAACAAATAGTGGTGATGTATCTTTGCTAGAGATTCCTACTTATGATCAAATTTTTCGACCCCCAAAGTTGGCAGATCGTGAGTGTGGCATGCTCTATGGAAGGGATTTTTTACTACGCCATTGCAGGGATAACCAAAATGTGACTTACTGTAAAAACCATCGTACAGTGTAGTTGTGGGTCAAAAATAATGAGATTATTATGGATTTACGGCACAATAAAGATGAACAACAAAAAATCAAGGATTTTATTCAAGATAACTATGATCAAATTTTGCCACTTAAGTTTCCCGGAGCTACATACTTTTGGAAGTAAGAAGATGTTTATATGTACTATGTTCGAACAATGCAAGCAAGCCGAAAGTACAAAAAAAGAAAAAGCATCACCTCTTCTGCGGGCTCTTCAGTGGGATCTTCTATGGTAATATCTTTCTTCATAATGCAAATTGTCTATTATGTTCTTCTTTTATATTTAAATAAATTCACTATATTATAATTATTGCAGGAAACAATTGGTGCATTATTTGAGAAAGAAGAACAAGTTTTGCAGGGATATGTAAGTTTGATGATTTATTTTCAAATTTGTATTTCCCTTCTATACGTTTAAGTCATTATACATGTGTTAATTCTTGAGCATTTTATTATAATGATGATAGGAGGAAGAACAACTTATAGTAGCTGCATCTATAGAGGATCATGCTCCATGTCAATATGACTTGGAACACGGTAGTGAAATGTTGGTTCAGGTTTGTATCACATATTTCACATACATTGTAATTTATACTTATTTTCTTGTGAATTTGTTTATAAGAATTATGTAATCTTTGTTAGGTAGGAGAAGGTGTTTATTGCCCAGAAATGCCACAAGAGTTAGCAACGACTGAAGATCATCATTTTTCAGCATCTAAATCTTTCATGGAGTGATTGCAAGAGACAGAACAGGTTGGAAAATTGATTATCGTTGCCATTTTATATTATATCAGTTGAGTTTAATATGGATATCTAATTAGTATTTTTTAATGATTTAGGTTGAGGATTTGAATCAAACTTGCGTTCATGAGACTTCGCTAAATCCTGAGGATATGTCAATTGCAAGAAAGAGCAAGCGCACACCAAAGGTATACATTATACCTCTTTATAACGGGTTTAATGTTAATTCTTATGCATCGTTTTTTTTCGTTTGTCTCACATGGGAATCTAGAACTTAATATTTATTCTTCTTTAAAGTGGAGTGAGAAGATGAAAAAAAACATGCAAAAAATGAAGGCAAGTAAAGCTGCTAAAAAGCAACAAAGACTGAAGGTATTTATTATTTTAGTTTTTCTACTTTAAATCATATATCTTACATGTAAAATCATGCATACATATTTGGTAGTTGGTTTCCATTTTACGTTATATAAAAGATTACTCTTTACTACTTGTTTTCCTTTCATAGGAGCTTAATGCCATCCATGTCGAGAAGGACCTCGATTTTTGTGTTGATATGTCTTCTCAAGTAAGCTCTTTTTTTAAATATGATGCATTCTTCTTTTTATAAATTAGTAAACAAGGATTATAATATTTTTTTATTGCTTCTTTCAGGTTGATGAATTTTGTGAAGAGGATCAAGAGACAATTCTCTTGAAGTTTTTAGAGATACATACTATTAATGAAATGTATGCGTCTCTAAAGACTAACTACAACATTATCAAAAGAGACCCTACTTTCCATGGACACAAAACTGAGCATAGCTTGCCTGCAATGAGGAAAGCTATAGTGGATTGGCTAGTTTTAGAAAAAAAAGTTATTGTAAAGAAGCATGAAGACCACATTTTGAGTCTTGATGATGTACATGTATCGGAATGACATGTGTGCATTTAGAACAATTGGATGAACTCTATTTTTGGATGAACAATTGGATGCATTTTGAACAATTGGATGAATAATTCAGTCTTAATGATGTACATGTATCGGAATGATACATGTGCATTTTGAACAATTGGATGAACTCTATTTTTGTTTCTTGATGTCCAATAAGTATGCAAGTATTCATGTTGTTTAATATTTTTATAAAGTTTCTTAGTAACTAGTTGTTTCTTTCTTTCTTTGAAGATGAGTTTGCATTCTACATCTTGATTATGCAGTTATCTTTAATTCATTCTAAATGTCACTTTACATTTTTTAATACGATGTATATGGAAATTTAATTGTGTGAGTAAAAATTGATTTTGTAATATATAAAATTTATCAATCTCAGCTTTTACTACATAGATAGAGTTACTATAGTGAATCTATTATATAGTAACATTCTAAAGTAAATTTGCTAGTCTATATGAAAAATGCTCAGTTTTACTATATTGCTAAATTTACTAGAATTAGTCTTACTAGTAAACTTAGGATATAGATTTGCTATATAGTAAAAACGTAACTATATAGTAAATTCTTGTCTATATGGAAAATGCTTGGTTTTACTATATTGCTAAATTTACTAGAATTAGTCTTACTAGTAAACTTATAATATAGATTCGCCATATAGTAAAATCTTATCTACATAGATACTCCTTGGTTTTTCTATATACAAATTTACTAGATATAGTATATCTAGCAAATTAATGTTAATCATTTGCTATATAATAAATTACTTACTATAAAGACAATCTAGTAAATGTTCAAAATTTACTATTCCGGAATTTTGCTAGATACGTTCATTTGTATCTAGCAAAATACCTTTTTTTTACTATATAGACAAAGGTTTAGAGTTCCTTGTGAACCGGACGCATATACGGATGTTAAAAGCTCGATGTGACGTTGATATGGATACTTTTTCTGTCTGTAATATGCAGATCTCCTCCACCTTTTGAGTGTGGAGACTTGGAGAGTTCCCTAGCAAGACATTGATTGCAGAGACACTGGTCACTTATTACAGCAGTTCTCAAACAATGCTTCTCTAATTCAGTTGAGACTACTAATAAAGCCATTGTGAATGTAACATACTGGCCACTTTATTTATTATTCCATTGCTCGCTGCCAATATGGTATCTTTCTAAAAGTCTTAACTTTACATGCCTATCGATGTACGTTTTCGCTGCAACTTGCTTGAATGGAGGTGTTTGGATCCAACGTGTTTGTGCAATGCAAGTGGTTCTCTTGATATGGAAACCAAAACGTTCCAAGTGATTTAAGTGAAGGCTATCCCGAGCAATATGGTGCCAGAATGATATTAAGACATTGTGCAAAGACTTTAAATAGCTAGCTGCTCATCTTCAATGCTTCTTAGTTCTTTCACCTTGATAATGGCCATGTTGAAAAAAGCTGTGCATTCTCTAATTGCATTTGGTTGTGTGCTTAGACAAATGTGTTTGAGGTTGTAGGCCACTATATAAATTATGGAGTCCAAATATGTGACCCTGGAGAACTTTAAATCAAAATTCCTATAAATTAGTTGTGGAGAAAAGAAAGGGGTGAAAAGGAAGAGGGAAAGGTCATGATTAAAGTAAGGGATAAATGGGGGAGGGGAGGAGTTTTTATTAAAGGTAATGCAGGTTAGGGTCCTTCCCCTTGTCCCCAATCTCAGGTGGTCCTTCCCCTTCTCCCCCTTCAAGACGTCCCTTCTTCTTTAATACCCTTCATACATGGTCCCCCACCCCCTTCATACGTGGTCCTTCCCCTTCTCCCCAATCTCAGGTGCTATGTTATTTTATTCTAGCCGTTGTAGCTTGCCAAAAATCACGAAATGTCAGGAAAATGAGCTATGTTTGGCATATAGTTGTTGTATTCCACTCAGGCCTTATATTTTTTACTATCATTAGAAAAGCTTTCAAGGGGAGTAGTGGAAGAGAAGCAAAGATTTCAAAATTAAAATGTTTGGAACTATCACCTCGGGGGGGTCACTCATCATATGTAACCCTATCACGTGAGTTCAACAGAAGGATATACAGAAATAAATATACATAAGGGACTATTTAAAATAATTTTGGGAAAAATTTACAGATTTGTATAGAAAAGGGGTACATTTTATTAATGAAAAATTTACAGATAAGGGATTTTAGAAATAGGCCTTGAACGCACGTGGTATAGAAGGTTTATACATAGTGACCCCCCCGAGACTATCACAATCTAGAATAATACTTGAAGAAGGTATAATTCGAGACGTCGAGCTTAAATGCTAGAATCTATTTTTTGTTGCCTTACAAAAATATTTGTATCATTGCTCATTGGGATCAATTGCCTATGCTGCCAACCTTGAATAGAAGAGTCCTTCCCTAAATTGTTGTTTTTGACTAATCAAGCTCTTTCATTGATACTTGACACTGGATTGAAATAGTTGCTTGCGATTCTAAGAAGCTGGCAAATGAACATGTAGGGACTTAGTATAAGTGACAAGTGCGTGGCTTCCTAGGGATTTTGAGATTTAGAAAATTGTTGCCATGCCTCAACTCATTCCTTTTGCCATACGTGAGAGGACTGATGTCCAAGGCTTATTATCTTAATGCAAATCGTTGCAAGTTTCTGGAGTTTTTGACCCTGAAGTGCTTTCTCTAAGAGAACTAGTGAAGGAGAGATGAAGTATTCCATAGTTAACGTAAACGATTTTTGTTAATAGGTGGGAAAAGTCTTGCTGAATAGCTTGGATGAGCATATGGATTGGAATGTGTCTTGAAGGAGCTGTATTCCTAGAAGAGGGATGAAGTTGTTTGATGCACATGGTAAAAATCCATCAACTAGTTTTGACATTCAAAATTTTTGGGACTAGTAAAATTAAAATTAATAAAAACTACTTGAAAACATGTATTGCGATGGGGTAAACTGAAAATTGAGGAAAATATTTTCACATCCAAAGAAGTTTACATCACAATGGAGACAAGCTTAAACTATAGCGGCATAGATTACCGTCGAGCCTCCTTCTAGAGTTGGATTCTCTTAGGCCAGATGGTAGCTTGATGTGGTAGGGAAGGGCTAGCATGATGAATCATGAAATGTGAAGATAATGCGTGCGCTTACTATAGGAATTAATGCTAAACATTTTCGTTATTGTAGATTGACGAGCACTCATGAATGATCCTTATTAGAGACACAAGAGACCTATGTAGATGGCTACTGAATTAATATGAACACCTATTTCATTAATTTTGGACTGGTGCATTGTCCAAATTTGTTTTTTGAGGTACTTTTGGATAAAAAATGGGGAAAAAAAGAGGCTCTTGGAACAAACTATGAAGCAAAAAGTAAGCTAAAGAAAATTCAAATTAAGAAAACTAACGTGACATGTTATTAAAACTAGAGTACATTAAAAAAAGAGTTCTTCATATTTGTGAAAGTAGTTTATGATATAATTGAGGGATACAAGTACAAGTAAATTGCAAAGCCATATGGTGTCCAAAAACACCTTATAGTAGTAGACATAAGCTACAATGCTACCATCGTATTTGCCATCTCTATCTCATAGGTTACACAATCCTCTGCATTATTTATTTCATCTTCATCAATTTAATTATAATATAAAACAATGCACAAAGAATCAAACATTCTTTCTTTCAATGCTTCTTGTTTATTCCTAGTACTTTCAGCTTGGTTTGCTAAATATTTCTGAGAACACGTGACTTTATAAGACCTCTTCAAATAGACGTGCAAGCTCTTCTCTTGTTGAAGAGTACTTTCATAGCTCTTCTCTACAATGTCTTATCTTCTCATGCTCTCCCTTCTCAAGCTACTTCTGCAAAGCAAACTCACCTTTCTCATCTTCTGTCAATGGTCCTTGCCTCTTTCCCTTCTCTCAATGTCTTTTATTCCTGGCATTCCATGATAAGTTGTTGTTGATTGAAAGCTCAACAAAATTGATAATTGCAAAAGCTTTTTCCATTTGCAATGTTTGCAAGTAGAAATAGGAGGGGAGAACTAAAGAGTGCCAAGAAAAGATAGCGAGGAGATAGGAGAGGAGAAGTATGAAAGTAGAAATAGGAGAGTAGAACTGAACTGAATATGCAAGTAGAAATATGAGAGAAGAACTGCCAAAATAGCTCTATAAACTTTCGTCGGAGTTTTATATTAATATATAAATATACCTTTGATAAAAACATCCATGATGAAGATTAACACTATAGAAGAGAACATAGATGAGAGAAATAGGAAAGGAGATCGGAAAGGAGATGAAGATAACAATAAAGAGAGAGAGACAATATGGATGATAGTGGTTTAGAATTTGACTTGTATAATTATTGTGCTTCGGGATATGAGACATTTTATATATAATTATTAATTGAAGTGAAATATTTTCTATAAAGTTATTGGGATAGGATATTCACAATTTAAAAAGTAGCACAATATTACACTTAAACTTACATTCAATAATTATATGAGATGACATTTTAGCTTACATTTAAAATAATATGAGATGAGATAAGACATTGATGGCATTGAGCAACACATGAACATCATGACAATTGAACTGACTGTGCGAGTAGAAATGGGAGAAGATATTGGAAAGGAGATGAAGATAGCACTAAAGATGAGAAAACATAGATGAGAGAGATTGGAAAGGAGATGACGATAATAGTAAAGAGAGAAAATTATATAGTGGTTTAGAATTTGACTTGTATAATTATTGTGCTTCGAGATATGAGACATTTTATACGTAATTTTTAAAGCAAAGTGAAAGATTTGCTACCAAGTGCTTGACATAGGATATTCACTATTAAAAAAGTAGCACAATATTACACTTAAGCTTACATTCAATAATTATATGAGATGTCATTTTACTTACACTTCAAATAAAATGAGATGAGATAAGACATTAATGGCATTGAACAACACATGAACATCATGAGATCATGAACAATACTTCTATTAATTTTTGTAATTACTTAAGATGCTACGAACCTTGAAATCAATATTGATTTTATAGAGAGAAGGAGAAAATTGAAATACAATAGAAGGAGACTTTCTATTGAATCAAAATCATTTACAATCAATCCTAGAGTCACAATACTCCATGTACAGAGCTTGAACTTCCCAACCACCCTCGAGCTATTTCACTCTCACTCTCACTCACATGAAGGTGTTTCAATGAACCTCACTCTCACTCAAGATGATAAAATCATAAATGGAAGAATAGTCTCACTCTCACTCGCACTCTCACTCTCAATCTTGGAGCTTGTAAAATATGTTGCCTTGCTGCCCCTACGTATTCTGAGTTTTCAACTTAATAGATTGTCGAATTGGATCTTGACCTCGTTGTAAAGTTGTATATCACAATCTCAGCTTTCCAACAAAAAAAAGCGCTCCTCAATCTGAGTTTGGAATGAAAAGTGATGGCTATTTTCATCCAAGAAAGGTGCAACCTACTTTTTCCCACTTTTAGCTGGCTTTTCCACTTTATCCGACTTTCCTTGCCCTTCACGACCAATTTATTTGCTCCATTCCTGGCCATTCTAGCAATAACTTTAGTTCTTTTAAATCAATCACTCCTTTCCAAGTTCTCCAAGTTTAGAATCTGCAAAGCTGGACCCTCCTTTAAAGTTGCAAACTCTTGATACAACTCCCATGCATATATATATATATATATTTGGATCTGTTACATCTCAAATCACTTATTAGTATTTTCAAAACTCAAATTGACATGAAAATAATAACTACTGCTAATAAAACTAGAAAGAAAATTATACACAAAATATGGAGCATCACACAAAAATGTGGAGTGTCATAATCGCCCCCTCTCTGAGAAACTCTGTCCTCAGAGTTTAAAAGAAGGAAACTCAGCAATAAGTGAATCTAAATCTACCCAAGTAGCATCCTCTATAGGATATACATCCCATTTTACCAAAACTTCTACTATTGTTAAGTTGCTTGGTTCGTCTATCCAAAATAATTTGGGGTTCAACCTTCAACATTCCATCTTCTTGAATTCTAGATGTGTCCTGCAAAACATAAGAAGGATTAGCAACATAACTTTTCAATAAGCTCACATGAAAAACAGGATGTACTTTGATATTTTGAGGCAATGCAAGTTGGTAAGCCAATGTTCCCACTCGCTTTAATATTTCAAAAGGTCCTGCGAAACGAGGTGAGAGCCTTGTATCTCTGCCAATAATTAAATTACTTTTCTTAGGAATGATTTTCAAAAATACCATGTCACCCAACTTGAATTCTCGAAAACTATGGTTCTTATCATAATAACGTTTTTGTCTATCTTGTGCTCTTTTAATCTAAGTTGCATTAATTCGCTCAAATGTTTTTTTCGATTCGAAAAAATGCAAAAAATCGCGATTTTCTCGAATTAAAACGAATCCAACGATTTTTCCTAATTTATTCGTATGAATAGGTTATTCGTACGAATAAAACCTTTATTTGTATGAATAAACATATTCGTACGAATAAACGATGTTATTCATACGAATAAACATAGTATAAATTTGAAACAATTGTTATTTTTGGTATTTGTACGAATACATCCAGCTATATTCTTGAGCCACCTCCTTGCCTACCTGGCACCTCTTGGTTGCCTACCTGCTACCTCTTGCTTACTTTCATACCTACCAGCTCTTGTCATAGGTACCTTACTGCACCTTACTTTTGTTATAGTCATTTGTTAATAATCAATGTTTCTCTCTCTCTTGTTTTGTTTAAGATTGGCACTCATCTCTCTTAGGAGAGTTGTGTGTTGCAGTCTTTTTAAATTGCTTAATATTTATTTTGTATTGTATTTAAGTGTGTAGACAGGCTGGCACTCATTTCTCTTGCGAGAGTTGTGTTACAGTCTATTTTTGTCGTGTCTTGCAATTTTAATTATAATATAAATAATTATCTTTTACCTGAGACTCTGGCACTCATCTCTCTTAAGAGAGTTATGTGTTGCAGTCTCAGTTTGTATAAAAATGTTTGTTTGTAGGAACTCTTGGGTTGGCACTCATCTCTCTTAAAAGAGTTGTGTGTTAATGTCCAAGCTTAGTGATGTTTTCATAGATGCTTATTCTGGCACTCATCTCTCCCTTGAGAGTTGTGTGTTATAGTATAAGTTTAGAGATGTTTTCAAGTACTTAGTTTGGCACTCAACTGTCCCTTGATAGTTGTGTGTTGCAGTCTGAGCTAGATATCATGCAACATTGTCTTAGACACTGAGTCTGGCACTCAATAGTTGTGTGTTGCAGCCTAAGTTAGAAATCATGCGATGTGCTTTTAGACACTTAGTCTGGCACTCAACTGTCCCTTGATATTTGTGTGTTGTAGTTGAAGCCTAGTGTTAAATGGTGAAGTCCACGATTAGGTTATACCTAGTTCATTTTTTGTGTTTTGATTTTCTATAGTATGTTACATGATTTGAGGCTTGAGCTTGAGTTGAGAGGTTATACCTAAGTAATTTCTAAGACTGCTTGCATTTCTTAGACTGCTTGCATTGATTTTCTTATTGCACCTGGCACTTAATTCTTTTTTGAATTCTGTGTTGCAGCTTACTGCACTTGAGATGGCTCACGCAGGTGAGAAGAGGAAGTGTCAACAACCTGATCTCATAGTCTCAGAGGAAGGTGTTGAAAAACACGAATGTACACTTCTTAATGAATGTCGATCAAGACATCATTGAGACAGCTTTCCAAAATGGTGAAAGTGGTGTACGAAATTTGGTGAGGACAATGTCCGAGCATGGAGGGAGGACCTTGCATGATCGATTTCCATATGTTTTCATAGTAGAGTCTATAGATCAGTATTTGTACCACTTAGCGATGGAGGGCCAACGATGCCTCAGTCAAATAGATCGAGACATAAACTCATGTGACACAAAGTGGGAGGGTCCTACTCTAGATGCCAGGGTCACGTACATAAAAAATGTGTGGTGCGGTTACAAAGGCAAAGGAGTTGCCTCGACCTCCCTTCCATCAATGCATCCATGCCCCCAAGCACAGCCACAACCACAAGCATCAATGCACCCACGCCCTCAGTCAGATACTGCATTACATCCACCACAACCCCAAGCACCAATGCACCCACGTCCCCAGTCATATGTCGCATTCCACCCAATGCAACCGCAAGCACCATTGCAGCCACACCACGCGTATGCACCAGTGCATCCACCACAACATGTCGAACATGGTATCCCTTTTTTCCAAGATCTTTCATACCTAGAAGTTCCTCCTCCTTTTTCACATCTCCCACCGCATGCACAATCACATTTCACCACATCTTTTGTACCTCCATTTCTGCCTCCTACTGCACGCGCAGGCCAGTTTTGATCTCCCATATTTTCACCTGCACCACAAATGCACAATCTATCTACACAAGTAGATACATCCATCTCCTTCATTCTCACCTGCACAAGCACCACACACATCACATGGCTTGCGTGATCATGTAGAAGTGCCAAGACCCATGCGGCCCATACTGCTTCAGTGACGAGACATCTGATTCACGCCTAGTGCGCCTGTGGGCATAGGCACGAAAGGAACAATCAACATGTGCAATATTCTTGCCGCTCCCTTTGAAAGGGACAAGATTTATGCATGTAAGGTGCTAAGGGTTTTTGTGTTCGTTGATGCATTGAAGGCCAGTGCATTGGAAGAAGCCACATGCTTGGGCGATGTCATACATCTCGGCATCATCTGGGAGATAGGTCTAGTCCATGATAATAACCCAATGATACTATGTCTGTTTTGGAATGGAAATCATTTGGAAAGATGGCTAACCTACCTCAGACATGACAGAAAGGGACCATCTCTGGTGTTTCACAGAGATGATGCGAAAATGCCTGCTAGAGCTCCACGGGTCCGTCAGCATGTATATGATATTTTAAGTGCACTAGTTTGCACTATTCATTACATGCACCAACTTAATGTTCTGCATAATGACTTGCATGTGCAAAACATTATGCTACACTTCTCAGAGTCATCCAAGGAGGTGTATCTAGGCATTTGTGATTGGCAAATGATGACCCCATAGTAGCACTAGAAAGCACTATCTCGCATTACTCAATGATAGCCCCAACACTATGCGAAGCTCCATTGCTAGGTTTCATCACGTTGCTCCAGAGTGCCTAATTTGCACCAATCCCCCACCTTTCGATGTTGCACAGGATGTGTACGCCATGTCTCATCACATCCTGAAAATCTTGGACATTTGTGCACCATTGCCAAGTATGGGGCCCGCAGAAGCTCTAATTGGGTGTTCATGATGATTTGTGGTTCATGGAAAGTCAACCAAACTGAATAGATGTCCAAGTACTGCAGATTTTTATGGGATTTTTGATGTTGCTCCAAGATGTGGTATACATCTTAGTCTAAACCAAGGACTTAGACCATCCAATGATTGAGTCTTTCTTGGATGCCAGGATGTAACATGAGTGACTAATCATGGAACTTGTAACATTTTTAGTTTTATATATCATCCAAGTTTGGATCCACTCCATTGTTCAAACAGTTTGTATATTTACAGTGACATGATAAATGATGCGATAAATAATGTTTAAATATTATTTGTATAAGTAAATGATGTGATAAGAATGATGATCCAATTGTCACATATGATAAATGATGCAATAATTAATGTTTAAATATTATTTGTATGACTGAATGTTGCAATAAAAATGATGGTCCAATTTTAAAATATGATAAATGATGCGACAATAAATATTTAAATATTGTTTGTATAGGTTTAATATTATTTAATTATTTAATATTATTTAAATATTTAATATTATTTGTGGTTACAAATTAATTTTATCTTGTTATCATTTTTTAGGATAAGTATGAGCATGGAGGGAGAGAACTTCGAGAACATTCTCCCACAAGATCTTCCCGAACCAGAGCAACCTCCAGTCCAAGAGGGCCCACAAGGTGCTTTTGTGCCTCAAGAGGCTGATTTAGCAGACCATCTAAATCATGCCAAGACTTAGGCTATCTTATAAGCGCAAAGAGAGATGCTGGGCAGAGAGGGACTAGGTATTTTTGTTGCTAGTCCAGTGGATGACGATACCATGCAAGGCAACCCGGTCTCTCTTTGACAAGTCACAAAGACTATGCCCATCAGAGTTCGTAAGACACATCTTGTTTCTTCATTCAAGAAGTGCTAGGAATAAATATGCACAGCCCAAGTTGTCAAACTTGTGGCACAAAACCCTAGCCCACATCCTTCAATGATTCATAGAGGTGGAAGGAAGCATCCCCAACAACCAACAAATACCCATGTATTTCATCCAACAGGTGTATGTCTACAACATCTTGCATCAACGCGTGGATTGGAATGACAAGCATCACTTGTCAAGAATAGGAAAGGGACATCTTGCAGAGCACATGCAAGAAAGGATAGAGAACAGAGAGCCCGTGTCTCAGAGACCTCGTGTGCTAACTCCCCAGGCACACAATGATCTTGTTGACTTGGCCACATCTGCCATACCTCTCCATCAACAAGGTGTTACTGCTGAGGAGTTATAAGATTGCGTTGCATCACAAGCCAAAGAGATCAAGGACCTACAAGCGCAAGTACAAACGTTGGAGTTTGAGCTTGCATGCTACAGATAGTCCTTTAGAGATTTGGATGTAGCTGAGGATACCGATATTTTTGATTTTGAGGACCTCACTAATATAGATTCGCAAGGTGCAAGACAAGCACTCAAGGAATGGTACATGTGGATCCTACTGCATAATTATGTACATTGTAAACTTCATATATAACTTTATAATACTCTTCTTCTACAACGATGGTTCAAGTTATATAAGTGAGTTAAGTGGCCTAAGTGATTTAAGTGGTATAAGTGATCTAAGTAGACTAGATGATTTAAGTGACTTAACTGATTTAAGTGGACTAAGTGATTTAAGTGAATTAAGTGGTATAAGTGATATAAGTGGACTAAGTGATTTAAGTGGTATAAGTGATCTAAGTGGACTAGGTCATTTAAGTGACTTAAGTGATTAAAGTGATCTAAGTGAACTAAGTGGTATAATTGATTTAAGTAATTTTCTATGGATTTAAGTGATCTAAGTGAATTAAGTGGTATAAGTGATTTAAGTGCACTAAGTGATTTAAGTGATTTAAGTGGACTAAGTTATTTAAGTGAACTAAGTGGTATAAGTGATTTACGTGGTTTTCAATGGATTAGGTGGACTTATAAAGTTAATGCAGAAATATTAAAATATATTGACATGAATTAGTACACATAATAGCTAGATCAACTCTTGAGACTTGAAAATATAAACTTCAATTGTGCATATTCGATTATTGTTTCCAACTTTCTGATGTTTCCTTCAATGTTGCCTTAAAAGTATTTGCAAGTCACAAGATTGTCTCTAACTATTATGTATACCAAAGTCATCCACAATCTCAATAATTACAACACAACATCGCTTGTAGACTGCAAGATTCTAGATTTCAATACAAAAGGAGACGAGATGGATACGAGCATATGTCCTCTCCCATCACTTGACATATTCTCCCATCCATCCCCTCGCATACAACATGATATCCAATATACTTAGAGCTTCATCCACCGCTTCTATCACCTATCATATTCTTCTATCACTCTATATTGCATTCAACACAGGTACAATATCGTATATCTCTTCGACTTTGCTATTGTCACTGAGTAGCTCAGGCTCATCTTCCTCTTCACTAAATGCACCCTCAGCAACTAATTCTGTAGTCAATCGTTATCTAGCAATTCTCATTACAATGGCTTCGCTTGCTGCCCTAGCTGCAACATCAAATCCTTTCAACAATTGTAGATTTCCAAAGTAAAATACCAAATCTACAGCTCTTGATGGCTTTAAGCGATTGCAACTCTTAGGATGAATAAAATTGTATGCACGCCAATTTTTCTCACATGCACCAATGATGCAGCAATAGAGAGCACACAAGTTGCAACATGCTGTAACTCCAATGTCTCTCCACCATATTCCTTCCACCGAGTAGGTGCAATAGTTGTCTTAATAGCATCAAGATTCCAAGGATCTCCAAAAGAGCCTTTGCGATTCATATATCTCAGTCGTTGCGGGTAGGCCAGTTTTCATTGATCTCCAAGAAGTAACTTTTTACAAAGCTCTCGAAAGTTACTTATGACTTCAAGATTCTTTGATTGAGAATGCATTTGATATTGTGGATGTACTACAAATGCAGCTCCATGCAAAGGGGTGTCCATTTGCTTCCATCTCTTATGGGCCAGATATACCACTTGTTGCTTCTCCCTAGGAGCAAAGTGCACAAATTCTTTAACTTGTCGTATTGCTTCTGACATCTTCCAATACACTTTACCCATAACAAAGGCATCAGCATCAACCATCCTTAATACTGCTACAAATGGTTCTACACCTTCTTTTATTCTTTTAACATTTTTCCAAAATAGAGATGATTGTACAAGATGTACACATTTAGAGCTTGGTATTGCATATTGCATCTATTTTTCTAGCCAATTCACCCATCATCTATCAGCAACAATCTCAACTAAAGCTTAACACAGTTCCAACAATCTAGCAAGAACTAGAAAGAAAAGGCAAATCTAGTTTGACAAAATTGCCTGAGTTGCTTCACAGAGTGCTCTCTGAATACTGCATGCAAGTATTAATGACTCTTTATAAAACTCACTACGACGTTAGCATCTTGCAGTACTGGTTGCACAAATGGCAATTGTCCAATATCCTTCAACAATAAGTTGAGAGTATGAGTGCTACATAGCACCCATGTCAGAGTGGGATACTTTTCCATGACCATCTGCTGACCTGCGGTCTTGTAATTTGATGCATTATTTGTTACTAATGCAGTACCACTCTCACTGCCACCAACTTTATGAATTGCTCTTTCGTATATTTTTACAATATATGCCGAAGTTTTTTCTTAAGGAGACGTATCAATACTATCCAAAAGCATAGTTCCCTTGGGAATAATGCACAGTACATTTATCAAGTGTCTGGCTTGCTTGCTAGTCCATCCATCAAATGCAAGAGTGCACCCATATATAGTAATAAAGTCCAATATCTTTTTTTTCAAGCAATCCACCACAGTTTATTTGACTCTATCAAGATGATCGGTATGCATTTTATTATAATTTGGCAAAATAAACCGTGGTCTAGCACATGATTTCAAGGCATTATGAAATGTGTCATTTCTCATGACATTGAATGGTATACCATTTTTAACAAATGGTTCTATCCATCTTAAGTGCTCTTCATGCACTTGTTGTCGAAGAAATCCATCCTCCATAGAAGATTGTTCTCCCTTTTTTCTCTTCTTTACTTGACAAACATTAGTCGCATCAAAACTCACCTGCGACCCGCTTGCTAGCATATCTACATCACCTTCATGTATGGATACACTCCTCACATTTATTGGTGCTTCTCCTTTAACCATCTCATCAAGCTCAGTGCTCGCATCTTGTTGATTTGCACAATTTCTTATTAGGGTCTAATTAACCACTTTCTTCACTTTCTCTAAATACGATTTGCATAACGGAAGAACATCAGACAGGGAGTGCATGTGCAAGCTCCAACATCACTGCCTATTCCGAGAAAATGTTGCTTGATGCCAGTAGAACCACCTGTGAATTTGTGTCCACAATATTTACATTGCAAGAAAGAGACCGAGGCATGTACTTTTTGTATCTCCGTCATGTATGACCAAATCTTTGCGCGCACCATGCTATTGAAGTTGCCAAAAACAAAATGCAAAAAAAACTAATTTGAGTATACAATAGAAACATATTGCAATAAACATTTTATAAAAAACAACACATATCCTTTGAAAAACACGTTCAAGCATGCAATATATTAATTGTCATTCAATCACACTCTTTTGAAATAATTCACATTCTATTGAAAGAATATTGAATATTCATTCAAAAGAAAGTGTAAGAATGAGACAACTCTTCTAATTACTTTTAAAACTTTCAATTCGTACACTTTAAAACTCTTTGTATTCTTTCACATTCTATTGAAAGAATATTACATATTCATTCAAAGAAAGTGTGAGAATACAAACACAATAAAATCATATTTCTCACATGAGGTCTAGGGAACTCAACGAGAAGATCCTAAAACTCCCACATACAAAAATTCCCACAAGAGATCTGAGGAACTCAACAAGGAGATCTTAAAACTTCCACAAACTAATTTAATAATTTCATAGACACGAAAACAAGCCCATTTCTCATAAGAGATCTAAGGAACTCAACAAGGAGATCCTAAACTCCCACATACAAAAAACTATTCACATGAGATCTAAGAAACTCAACAAGGAGATCTTAGAACTCCCACAAACAAATTTCATAGACACAAAAACAAGCCCATTTATCATAAGAGATCTAAGGAACTCACCAAAGAGATCCTAGAACTCCCACATACAAAAATATATTCGCATGAGATCTAAGAAACCCAACAAGGAGATCTTAGAACTCCCACAAACAAATTTCATAAACACAAAAAGAACCCCATTTATCACAAGAGATCTAAGGAACTCACCAAAGAGATCCTAGAACTCCCACGTACAAAAATCTATTCACATGAGATCTAAGAAACTCAGCAAGGAGATCTTAGAACTCCCACAAACAAATTTCATAGACACAAAAACAAGCTCATTTATCACAAGAGATCTAAGGAACTCACTAAAGAGATCCTAGAACTCCCATGTACAAAAATCTATTCACATGAGATCTAAGAAACTCAACAAGGAGATCTTAGAAATCCCACAAACAAATTTCATAGACACAAAAACAAGCCCATTTATCATAAGAGATCAAAGGAACTCACCAAAGACATCCTAGAACTCCCACATACAAAAATCTATTCACATGAGATCTAAGAAACTCAACAAGGAGATCTTAGAACTCCCACAAGTAAATTTCATAGACACAAAAACAAGCCCATTTATCACAAGAGATCTAAGGAACTCACCAAAGAGATCCCAAGGAGATGTTAAAACTCCCACAAACAAATTTCATAGACACAAAAACAAGCCCATTTATCGCAAGAGATCTAAGGAACTCACCAAAGAGATCCTAGAATTCCCATGTATAAAAATCTATTCACATGACAGTTAAGAAACTCAACAAAGAGATATTAAAACTCCACAAACAAATTTCATAGACACAAAAACAAACATATTTCTCACAAGAGATCTAAGGAACTCCAAAGAGATCCTAGAATTCCCACGTACAAAAGTCTATTCACATGAAATCTAAGAAACTCAACAAGGAGATCTTAAAACTCCCACAAACAAATTTCATAGACACAAAAACAAACATATTTCTCACAAGAGATCTAAGGAACTCAACAAGTAGATCCTCAAACTCTCACAAAAAAATTTTATCACAAGAGATCTAAGGAACTCAACAAGGAGATTCTAGAACTCCCACAAACAAATTTCAAACACATGAATATCTAATTTTTTTTTATCACAAGAGATCGAAGAAACTCAATAAAGAGAACCTAGAACTTCCACAAACAAATTTCAAACACATAAATATCTAAAATATTTTTATGACAAGAGATCGAAGGTACTCAATAAAGGGAACCTAGAACTCCAACAAAGAAAAGAAAAGACCAAAACCAAAATCCAAACAAGAGATCTCAGGAACTCAAAATGAGATCCTAAAGCTCCCTAACAAAAATCTATCTTATTTTAAACCTTCTAGATTGCTTTCACAACCTTGAGGACCGTTCTCCTTCTTTTCCTTTTTAGATCTCTTATGCTCGACTGAAGAATCAAGCGTGAGATAAGGAAAATTGGCAAACAATGAGATTATATGCAAAATCGAAGGAACGTATTCGTCCTAATATAAGATTATTTGTACGAATACTTTATTTGTATGAATAAAAGTTATTCGTACGAATATGTGGTGATGACATATGTGGTGATGACATGGTGATTTATAGAAAAAACATGACGTGTCACCGTTTTTTTAATGATTTTTTCTTCCATTCGCATCATTCGAGCGATTTTCTCAATTTTTTCGAATCATGAATTCGAATTCTTCTACTTAGCTTTTGATACAATGTCAGATGTGTTTGACTTCCTCATCCATCCTCTCAAGAATTTGTTTTAATTTTTCAACTTTGCTCTCAGAATCAGAGAAATTAACTGGTGAATGACAATTTTATCCGTATATAGCTTCAAAGGGAGTCATTTGAATTGAGCTATGCCATGAACTATTATAAGCAAACTCACCCAAATATAAGAATTCAATCCAATTAGTTTGTTTCTCATAACATACATTCTAAGAATGTCTTCCATAAAATGATTTACTATTTGAGTTTCCCCATTTGTTTCGGCTGAAATGCTGTGCTTGTTTTAAGTTCAGTTCTTATGGATTTAAATGTAGTAGCATGCTACAAATAAGATGTGAACTTTGCATCCCTATTAGAAACAATACTCTTAGGCATACCATGCAAGCGAAAGATTTCTCTTACAAATAATTTGGCTAGCTCGAGCACCATCAGTCTTTTTCATTGGAAAGAAATGGGCCATTTTGGTCAAACAATCAACAACAACAAGAATAGCATCATAATGCCCTCTAGTAATAGGCAATTTAGTGATGAAGTCCATTGAAATAGATTCCCACTTTTGAAGAGAAATGTCTAGGGGTTCCATTAGACCTGGTATTCTATGTTGTTCAATTTTGACTCATTAACAATGTAAACATTCCCTAACATACCAATAGACATCATTCTTCAAATTAGGCCAAAAGAAAAACTTTCTAACCTTGCTATATGATTTGTTATATCATGCATGTCCAAAAAACGGTGCATCATGACATTCATGCAAAAGTTTAGCTTTAAAAGAAGATTGTTTAGGCACACAAAGTCTATCATTACAATGCGAATTCCCATTTACTAAGTGAAATCTTCCCTTCACTCTCTCAGAATGATTCTTGGAAAGCTTATCAAGGATAGAAACATAAAAGGGATCTTGTTTAATTTTAGCCTTAATGTTTTCCATTAAATCAGAACAAACAATGGTTAGGGCATTCACAAGAGGACGTCTACTCAAAGCATAAGCCACCTTATTCTCTTTGCCCTCAATGTATTTAATCTCAAAATCATATTCGAAAAGAAGATCCATCCATGACCCCTATCTAGTATTCAACAAAGGTTGAATAAGAATATATTTCAAACTTTAATGATCCATTCAAATTTCAAACTTCACACCAAGTAGAAAATGTCTCGAATGTTTCAATGCATGAACAACAACAAGCAATTCATGATCATGAGTGGGGTATTTCTCTTCATGTTTTCTAAGTTTTCTAGAGTCATATTCCACTACTCTACCATCTTGAGAAAGAAAACATCCAATTTGTGTCATACTCGCATCACAAGTCACAATAAAAGGTTTACCAGCTTAGGTATCTTCAAGATGCAATTTTCTGCCACTTTGCTTTTAATGTATCAAAAGCTTCTTGAAATTTCTCATTCCATACAAATTTGTTTTCTTGATTTATCATGTCTGTTAAATGGGATGTTATTTTAGAAAAATCCTTTATATGTTTTCTTTCATACTGTGCCAAACTAATAAAACTCCTCACATCTCTCACTATTTTAAGCCTTGGCTATGATTCTTGAATCACTTTTGCTTTGTTAGGATCTATATGGATGCCTTCTTTCAAAAAAACTCGTCCCAAATAAACAATTTTATCTTTAGCAAAGAAGCATTTACTCCTTTTTCCATATAATTTATGTTCCCTTAATTTTTCAAGTGTTTTCCCAAGATTCATCTCATGTTCTTTCCCGTTCTTTGAATATACCAAAATATCATCGTGGAAAACCAAAAGAAAATCATCTAGAAATTCACAAAACACTGCATCATTCATCAAACACATAAAAGTTGCACGTGCATTGGTGAATACAAAAGTAAGAACTATGAATTCATAATGACCATATCAAGTTCTAAAAGTAGTCTTTGGGATTTCCTCTTTCTTAATACATATTTGATGATATCCCAATATTAAATCAATCTTGAAGAAGATTTTTCTTCCACTCAATTGGGACAACAACTCATCTATGTGAGGTAGAGGATATTTATTCTTGATGGTCTACCTATTTAATCCTCTATAGTCAATGCATAACCTATATGTTCCATCCTTTTTCTTTTGAAATAAAACTGGATCACCCCAAGGAGAAACACTAGGATGAATAAACCCTTTTTTTGTAAATCCTCTAATTGAAATTTCAATTTTTTCAATTCATCCACATTGAATCTATAAGGGGCCCTCAATAAGGTCGAGTTCTTGGTTGTAGTTCTATACCATGGTCAAGATGTCGAGGTGGTGCCATCCCTAGTAGATCATCAGGAAAGACATCAGAAAACTCATCAAGGAGTTTTCGAACATATTCAAGCTATTTTTCCTTTTGACTCTCTCCCTCAATCTTATGGGTTTCCTCCTCAATCTTTCAGCAAATACCAAGAATGTATCACAACTTTGTCTCATTCCTATTAATAATTTCATGGCTGAAATAAGAAAAGCTTGATAATCCCTTTCCTCTCCTTGAATAACTTGATTTCTACCATCTACTCCAGAAAAGCTGATGGTTCTCTTTCCACAGTCAATTAAGAGTTTGTTTTCAGATAGTCAGTCCATTCCAATTATGGCATAACACTTCCCCATGTCTATGGCATAAAAATCCCCCTTACACTTTCTATGTGCTAAGGTTAATTGTAAATTTTAAATAAGACCTTGGGTATAGTGTATTTTCCCATTAGCTAATTGGGCAAGTTTTCTTATCTTATTCCCAACTAAGTGTTGTGTTTGTATGAGTTTAGGAGAGAGAAAACAATTTGAGCTACCTAAATCAATTAGGAAATTTATGTCATGAGCACCAATCCTCCCTTTTACTCTAATGATAATGGCATGTGTATGATATGCAGAAGAAACCATGCATTCCATTGTAGGTTCAAATGACTTACCTTCTTCCTCAGCTTCGTCGATGGTTGGATTCATCTCACCCATCCTAGCCGCCCATGTTGGATCCTTTGACAAATTTGAATTTGTCTTTGTTTGGACATTCAAATGTTCGATGTCTTTGTTCTCCACACCTTTATCAACTTTCTGGTTCTAGGAGATGGTTGTCGACCTTTCTAGTTCCCAACAACTTTATCAGCTTGATCTTTGCTCTGGATGCCCTCCTGACTATAAGGAACAAATCTTCTTTGATTTCTAAGATTTCTACCATCCTGTTGTTCCCTCCATCCTTGAAATTTATTTGCACTAGAAAACTCTGATCTTTGTTGGGAAATATTTCAACTCTGAACTCTTGGAAAAGGATGACCTGTTGGAATTATCTTTGTCTTTGTCGCTTTCCATTCATTGTATGCTTCTAATTTTGTGAAAATTTCTTCCTTGGCCATAGGCCCACAACATCCAAGAAGTCCTTAGATCCAGTACCTTTCATCATGTATAAAAGATCCTCCTTAAGACCTATAAACTTATGTGTAAGAGAGTCACTTACCACTTCAAGTGCATATTTATGCAGTTGGAATAACTTTTCCTTGTACTCATCTACAGAGAGATCGTGCTTTCCCTCTTGAACTGCTTAAAGTTATAAAATTCCATTTTTTTTTTCCATGTAATAGTGAGGGGAACAATACCTCTTTTCAGTTGCGGCTTGAAATTTTGCCCAAGTGATAGGTTCACTTGGTTTTTCTCTAACCTATAGATGAGACTTCCACCATAACTTTGCGACTCTGCAGAGTTGAAGAGATGCAATCTTTGCCTTTCCAACCTCATCAAATTCTCGTAGGGCAAAGAAATCTTCAAGTTCTTTGAGGCAAGCTTCAAGATCTTCTCCATTCTTCTTTTCGCCATCAAATTCTGAAAGTTTTGCCTTCTTGAAGCCTTACCTAAGAGTTGATTCAGCAACATCCTCTTCAATTCTTGTTCTCTTGCAAGGTCTTGGATTTGCAAAATCATCATCAACATCATCTTCCTCCGTTCTTGTCCTCTTCTATGGTCTTGGTCCTGTAGCATCATCATCTTGAGGTATTTCTACATAAATACCATTGTTGAGATCTCCATTTGTCTCATTCTTTCAAAAGTATCAACCACATCCTTGCCTTTTATCCATTTTAGCTCTTTAGTAAGTGTCTAAATCAAAAGATCTTGTTTGGATATCCTCTGTTGAACCTCATCATGGTTAGCCCCATCTCTGTCACTCACAATCAAGAGTTCAACCTGCTTTGATACCACTTGAGACACTCCAAACCTTGAAATCAAGATTGATTCTATAGAGAGAAGGAGAAAATTGAAATACAATAGAAGGAGACTTTTTGTTGAATCTAAATAATTTACAATCAATCCTGGAGTCACCATACTCCATGTATGGAACTCGAACCACTTGACCACCCTCGAGCTATTCTCACTCTCACTCTCACTCACAAGTTAAGTTGCTTCAATGAATCTCACTCTCACTCAAGATGATACAATCATAAATGGAAGAAGAATCTCACTTGCACTCACACTCTCACTCTCAATCTTGGAGCTTCTAAAATATGTTGCCTTGCTACCTCTACGTATTCTGAGTTTTTGACTTAATAGATTGTCGAATTTGTTCTTGACCTCTGCTGTAAAGTTGTAGATCGCAATCTCAGTTTTCCCCAAAAAAAAAACTATCTCCTCAATCTGAGTTCAGAATCAAAAGTTATGGTTGAAATAGTAACTATTGTTTTTATCCAAGAAAGGTGCGACCTACTTTTCCCCACTTTTAGTTGGCTTTTCCACTTTATCCTACTTTTCTTGCCCTCCAATTTGCTCCGTTCCTAGACCATTCTAGCAATAACCTTAGTTCTTTTTAAATCAATCACTCCTTTCCAAGTTGTCCTTTAGAATCCACAAAGCTGGACCCTCCTTTAAACCTGCAAACTCTTGATACAACTCCCATGCATACATATTTATTTATTTATTTATTTATTTATTTATTGGATTTGTTAAATCTCAAATCACTTATTAGTATTTTCAAATCTCAAAATTGACATGAAAATAAATTTCACAAATAGCTACTGCTAATAAAACTAAAAAGAATTTATGTACAAAATATGGAGCATCACACAAGAATGATAAGATGACATGTAAATTTACATTTAATATATATGAACAATGCTTTCATTGATTTCAGTAATTACATTTAAAAATTAGATAAGATGCATTGCAAATTTTCATTTAATATGAACTATGCTTTCATTAATTTCTTTAATTACATTTAAAAGTTAGATAATTTGACATGCAAATTCAAATTTCATAAAATTTACATGCAAATTTACATATACGAAAACGACATCATACATGCATCACAACTCTTGTGATGCTTCGATTGGAGGCTGCAATGCTCTTAGTGTACACTGAGTCTCTACTTCTTGTGCAAGATGTAGTGCTTTTGGAGAAGATGCAGACTCATCTTTCTTCGCAAGCTCTGATGCTACTTCAATTGCATTTTTTTTTCCAATGGTAGCAATTAGGTCTTGAATGATTTCAACCCTAAACAATTGTAGATTGTCCTCTGAATATTTGAGCTCCAAAGGTTCTTTTGATGACACCTGTGGCTTTAGTGAGAAAATTTAATTGAACATCAACATGCAATTATAGGCAATTCTCCACCCATAGCTATGCCCATCCTCTTGCTCCATTACTAAATGCCTTTGGAAATCTAGCGAGTCTTTGTATTGCCCCTTCTCAAGTGTGGTGAGATCTATTTCCTTTGAGCTCACATACCTCACAAGCTCGCCCATCTTGTAAATACAATCTTTCACGTCCTTCGACGCACTACGTGAAATGCTAGTAGGTAGTATGAACTAAACCCACAAGGAGGTGGTTGATTAGTTGCTTATAATTATTCACTCACAAATTTGAAAGGAAAAAGATTTTATGCACATAAAATACTTATTGGAGCATCTTGTGCCAATCATGAGATTTCAAGTCATATAATTGCTCTACACCTCTTTTCTTGCTCTTTGTAAAGGCTCCCTTCAAATAGCTCATGCATCCAGTGGGAGTATGAATTGTAGTAATAGCGCGCTTCACCATCGCCATCTCTAGCTTTGATAACATCCACAGTGCACGAGGTAAAAAAACACGCCCATTTGGTCCCTCTTGTGGCCAAGCTTCACGCATCCTCCCTGTGGTACGTAGATCCTCCCTTATGCCTGCGGAATCTCGTGTCCCATTCAAATGCTCCCAAATGGTAGATGCCACATTCTTGAAGATATGCATGGGATCAAGCAGGTGATTGATCTTGAGGTGGGACCAATATGGTAAACGATAAAAGATGGAGTATCTAAACAAAATAAAGTGTTAGCGAGTAATCATTATTTCCAGCCAATATAGCACACAATAGTTACAAACCCTTACCTGATCATGCCAAGTGGTGGAGGAGTCATGGAACCGTCCCGAATTCTCATCCAATCTCCCACGGTGAGTGATTGTGGGAGGACTTCATTCCAAGGGGCAACATATCTAGGATAATCAGGTGGGAGAAATCGATGGTGATTCTCATAGATGATCTTATTCAATGCATCTACCCGTGAGGCAACTAGCGAAGGACCACAAACAGGTTATGCATGGTAACCCGATGTAGTGAGACCTGAACAATAGATGCAATTAAGAGTTGAAGGTGGGTTTAGGATGCCACATCCTTTGCCGCCTATTCATAATTAGAAGTGCAATGCTTACCTGAACACTCGCCATAGCCTGGGAAGTCATGCATCATCCACATCAAGACTACTTTGCAGTTGAAGTCTCGTGACGAGGGAGGCCTCCTCACATCATGCACCTCGATACCTCTCGAAAGTATCTCTAGCTCGTCAATTAAAGGCTCTAAATAAACATCAGGGTTTTTGGCTTTATGTTTCCCTCGAATTAGAAGGGACAGCATAACATGTCCTTTCTTAATAGCCATAGACGGTGGAAGATTATAATTCACCAATATCACTGGCCATACACTGTAAGACATGCTTTTGAGACCAAATGGATTCATGCCGTCCATACCCAATCCAAGTCTCAAGTTCCTAGGTTCTTCCTTGAAGCTTGGCCATGTGTCTTCAATATGCTTCCACGCAGGAGAGTCCGCGGGAGTTCTCCACTTGCCATCGGTTGATCGATAGGAGGAATGCCATGACATGAGCTCTACAATAGATTTGCACTTGAACATATGTTAGATGTGAGGGATTATGGGAAAATGTCGCAGAACCTTACGAGGCACATCCAAAGTTTTGAGATCTGCTCTATATCTTGCCTCTCCACAAGTAGGACACTCTCTTGCATCCTTATGTAGTCCACAAAACAAAACGCAATCATCGACACATGCATGGATGCGCTTGTAATCTAATCCTCCAAGAGAGGTCACATGTTGCTTTGCCATATCTCTTGAGGTCAGTAATTTATTCTCCCTTGGAAGCATTTTACACAATAGCCTGCACGTGAAGACCATAAATGAGGAAAAGCATTCGAGTAATTAACCCACTAGCATAATTCACCATGTTTACAAAATAGACTTTAAAGCTTACTTGAGTAATGCATTCAAACTTGCATTGCTCCATCCATAGATGGTTTGCAAGTTTAGTAACTCAAGGGAGGCACGTAGAACAGACAATGTGCAGCCCTCAAACAGTGGAGTCGATGTTGCAGTAAAAAGATCATCCTGCTCCATGCTATCATCCCTCCCTTCAGATTGAAGGACATATAAATCCCGCACCATATCATCAAACACCTCCTCCTCCACAGCTTCATGAGGTAATGGGGGAGGGCAACTATCACCATCACTCCATGCATCCATAACGGTCCCTCCTGAAGATCCCACCTCATATCACCGACGCTTCGCCTCCTCACGGCGAGCATAGGGCAACATATGCAGGTGTGGCACTGCATCCTGTATCAAATTAAAATGGGATCATAACTCAAACATATGAACACCCATAGGTATCTCAATCAATCTTAACTTACAAACCCTTACCCTATTTACAGTCGCATCCCATTCTCCATACTTTGAGATGTGATTGATTGTAATCCTGCGTGCACGATACATGTTTCCTCGACATCGATCACACATACATTTGATTTTTTGCTCCAACCACATTTCGCGATGGTGGATACGAAGGGATTCATCCTCACTGGAGCTACTTGTTGAAGATGAAGACATCCTACAAACAAACAACCCAAAAAAATTTGCTCTTCTTCAAATGTTTAATTTTAAACTGTGTGGCGCATCTAAAGGCGCGTCTGAAAGTGCGTCTGCTTCTTCTATGGTGCGCATCTAAAACCGCATCTACTCTGTGTCTTTACACGTGCAAAAAGATGCGCTTTTAGATGCGCCTATAGACGTGGCTTTTAAACATGCTTTTTTCACGCTCGCTTTGCTTTTCTTCACATTACTTATACTTCGCGCGACTTGCTTGTTTCCTTATTAGCAAATCCACAGTTTCGACGCTTAAGAGGAAGGCACCCACACTTACTTCCAAGCTTAAAGGAGAGGAGGGCGAACAAGGAGGAGAAGCAACTTTGAAAAAGGAGAAGAACCTTCCATACCTCTATCCAACGTAAGTCCTTTTGCAGTTGATCTTTTTTGGAAGTTTGCTCTCTTTGGATTTGTACTTTCTCGTATCCAAAAAACGCATGATCTGGGTATCAGTGTCACGTTTGTGTTTTGGGCACAATGTCCTTTTCTACTTTTTGGAAAAGTCCATTTGTCAAAGCGCATCTATAGGCGCATCCCAGAGTGCATCTAAACCCGCGTCTACAGGCACATCTAAACGCACGTCTAGTCTATTTGCAGACATAGGCAGCCATGTCTATAGACACGCCGTTACACGCGAAAATAGATGCAGTAATCAGACGCATCTATAGATGTGCTCCAACAGTAATCCTTCCCCTTTCTTCTCCTCTCATCAGTAATAGATTTTTTTTCTTTTTTTCAGTTCATCATGTGGCCAAGAAGTGCTTCCAACTCACCTGATCCCCGGGAGTCTATTTTTAGGGACTTATATAACCTTTTAGGGCACCCTCCTAGTCCTACAGAGTTATACGGGTATATGACGGGTACCCTAAACACCCCCCAGGAGTTGGCACTATAGACTCCAAACCACCCCACACCAGCTGAGATCACCCTAGCGGAGTCAGCACAGCCTAGCCGGCTACACAGCGCAGGCCCATCTCCCATGCCATCTTATGCCCCTTTCCCCATGCCATCTTATGCCCCTTCTGCCATTCCGTCTTATGCCCCTTCCCCCATGGCGTCAGGAGGACCTTCTCTCTCGCAGAGCCATCGACGTACTCCTGTGCAGTTGAGACTCGGTTCTCCAGCTACGACTGGTCAGCGTAGTCCCGTGTAGTCTCCAGCTACGAGTGGCCAGCGTATGAGCTTGACACGACATGGTAGCAGGAGTAGTAGCAGGGAGAGCGATGGGGGATGCATGGCACAGTGCTTTGGGAGTGGTGGCAGTGAGGACGATGATGATTCGGATGATTTAGACATGCCTCCGAGTGATGGTACGATATTCTATGACATCACTCAGACAGGAAGCATCTTGATGGATGCGCGGGGGAAGGACATCATGGCCTTCATGCGCTCTGTAATTGCTAACAATTACAGAGATTGCTTTATCCACTTCAAAGACCAGCCAAAGAGGTTGGCTGATGAGACCCTCGCTGCTGTTCGCTCTACGTATCCTAACCCCCCCAATCGCTAGTTCATAGATAAATAGGCCAAGTCAAAGATTGTCACGATACTTGGCAATAAAAAATCTTCGCTTAAGAGGCAGGCACTAGCAGAGCTTGTCAGGATCGAGGGAGGTCAACCACCAAGGGGCCCGCCCCCGCTCACAAGCATGAGTGGAAGAAAGCAATGAAGTCAGCGAGGGAGGACCCCAGTCTGCAGCACGTGGAGGCACGAAGGATCCAAATGGAGGAATATGGAAGCCGCATTTTGGAGCAGGGGGTGTTGAATCATGGGAGGCCCAATTTGTAAGTATCGATCTCAAATTATATTGCTTATGTAGTTTATTAGGAGGTTGTTTCTTTGTACTAATCCCTCTGCAAATTGTGTCGTCTTGCAACTGGAGATCGTGGGCAGATACCCTACTCCTGTGGAGACAGCCTACCACCGCCACCATCGTAGACGAGATACATGGAGGCACTTCTATAATGACGGGTTGATTACTAAGGAGCAGTATATCCAGACTACTGGAGCGGCCCCCAAGGTATTTGAAAGTAATTAAATAATGTCAATATTATAAGTAAAGATTTGATTTTTCATACATTGATATATGTTGTCCCTTGTTTACAGGCCCGTGCACAAGACGATAAGGAAGATGAGGAAGGAGGCGCAGAAGGGAGCATGGATGGGAGCGAGGATTAGTCGTAGAAGTAGTGCTAGCTACTCTTTTTTGTACTTAAAGCCACTGTCTTGGCTTCGTGCCTCTTGTATATAAACTCCTCTTATTTTTTCTACTTGAAGCCACATGAGGTGGCTTAGCTTCCTTAATTTTTGTACTTGAAGCCACATGATGTGGCTTAGCTTCATGCTATATGTACATACAAGTACTTTTTGAGCTTTTAATTTTAATGCATTTTGGACTTGTAATGTTTTATTTGAAATTGTAATTAAAATGCGGTTGACTGTAAGAATTGAATTAGACAATGTGGAAATGCGATTCTTGTAACAACATAGCATACACAACATACATAGCATTCTGTAAATTAAAAAATATATATTATAAAGTGCATCTATCAGTGCGTTTATAAACGCGTCTATATACGCATCTGTCTGTCGACAAGCGTCTATTTTTGCATCTAAAAAGTGTTTATAAGAGCGTCTATTTTGGCATTTATATGCGCATCTATACGTGCGTGTGTGTTCTATGTAGACGTGCTGTTAGACGTGGGTACCCAAACGCGCAAATAGACACGCCCGTAATTTTTTTATTTAGTTCAGCAAGCGTGTTTGTGTGCGCATCTATGGGTGATTTTTCTTGTTATGTCTTGCAAGAGCAATATAGAGCACATTTACTTGGTGCCCATTACAAGGGACATCCAAGTTGCAAAGTGCTCGAACACATCATTTGGTAGTCTTTACATTCTACGAGTAGGTATCAAGTAGAGTGAGGACAAGGATTTAATGGACATAGGAGATCATGAGCACGATTGTGCTTGAACATGTTAAGTGAGAGCTAGTCATCGGATCAAGTTTAGAGGGCTTCCCCATGCTCGCTAGTAGTGTTGCTCTAGCATAATTAGTAGCAAGGGAGCATCACCCCATGCACAGCTACTAAGTTGGAGGTGCATTAACTTTGGTATTACATTGCTAACCTTGTAGAGCTAGTAGGGGAGAGTTGGTCACAAAGACCTATGTAGAAACTTAAAAGAGCAGAAACCTACGAGGCAAAAACTTAGAAGCATAGAGACTTGGAAGAGAAGTGCAACTCGCTTCCTCCTCCTACTTGTCAAGGTCTAGATGACACTCGAGGGCACACTATGATTGGATTCTTCATCACCAAAGTGGGCAACACAATGCTCTGTGCGGTGGGGAGACCCTTTTAGGAAACGTTTTCGCATAGCGAGAATGCATGCATCTAAGTGCAGGCACAAACATTGGTTTGTTTCATGCATGTGAGAATGGAGGGGGGAGTGGTGGCCTTCAGCACATCTGGGTGCTTGATTCAACATCCAACTATGCCTCTCTTTTGGTAAAATTCAAAAAGCCTCCAAGCTCATAAAATTGGAGATAGAATTTCATAAATTTAGAGGTTTTAACACATTTTATAACTATATTTGTGACCTCCATTTTTAAATCAAAATTATTAAACCCAGGTTTTTGGTGCCCCTTTCATTAACGATCAAATGCCCTCACGTGACTGGTTTTTGCATGCATTGGAGTCGATGATCGTGAATTTTAAACAACGTGACTTGTGATTGTGATTCGTGAGCAGCAGATTGTTACGGGCAAGATCGGCTTGATTGTTACTGGCAAGATCGTATTCTCAAGCTCAGCGTGAATATGATTCGGAAGATCAGAGCAGGAGTTAACATAAGAGGAATCGATCTGCAGAAGCGCAACAGTACGCATCCTGCTGATGATTGAGGATCCATGGGCAGCGTCACCACTCCGCCCAGAAGCGTCAAAAGTAGCGTCGAGTATCTGTGTGGCCTTTTGCAATCCCTTGGAGTCCGCGCTCCCTCGCCGGAACACATCAGGAGAGCCAAATTCAACCACCCATCTGCATCTGCTTGCCTTCTAGAGGCTCTTCACGACCTTGTCGCTCTCAACCTTGCCTCCTTCCCTTCGAGTCCCACCACTTCTCGCTTGTCTAGCCTCCCAGGAAACGGCATGTTTTTTAGCGGCATCGAAGATGTTGTAGACGTGCCTGTGGAATGTGATGAGCCCAACTTCGTAGTCGAGAAGGAGAGCGCAGCAAATCCCTGTCCGCAGCCTATTCATCCTGTCAGCAAAGCTCCCGTGGGGAGTTCAGATAAAAAGAAGATACGCACCCTCAAGAAAGCTGCACCTACAGCGCTTTCAAGGACGCACGATCGGAGCTCCACCGTAGCATCGAAGCAAGAAAGATTGGAGAAGCGAGATCACAATTCGAAGAACGTCAGCTCGGAGTTCGCCTTGCACCAAAGCAGAACCGACCCTAGCGAATCGACGGAAGAGGGCAGCGATACAGAATGTGCGGATCGAAAACTTTCCTTTGTAAAATCCTACATGGCCTTATGGGCATATCCGCCCCAATCTCCCGTCTTCCCGCTTTGTCGTAGCAAAAAGCAAAGCCGCCATTTGCTACTGGCCCTGGCGTGGTTAGTTTCTTATTCCGACGTGTTTCGAAGGGCTCGGAAGAGACAGATAGAACCGCTGTTGCTGGCTATATCAAAGGCTCTTTTGCCACCATATCCAGCAGATGTATCCTCGTGCGATGAGGCCTTGAAGATAGGTGGACAGGCACGAGATGGAGCCCAAGCATATGTAAGCAAAGTGCTCAATTCACTCACCGATGAGGGTGACTCAAAAAAAAGAGCGGCAGCTAGGGCTCAACGGGCCTTAATTTTGTATGGGAAAGTACAGGTTGCAATAAAGAGCCTCCACTCTTTGCGGCACTGTAAAGAGAAGCTTGCTCAACAGCTCAATCAGATACAAATCGACAGGAACATTTCACATCCTGTTGGAAGACCTTACAGCCAATATGAGGTACATCTCCTTCAACATAAAGATGATCAACTGAGGCATAGTCAAGCCTTGCAAGCGGATAAGTTGCTCAAGGATTGCATCCTTGAGTCGGTGAAACATGAGAGCATCTTCTGGGAATGGATGGAAAGTGTTGTTGAGGAAGGCTTAACCAACGCAACTACAGAAGCTGCTTCCCATGCATCTGCAGATTTTGCATGGCCCTATAAGGAAGCCAGAGACTCCACGGGTGTATACGAAGAGGAACTACTGCCTGTCATTCATTTTTTCCAGGAGCATTTGTTGTGCAGAAAGCAAGTGGAGGAGAATCCGGAGCATGGACAAACACAAACCAACCAAGGGGAGACAAGTAGCAATACATCAATTGAAGATGTGGAGGTTTTTTCGGAATCGAAAGCATCTGTGGTACGAGACGGTGGCGACGATTGCAATGCTGCAAATGGCATTAGCATTTCAGATCACATTTTGTCAGGTTTAATGGAGGAACACATCTCCGTAAAGGACCAAAGACATGAACATGGGGCAACCCTCGGGAGGAATGAGAGGACTCGCATTGGAGGAAGACAGATTCAAAGGTTTGCCTCTTCCGAACAGCCTTTCCGGTTGTAAGAATCTTCAGTGCTGCTCTATTTAATGCCTGTCCAACTGTATGCAGACTTACAACTTTGGCTGTAGCCTTGACTCCAATTCTTGCAAACACAAGAGCTTGCAACAGGTACTCGGCGTAGGCATTGCCCCTCGACATGCAGCTGTTGCGTGTGCAATCATGTACGTGATTTGTTTGTTTTGTGCCGTTTTGTGCATTCTTTCTTCGATTCAAGCGTTCCGCAGATGTGATCCACAACTGCTCCAGTTTCTCTTTTTCAGAGCAATGCCAGCTTTGAAAAACCGGACGCATATACGGATGTTAAAAGCTCGATGTGACGTTGATATGGATACTTTTTCTGTCTGTAATATGCAGATCTCCTCCACCTTTTGAGTGTGGAGACTTGAAGAGTTCCCTAGCAAGACATTGATTGCAGAGACGCTGGTCACTTATTACAGCAGTTCTCAAACAATGCTTCTCTAATTCAGTTGAGACTACTAATAAAGCCATTCTGAATGTAACTTTCCAGAACATATTGGCCACTTTATTTATTATTCCATTGCTCGCTGCCAATATGGTATCTTTCTAAAAGTCTTAACTTTAAATGCCTATCGATGCACGTTTTCGCTGCAACTTGCTTGAATGGAGGTGTTTGGATCCAACGTGTTTGAGCAATGCAAGTGGTTCTCTTGATATGGAAACCAAAACGTTCCAAGTGATTTAAGTGAAGGCTATCCCGAGCAATATGGTGCCAGAATGATATTAAGACATTGTGCAAAGACTTAAAATAGAATGATATTAAGACATTGTGCAAAGACTTTAAATAGCTAGCTGCTCATCTTCAATGCTTCTTAGTTCTTTCACCTTGATAATGGCCATGTTGAAAATAGCTGTGCATTCTCTAATTGCATTTGGTTGTGTGCTTCGACAAATGTGTTTGAGGTTGTAGGCCACTATATAAATTATGGAGTCCAAATATGTGACCCTAGAGAACTTTAAATCAAAATTCCTATTAATTAGTTGTGGAGAAAAGAAAGGGGTGAAAAGGAAGAGGGAAAGGTCATGATTAAAGTAAGGGATAAATGGGGGAGGGGAGGAGTTTCTATTAAAGGTAATGCAGGTTAGGGTCCTTCCCCTTGTCCCCAATCTCAGGTGGTCCTTCCCCTTCTCCCCCTTCAAGACGTCCCTACTTCTTTAATACCCTTCATACATGGTCCCCCACCCCCTTCATACGTGGTCCTTCCCCTTCTCCCTAATCTCAGGTGCTATGTTATTTTATTCTAGCTGTTGATCACGAAATGTCAAGAAAATGAGCTATGTTTGGCATATAGTTGTTGTATTCCACTCGGGCCTTATATTTTTTACTATCATTAGAAAAGCTTTCACGGGGAGTAGTGGAAGAGAAGCAAAGATTTCAAAATTAAAATGTTTGGAACTATCACAATCTAGAATAATACTTGAAGAAGGTATAATTCGGGACTTCGAGCTTAAATGCCAGAATCTATTTTTTGTTGCCTTACAAAAATATTTGTATCATTGCTCATTGGGATCAATTGCCTATGCTACCAACCTTGAATAGAAGAGTCCTTCCCTAAATTGTTGTTTTTTACTAATCAAGCTCTTTCATTGATACTTGACACTGGATTGAAATAGTTGCTTGCGATTCTAAGAAGCTGGCCAATGAACCTGTAGGGACTTAGTATAAGCTACAAGTGCGTGGCTTCCTAGGGATTTTGAGATTTAGAAAATTGTTGCCGTGCTTCAATCATTCCTTTTGCCATATGTGAGAGGACTGATGTCCAAGGCTTATCATCTTAATGCAAATCGTTGCAAGTTTCTGGAGTTTTTGACCCTGAAGTGCTTTCTCTAAGAGAACTAGTGAAGGAGAGATGAAGTATTCCATAGTTAACGTAAATGATTTTTGTTAATAGGTGGGAGAAGTCTTGCTGAATAGCTTGGATGAGCATATGGATTGGAATTTGTCTTGAACGAGCTGCATTCCTAGAATAGGGATGAAGTTGTTTGATGCACATGGTAAAAATCCATCAACTGGTTTTGACATTCAAAATTTTTGGGACTGGTAAAATTACAATTAATAAAAACATGTATTGCGATGGGGTAAACTTAAAATTGAGGAAACAAATTTCACATCCAAAGAAGTTTACATCACAATGGAGACAAGCTTAAATTATAGCATCATAGATTATTGTCGAGCCTGTTTCTAGAGTTGGATTCTCTTAGGCCAAAGATGGTAGCTTGATGTGGTAGGGAAGGGCTAGCATGATGAATCATGAAATGTGAAGATGATGCGTGCACTTACTATAGGAATTAATGCTAAACACATTTACTATTTTCATTATTGTAGATTGATGAGCACTCATGAGTGATCCTTATTTCGTTAATTTTGGAGTGGTGCATTGTCCAAATTTGTTTTTTGAGGTACTTTTGGATAAAAAATGGGAAAAAAAAGCGGCTCTTGGAACAAACTATCAAGCAAAAAGTAAGCTAAAGAAAATTCAAATTAAGAAAACTAACGTGACATGTTATTAAAACTAGAGTACATTAAAAAAAGAGTTCTTCACATTTGTGAAAGTAGTTTATGACATAATTGAGGGATCCAAGTACAAGTAAATCGCAAAGCCATATGGTGTCCAAAAACACCTTATAGTAGTAGACATAAGCTACAATGCTGCCATCGTATTTGCCATCTCTGTCTCACGGGTTACACAATCCTCTACATTATTTATTTCATCTTCATCAATTTAATTATAATATAAAAAGATGCACAAAGAATCAAACATTCTTTCTTTCAATGCTTCTTGTTTATTCCTAGTACTTTTAGCTTAGTATACTGAATATTTCTGAGAACACATGACTTTATAAGACCTCTTCAAATAGACGTGCAAGCTCTTCTCTTGTTGAAGAGTACTTTCATAGCTCTTCTCTGCAATGTCTTATCTTCTCATGCTCTCCCTTCTCAAGCTGCTTCTGCAAAGCAAACTCACCTTTCTCATCTTCTGTCAATGGTCCTTGCCTCTTTCACTCCTCTCGATGTCTTTTATTCCCAGCATTCCACGATAAGTTGTTGATTGAAAGCTCAACAAAATTGATAATTTCAAGAGGAGAAGTATGCAAGTAGAAATAGGAGAGGAGAACTGAACTGAATATGCAAGTAGAAATATGAGAGAAGAACTGCCAAAATAGCTCTATAAACTTTTGTTGGTGTTTTATATTAATATATAAATATACCTTTAATAAAAACATCCATGATGAAGATTAACACTATAGAAGAGAAAACATAGATGAGAGAAATAGGAAAGGAGATGATAACAATAAAGAGAGAGAGACAATATGGATGATAGTGGTTTAGAATTTGACTTGTATAATTATTGTGCTTTGAGATATGAGACATTTTATATATAATTATTAATTGAAGTGAAATATTTTCTATAAAGTTATTGGGATAGGATATTCACAATTTAAAAAGTAGCACAATATTACACTTAAAGTTACATTCAATAATTATATGAGATGACGTTTTAGCATACATTTAAAATAATATGAGATGAGATTAGACATTGATGGCATTGCACAACACATAAACATCATGACAATTGAACCGACTATGCGAGTAGAAATGGGAGAAGATATTGGAAAGGAGATGAAGATAGCACTAAAGATGAGAAAACACAGATGAGAGAGACTGGAAACGAGATGACGATAATAGTAAAGAGAGAAAATATAGTGGTTTAGAATTTGACTCGTATAATTATTGTGCTTCAGGATATGAGACATTTTATACATAATTTTTAAAGCAAAGTGAAAGATTTGCTACCAAGTGCTTGACATAAGATATTCACTATTAAAAAAGTAGCACAACATTACACTTAAACTTACATTCAATAATTATATGAGATGTCATTTTTACTTACACTTCAAATAAAATGAGATGAGATAAGACATTAATGGCATTGAACAACACATGAACATCATGAGATCATGAACAATACTTCTATTAATTTCAGTAATTACTTGAGATGCTCCGAACCTTGAAATCAATATTGATTCTATAGAGAGAAGGAGAAATTTGAAATACAATAGAAGGAGACTTTCTATTGAATCAAAATTGTTTACAATCAATCCTGGAGTCACAATACTCCATGTACTGCCCAACCACCCTCGAGCTATTCTCACTCTCACTCTCACTCACACTAAGGTGTTTCAATGAATCTCACTCTCACTCAAGATGATAAAATCATAAATGGAAGAATAATCTCACTCTCACTCGCACTCACTAATATAGATTCGCAGGGAGCAGGACCAAGCACTCAGGGAATGGTAGATGTGGATGCTACTACATAATTATGTGCATTGTAAACTTCATATATAACTTTATAATACTCTTCTTCTGCAACGATGGTTCAAGTGATATAAGTGAGTTAAGTGGACTAAGTGATTTAAGTGGTATAAGTGATCTAAGTAGACTAGATGATTTGAGTGACTTAAGTGATTTAAGTGGACTAAGTGATTTAAGTGATTTAAGTGAATTAAGTGGTATAAGTGATATAAGTGGACTAAGTGATTTAAGTGGTATAAGTGATCTAAGTGGACTAGGTGATTTAAGTGACTTAAGTGATTAAAGTGATCTAAGTGAACTAAGTGGTATAATTGATTTAAGTAATTTTCTATGGATTTAAGTGATCTAAGTGAATTAAGTGGTATAAGTGATTTAAGTGGACTAAGTGATTTAAGTGGACCAAGTTATTTAAGTGAACTAAGTGGTATAAGTGATTTACGTGGTTTTCAATGGATTAGGTGGACTTGTAAAGTTAATGCAAAAATATTAAAATATATCGACATGAATTAGTAGACATAATAGCTAGATCAACCCTTGAGACTTGAAAATATAAACTTCAATTGTGCATATTCGCTTATTCTTTCCAACTTTCTAATGTTCCCTTCGATGTTGCCTTAAAAGTATTTGCAAATCACAAGATTGTCTCTAACTATTACGTATACCAAAATCATCAACAATCTCAATAATTACAACACAATATAGCTTGTAGACCGTAAGGTTCTAGATTTCAATACAAAAGGAGACGAGCATATGTGCTCTCCCATCGCTTGACATATTCTCCCATCCATCCCCTCGCATACAACATTATATCCGATATAATTAGAGCTTCATCCACCGCTTCTATCACCTATCATATTCTTCTATCACTCTATATTGCATTCAACATAGATACAATATCGTATATCTCTTCGACTTTGCTATTGTCACTGAGTAGCTCAAGCTCATCTTCCTCTTCACTGAATGCACCCTCAGCAACTAATTCTATGGTCAATCGTTGTCTAGCAATTCTCATTACAACGGCTTCGCTTACTGCCCTAGCCGCAATATCAAATCCTTTCAACAATCATAGATTTCCAAAGCAAAATACCAAATCTACAGCTCTTGATGGCTTTAAGCAACTGCATCTCTTAGGATGTATAAAATCGTATGCACTCCAATTTCGCTCACATGTACCCAATGATGCAGCAATAGAGAGCACACGAGTTGCAACATGCTCTAACTCCAATGTCTCTCCACCATATTCCTTCGACCAAGTAGGTGCAATAGTCGTCTTAATAGCATCAAGATTCCAAGGATCTCCAAAAGAGACTTTGCGATTCGTATATCTCAGTCGTTGCTGGTAGGCCAGTTTTCCTTGATCTCCAAGAAGTAACATTTTACAAACCTCTCGAAAGTTACTTATCACTTTAAGATTCTATGATTGAGCATGCATTTGATATTGTGGATGTACTGCAAATGCAGCTCCATGCAAAGGGGTGTGCATTTGCTTCCATATCTTATCGGCCAGATATACCACTTGTTGCTTCTCCCTAGGAGCAAAGTGCACAAATTCTTTAACTTGTCGTATTGCTTCTGACATCTTCCAATACACTTTAGCCATAACAAAGGCATCAACATCAACCATCCTCAATACTGGTACAAATGGCTCTACACCTTCTTTTCTTCTTTTAACATTTTTCCAAAATAGAGATGATTGTACAAGATGTACACATTTAGAGCCTAGTCTTGCATACTGCATCTTTTTTTCTAGCCAATTCACCCATCGTCTATCAGCAACAGTCTCAACTAAAGCTTGACGTAGTTCCAACAATCTAGCAAGAACTAGGAAAGAAGTGGCAAATCTAGTTTGACAAAATTGCTTGAGTTGCATCACAGAGTGCTCTCTGAATACTGCATGCAAGTATTAATGACTCTTTATAAAACTCACTACGATGTTAGCATCTTGTAGTACTGGTTGCACAAATGGCACTTGTCCAATATCCTTCAACAATAAGTTGAGAGTAAGAGCGCCACATGGCACCCATGTCAGAGTGGGATACTTTGCCATGACCATCTCACCTGCGGTCTTGTAATTCGATGCATTATCTATTAATAATGTAGTAACATTCTCACTGCCACCAACTTTACGAATTGCTCTTTCGTATATTTTTACAACATATGCAAAATTTTTTTCTTTTAGAGATATATCAATGTTCTCCAAAAACATAGTTCCCTTGGGAGTAATGCACATTACATTTATCAAGGGTCTGGCCTGCTTGCTAGTCCATCCATCAAACGCAAGAGTGCACCCATATATAGGAATAAAGTCCAATATCTTTTTTTCCAAGCAATCCACCACAATTTGTTTGACTCTATCAAGATGATCGGTATGCATTTTATTATAATCTTGCAAAATAAATCATGGTCTAGCACATGATTTCAAGGCATTATGAAACGTCTCATTTCTCATGACATTGAATGGTATACCATTTTTAACAAATGCTTCTTTCCATCGTTAGTGCCCTTCATGCACTTTTTGTCGAAGAAATCCATCCTCCATAGAAGGTTGTTCTCCCTTTTCTCTCTTCTTTACCTGACAGAAATTAGTCGCATCAAAGCTCACCTGTGCTTGCTAGCATATATACATCACCTTCATGTATGGATACACTCCTCGCATTTATTGGTGCTTCTCCTTCAACCGTCTCATCAACCTCAATGCTCGCATCTTGTTGATTTGCAGAATTTCTTATTAGGGTCGGATTAACCACTTTCTTCACTTTCTCTAAATATGATTTGCATAACCGAAGAACATCAGATGGGGAGTGCATGTGCAAGCTCCAACGTCACTGCCTATTCCAAGAAAATGTTGCTTGATGCGAGTAGAACCACATGTGAATTTGTGTCCACAATATTTACACTATAAGAAACACACCGAGGCATGTACTTTTTGTATCTCCGTCATGTATGACCAAATCTTGCCGTGCACCATGCTATTAAAGTTGCCAAAAACAAAATGCAAAAAAAACTAATTTGAGTAGACAATAGAAACATATTGCAATACACATTTTATAAAAAACAACACATATCCTTTGAAAAACACATTTAAGCATGCAATATATTAATTGTCATTCAATCACGCTCTTTTAAAATAATTCACATTCTATTGAAAGAACATTAAATATTCATTCAAAAGAAAGTGTAAGAATGAGAAAACTCTTCTAATAACTTTAAAAATTTTCAATTCATGCACTTTTAAACTCTTTGTATTCTTTCACATTCTATTGAAAGAATATTACATATTCATTTAAAGAAAGTGTGAGAATACAAACACAATAAAATTATATTTCTCACATGAGGTCTAGGGAACTCAACGAGAAGATCCTAAAACTCCCACATACAAAAATTCCCACAAGAGATCTAAGGAACTCAACAAGGAGATTTAAAACTTCCACAAACTAATTTAATAATTTCATTGACACCAAAACAAGCCCATTTCTCACAAGAGACCTAAGGATTTCAACAAGGAGATCCTAAACTCCCACATACAAAAATCTATTCACATGAAATCTAAGAAACTCAACAAGGAGATCTTAGAACTCCCACAAACAAATTTCATAGACACAAAAACAAGCCCATTTATCACAAGATATGTAAGGAACTCACCAAAGAGATCCTAGAACTCCCATGTACAAAAACCTATTCACAAGAGATCTAAGAAACCCAACAAGGAGATGTTAGCACTCCCACAAACAAATTTCATAGACACAAAAACAAGCCCATTTATCACAAGAGATCTACGGAACTCACCAAAGAGATCCTAGAACTCCCATGTAGAAAAATCTATTCACATGAGATCTAAGAAACTCAGTAAGGAGATCCTACAACTCCCACAAACAAATTTCATAGACACAAAAACAAGCTCATTTATCACAAGAGATCTAAGGAACTTACCAAAGAGATCCCAGAAATCCCACGTACAAAAATCTATTCACATGAGATCTAAGAAACTCAACAAGGAGATCTTAGAACTCCCACAAACAAATTTAATAGACACAAAAACAAGCCCATTTATCATAAGAGATCAAAGGAACTCACCAAAGACATCCTAGAACTCCCACATACAAAAATCTATTCACATGAGATCTAAGAAACTCAACAAGGAGATCTTAGAACTCCCACAAACAAATTTCATAGACACAAAAACAAGCCCATTTATCACAAGAGATCTAAGGAACTCACCAAAGAGATCCCAAGGAGATCTTAAAACTCCCACAAACAAATTTCATAAACACAAAAACAAGCCCATTTATCACAGGAGATCTAAGGAACTCACCAAAGAGATCCTAGAATTCCCATGTACAAAAATCTATTCACATGAGAGTTAAGAAACTCAACAAGGAGATCTTAAAACTAAAAATTTCATAGACACAAAAACAAACATATTTCTCACAAGAGATCTAAGGAACTCCAAAGAGATCCTAGAATTCCCACGTACAAAAGTCTATTCACATGAGATCTAAGAAACTCAACAAGGAGATCTTAAAACTCCCACAAACAAATTTTATAGACACAGAAACAAACATATTTCTCACAAGAGATCTAAAGAATTCAACAAGGAGATCCTCAAACTCTCACAAAAAAATTTTATCACAAGAGATCTAAGGAACTCAACATGGAGATTCTAGAACTCCCACAAACAAATTTCAAACACATAAATATCTAAATTTTTTTTAATCACAAGAGATCGAAGGAACTCAATAAAGAGAACCTAGAACTTCCACAAACCAATTTCAAACACATAAATATCTAAAATATTTTTATGACAAGAGATCAAAGGAACTCAATAAAGAGAACCTAGAACTCCAACAAAGAAAAGAAAAGACCAAAACCAAAATCCAAACAAGGGATCTTAGGAACTCAAAATAAAATCCTAAAGCTCTCTAACAAAAATCTATGTTATTAAGCTCTCTAACAAAAATCTATCTTATTTCAAACCTTCTAGATTGCTTTCACAACCTTGAGGACCATTCTCCTTCTTTTCCGTTTTAGATCTCTTATGCTCTGCTGAGGAACCAAGCGTGAGATAAGAAAAATTGGCAAACAATGAGATTATATGCAAAATCGAAGGAACGTATTCGTCCTAATATAAGATTATTTGTATGAATACTTTATTTGTATGAATAAAAGTTCTTCGTATGAATATGTGGTGATGACATGGCGATTTATATAAAAAACATGACGTGTCACCGTTTTTCTAACGATTTTTTCTTCCATTCGCATCATTCGAGTGATTTTCTCGATTTTTTCGAATCACAAATTCAAATTTTTCTACTTTGCTTTTGATACAATGTCAGATGTGTTTGACTTCCTCATCCATCCTCTCAAGCATTTGTTTTAAATTTTCAAATTTCTTCTTAGAATTAGAGAAATTAACTGAAGAATGATAATTTATCTGTATATAGCTTCAAAGGGAGTCATTTGGATTGAGCTATGCCATGAACTATTATAAGCAAACTCACCCAAATATAAGAATTCAATCCAATTAGTTTGCTTCTCATAACATACATTCTAAGAATGTCTTCCAGAAAATAATTTACTATTTGAGTTTCCCCATTTGTTTCAGTTGAAATGCTATGCTCATTTTAAGTTCAGTTCTTATGGATTTAAATGTAATAGCATGCTAAAAATTAGATGTGAACTTTGCATCCCTATTAGAAACAATACTCTTAGGCATACCGTGCAAGCGAAAGATTTCTCTTACAAATAATTTGGCTACCTCAAGAGCACCATCAGTCTTTTTCATTGGAAAGAAATGGGCCATTTTGGTCAAACGATCAACAACAACAAGAATAGTATCATAACCCCCTCTAGTAATAGGCAATTTAGTGATGAAGTCCATTGAAATAGATTCCCACTTTCGAAGAGAAATGTCTAGGGGTTCCATTAGACCTGGTATTCTATGTTGTTCAATTTTGACTCATTGACAATGTAAACATTCCCTAACATAGCAACGGACATCATTCTTCAAATTAGGCCAAAAGAAAGACTTTCTCACCTTGCTATATGATTTGTTATATCCTGCATGTCTAGAGAATGATGCATCATGACATTCACGCAAAAGTTTAGCTTTAAAAGAAGATTGTTTAGGCACACAAAGTCTATCATTACAATGCAAATTCCCATTTACTAAGTGAAATCTTCCCTTGACTCTCTCAGAATGATTCTTGGAAAGCTTGTCAAGGATAAAAACATAGAAGGGATCTTGTTCAATTTTAGCCTGAATGTTTTCCATTAAATCAAAACAAACAATGGTTAGGGCATTCACAAGAGGACATCTACTCAAAGCATCAGCCACCTTATTCTCTTTGCCCTCAATGTATTTAATCTCAAAATCATATTCGAAAAGAAGATCCATCCATCACCTCTGTCTAGTATTCAACAAAGGTTGAATAAGTATATATTTCAAACTTTGATGATCCATTCAAATTTCAAACTTCACACCAAGTAGAAAATGTCTCCAATGTTTCAATGCATGAACAACAGCAAGCAATTCATGATCATGAGTGGGGTATTTCTCTTCATGTTTTCTAAGTTTTCTAGACTCTTATCATCACTACTCTACCATCTTGAGAAAGAAAACATCCAATTTCTGTCGCATTTGCATCACAAGTCACAATAAAAGGTTTCCCAGCTTAGGTATCTTCAAGATGCAATTTTCTACCACTTTGCTTTTAATGTATCAAAAGCTTCTTGAAATTCCTCATTCCATACAAATTTGTTTTCTTGATTTGTCAAGTTTGTCAAATGGGATGTTATTTTAGAAAAATCCTTTATATGTTTTCTTTCATACTATGCCAAATCAATAAAATTCCTCACATCTCTCACTGTTTTAAGCCTTGGCCATAATTCTTGAATCACTTTTGCTTTGTTAAGATCTATATGGATACCTTCTTTCGAAATAACTCGTCCCAAATAAACAATTTTATCTTTAGCAAAGAAGCGTTTACTCCTTTTTCCATATAATTTGTGTTCCCTTAATTTTTCAAGTGCTTTCCTAAGATTCATCTCATGTTCTTTCGCGTTCTTTGAATATACCAAAATAAAATCATCTAGAAATTCACAAAACACATCATTGATTAGACACATAAAAGCTGCACGTGCATTGGTGAATACAAAAGCAAGAACTATAAATTCATAATGACCATATCAAGTTCTAAAAGCAGTCTTTGGGATTTCCTCTTTCTTAATACATATTTGATGATATCCCAATATTAAATCAATCTTGGAAAAGATTTTGCTTCCACTCAATTGGGACAACAACTCATCTATGTGAGGTAGAGGATATTTATTCTTGATGGTCTACCTATTTAATCCTCTATAGTCAATGCATAACCTGTACGTTCCATCCTTTTTCTTTTGAAATAAAACTGGATCACCCCAAGGAGAAACACTAGGATGAATAAACCCCTTTCTTTGTAAATCCTCTAATTGAAATTTCATTTTTTCAATTCATCCACATTGAATCTATAAGGGGCCCTCAATAAGGTCGAGTTCTTGGTTCTAGTTCTATAGCATTGTCAAGATGTCGAGGTGGTGCCATCCCTAGTAGATCATCAAGAAAGACATCAGAAAACTCATCAAGGAGTTTTCGAACATATTCAGGCTATTTTTCCTTTTGACTCTCTCCCTCAATCTTATGGGTTTCCTCCTCAATATTCTTTCAGCAAATACCAAGAATGTATCACAACTTTGTCTCATTCCTATTAACAAATTCATGGCTGAAATAAGAAAATCTTGATAATCCCTTTCCTCTCCTTGAATAACTTGATTTCTACCATCTACTCCAGAAAAGATGATGGTTCTCTTTCCACAGTCAATTAAGACTTTGTTTTTAGATAGCCAGTCCATTCCAATTATGGCGTAACACTTCCCCATGTCTATGGCATAAAAATTCCCCTTACACTTTCTATGTGCTAAGGTTAATTGTAAATTTTCAATAAGACCTTGGGTATACTGTATTTTCCCATTTGCTAACTGGGCAAGTTTTCTTATCTTATTCCCAACTAAGTGTTGTGTTTCTATGAGTGTAGAAGAGATAAAACAATTTGAGCTACCTAAATCAATTAGGAAATTTATGTCATGAGCACCAATCCTCCCTTTTACTCTAATGACAATGGCATGTGTATGATATGTAGAAAAAATCATGCATTTCATTGTAGGTTCAGATGACTTACCTTCTTCCTGAGCTTCGTCGATGGTTGGATTCATCTCACCCATCTTAGCCGCCTATGTTGGATCCTTTGACAAAATTGAATTTGTCTTTATATGGACATTCAAATGTTCGATGTCTTTGTTCTCCACACTTTTATTAGCTTTCTGGTTCTAGGAGATGGTTATTGACCTTTCTGGTTCCCAACAACTTTATCAGCTTGATCGTTGCTCTAGATGCCCTCTTGACTATAAGGAACAAATCTTCTTTGATTTCTAAGATTTCTACCATCCTGTTGTTCCCTCCATCCTTGAAATTTATTTGCACTAGAAAACTCTGATCTTTGTTGGGAAATACTTCAACTCTAAACTCTTGGAAAAGGATGACCTGTTGGAATTATCTTTGTCTTTCTCACTTTCTGTTCATTGTATGCTTCTAATTTTGTGAAAATTTATTCCTTGGCCATAGGCCCACAACATCCAAGAAGTCCTTGGATCCAGTCCCTTTCATCATGTATAAAAGATCCTCCTTAAGACCTTTTATAAACTTATGTGTAAGAAAGTCACCTACCACTTCAAGTGCATATTTATGTAGTTGGAATAACTTTTCCTTTTACTCATCTACAGAGAGATTGTTCTTACCATCTTGAACTACTTAAAGTTATAAATTTCCTTTTTTTTTTCCATGTAATAGTGAGGGGAGCAATACCTATTTTCAGTTGCGGCTTGAAATTTTGCCCAAATGATAGGTTCACTTGGTTTTTCTTTAACCTATAGATGAGACTTCCACCATAACTTTGCAACTCTGTGGAGTTGAAGAGATGCAATGTTTTCCTTTCCAACCTCATCAAATTCTCGTAGGGCAAAGAAATCTTTAAGCTCTTTGAGGCAAGCTTCAATATCTTCTCCAGTCTTCTTTTCATTATCAAATTCTGAAAGTTTTGCCTTCTTGAAGACTTGCCTAAGAGTTGATTCAGCAACATCTTCTTCAATTCTTGTTCTCTTGCAAGGTCTTGGATTTGCAGCATCATCATCAACATCATCTTCCTTCGTTCTTGTCCTCTTCTATGGTCTTGGTCCTGTAGCATCATCATCTTGAGGTATATCTATAGAAATACCATTGTTGAAATCTCCATTTGTCTCATTTCTTTCAGAAGTATCCACGACAGCCTTGCCTTTTATCCATTTTAGCTCTTTAGTAAGTGTCTGAATCAAAAGATCTTGTTTGGATATCCTCCGTTGAACCTCATCGTCATCAGCCCCATCTCTGTCACTCACAATCAAGACCTTATTTGACATCATGACCTTATTCAACATTCGAGACAAAAATATGCATTTTTGGAAGGAGCAAGCTATTTTGCATCCCGATGACTATGTGCCTTATTGTAGATTGCATGGATCAAAATACAACAACATTGCCTCATTTTGTTGCCACTCCACCTAAATTACAAGGAAAGCACTTTCTGAAGACACATCTATGTGGAGTGTTAGTGTATGGAATTAAGTTCTTTGCAAATATATGGATTGATTCCTTGCATCTACATGATAGCAATCAAGTTGTAACATCTATTATGAAGGCAATTCGCAATGTACATGCAGAAAAAGGTCACCTACCACCAACTTTGAGAATACAAGCTGATAATTACTAGCAACAGAATAAGAATGTACTCATGTTTGCATTTTGCTACATGCTAGTTGCTCATCGAATCTTCAATGAGGTTGAATGTGGATTTTTGTATGTTGGGCATACACATGAGGATATCGATTAGGTTTTTAGCACAGTCTCAAGAGAGCTTAAATGCAAGGATGTGGAGACAATAGATGACTTGGTAAGAAGATGTGGTAGGCAAGTTGGTGGTCATAAGGAAAGTACATTATGTGAGAGGCTCGAAAGAATGTATGATTGGAAGAGCTTCATTCTACCTTTCATACAAATGGGTCATTGACAGGTCATACCAATCCACACTACTTTTGTTTGTTTTTTAAAGATGAAAAACCCGTAATGCAATGGCAATAGTATTCTCATGATACAAAATGGGAACCTGAAGAACCTTACAGTCTCTTAACTTCAATTCCCAACAAGGAAAGGTATCCAACATGGGCTCCTATACAAGAATTCAATGAGAGGTCTAACTGTGAAATAGAAGGATTAAAAGCATTTATTACATACAAAGAGGAAATGCTCCAGATATCTTTATTCGAAGCCTACTTGGAGAGAACACACTACCACTATAATTAACAAGACACAAAAATTAATAAAGGACCTTGAGAGAATGCGAGGCTCAAAGGATGTCAAGGAAGAATGCAATATATTTTGGCCAAATGTTCATAACGATTTGCAACCAGCTCCAGTCTTTGAAAATGAATTTGTATCATTACTCCCACGTCCATATTGTGGATTGAAGAAGAGAGAGTTTATGCCACAAGTAGATATAGAGGTTGATTGTTTTGTTGTGGTTTAGCCATCAGATGATGAATATGACAATGTGAAGTTTTGGGTTGCAAAAGTAGTTGATATGCAAAGAGATGATCAAGGGAGAGCTACAACATTTACAGTGGTATGGTATGAACCAAAGGGCAGGAAGGAGAATATGGATAACAACACATTGTATACTAATTGTATAATGAAGGAGTGGGTCCCAAATGATGAAGCGGTCTCACAAGTTTCAACGGAGACAATCATAGTGTCTTGGCATTCAAGGGAAAAGAAATCAAAGAAGCGCATGGGATATGAGGTAGAAGGAAAAATAAAAATACTACAGCAAAGTATTTTGCATATGCACGAATTTTTAACGATGATCGCCATGGAGGAAGTAGAAGGAGACTGCACAAATGAAGAATGTCCATGATTAAAGCTTTGTATTGAAGTCCATTGAAGGATTTTATTTGGGTACTAGTCAAGAAGCCAATTGACAATTATAATCATATATTATTAGACTAGTAGGTGCAACTGTACTGAGTCATCACCTCCTATGTCAAATGAGAGTCAAAATATGCACTAGATGTCACCAAGGGTCAAGGCTTGGCAAGAGAATAGGGAGTTAATGTAGATGCCACCTCGCAAGGGACTGTCACATTGAGCAATAAGAGAATGGGGAGTCAATGCACCCAAGGGGCAAGGCTTGGCAAGACAAGTGGGAGTTAATGCAGATGGCACCTGGCAAGGGACTGTCACATTGAGCAATAAGACAATGGGGAGTCAAATTATGCAGATGGCATGAATTGAGGCTCTTTAAGAGCAACAATTTAAATTGTAAACATATTACGTTCAATCTATATCATTTTATACAAAGACTCCAACTGAGAGCAACGTCTCTCAATGTAAACATATAATGATAGCTATAATTGCTATTATAATTCTTTGGTTCAATACAAAACTTGGGTCTTATGGCATCATTTCTTTTTTCTATTTTAAATTATTAAAAGTTTTAGAAATTTTGTGTATATTGCAAGTGACAATGTTATTTACATGAAATATTTAAGTCTCCTTTCATGGATTTATAAATTTATCACATCAAGGAAAAATATTAAAAATAATTAAATTAACAAATAACTTAGGTATAGCTAGTATTTCTAAAATAGGATTATTTCAAATTCTTGCATGTTAGTCCAAAAGTACAAATTGAAACAACAAGATTTTTATGTGAATATGATAGTGCCACAAAGTGATCTTTTGATTTGGGAAGAATATTTTCAGAAAGTAAAATTTTTATTTGGGAAGGATATTTTCACAAAGTAAACTTTTCATTTGGGAAGGATTTTTTGGCTTTATCCAAAAACAATAGAAAAAGTCCAAAATTAATGAAATAGGTGTTGTCGTTTATTCGGCCATCTGTGTCATTACACTAGGTTCGTCTCTACACAAGAGCTCGGCACTTTGTCATTCGTTAGGCATTTGTGTCATCTCTCCTTGCATTCTCATTCTTGTGCATTCACTGTAGTGATGTCAGACAATGCACAATCCATCTACAATCTACATCTACACGAACTCACTTATGTTTTCTTTTTTAAAGAATGATGTGACCAACTAACTTTCTCTCTCCGCATGCTTTGTAATGTGTACATGTTTTAGTTTTTATATAGTGTATGTGTACGTGCTTACTATGCTTATGTTTTGACATCCTTGTTTTCTCGCCTACAACAATCTTGTTAACAATAAGCATGCTCTTTGTCTCATTGTAAATTGGTCTTGTATGCAGAATGGGTGATGTCAGTTATGGGAGAGATGAGAGAAGGGATGTGATGAGAGCTCTTAGGCTGGAGCTAGTCAATGAGATTAGTCACATGCTACCGATTGCTATCAAGAGCACCATTCAGAATGCCACATCACTCGATGACTTCACTCATGCAATACTGAGTGTGGCAAAGATGCGACTTCAAGGAGAGGTAAAAGGAAATTTAACAGAGGCAAGATTATCCCCCGAAAGTGGTCAAACACATGTGTCTCAGTGTCATTGGAAATGTTACTAAGTGTGTCATTGACCTAGGACTCCAACGACTAGCTCAAGATATGGAAAGAATATCTTTATGGGATGCTCAATGGGAAAAGGAGAAGCGTAGGAGCAACAGAGCAAAGGACATTGAGTCGCAATTGTTTCTATGCAAACATCAGTGTAGAGCATTAGATGAATCTAGTAGAGGTAGTGAGAGAGATACAAGTGTTGTAGGAGCATCATCACGTGATATAGGGGGGCTTGGACACTTGCAACAGATGATAAGAAATAATGAGTGTATGGTGATCATCATCGTGCCATATGATTCTATAGTATGGCAAGAAGAGATTGAGAAGGATGCATACAGAGCTTGTCACAAGGTCCAGTTCGCTAATGTTTCTTACTTTCCTAGTCATCTAACATACTGTGCAAAGAAATACTCAGCAAGGTCCGTAGGGAAACAGTTTGAGGCTTTTGACATTGAAGGAGGGATGCAAAGACTGCACCCTTGTCTCATTCCTTGCATAGGTAAGATAGGTGAGACTCCATGGGTAACTATCTTTCCATATTTCAATGGCGGTACCCTAGGGAAAATGATGATGCAATTACCTTTTCGCAAAGGTACATATAGGCATGCACATCTCAAGCTAAAGCAAGGAGGAGTAATCAGAACCCCAAGGGAGGATCCAAAGATTGAAGCTAATGACATGGCTAGATTATAGGGGTTTATAGACCATATTCCCTCAATTGTGTATGCCCTTGTGGATGCAGTGTCTGTTGCTTATACGGCAGGGATTGTGCTTTGTGATCTACATGCTGAAATATTGTACTAGACTTTAAGAGAGACCACTACCCCAAAGTAGGTGTCATTGATTGGGGTCTTATGCTAAAGGCTGGTGAGACTAGACCGGCTTCTAATTTTATTACTAGGCCATCCCAAGGAATGCATGAGGCAGAATTTGACCTGAGGAAAGCTGAAGTGCAATGACGGAGGGAGAGAGTGAGAGAGTGGATGGCTTCAGAGATTTTGGATCCGACATGCTCCAACGCATACTCCAAGGCCTCCGATGTATACTCTCTCGGTTGAATCATCAAGCAAATGGTCACTTTTTGGAAAGAGTGTCTGGATGTATATCTAAAAGTAGACTACCACTTGCATACAAATTTTGTTCGAATGCCTTGTATAGATATTATTGCAGATCTTATGTTGGAAAAGAAGGCAACTACACGTGCTGCTATGATTGATGTGAGAGAAAGAATAAGCAATTTGAACATTAATTCGCAGTTGGTCATGCAACCAATGATTGAGATGAGCCCAAGGCTATAGTTGGGCATGTTGTATTTGAATTACAATGAACATATATTTGTACTGAACATTGAATTACAATGAACATATATTTGTACTGGACATTGAATAGCTACTCTACCTGTGGCACTATCCTATTCATGTACTTGTGTCTTTGTATTGAACTTTTAATCAATTGAAGTTTGTGTTTGTGTTTTAAACTCAGTATCTGCGCATGACATTCATTGTTTTAAATTTAATTGGTATAAACGAGTGCAGATTAAATTATTTAAATGGTATTGTTTAATTGGTATCCAATTGTTTTAAATTTCCTCAATTGTATATGCCCTTGTGGATGCAGTGTCTATTGCTCATACGGTAGGGATCATGCTTTGTGATCTACATGCTAAAAGTATTGTACTAGACTTTATGAGAGACCACTACCCAAGAGAAGGTGTCATTGATTGGGGTCTTATGCTAAAGGCTGGTGAGACTAGACCGGCATCTAATTTTATTACTAGGCCATCCCAGGGAATGCATGAGGTAGAGTTCGACCTGAGCAAAGCTGAAGTGCAACGAGGGAGGGAGAGAGTGAGAGTGGGTGGCTTCAGAGATTTTGGATCCAACATGCTCCAACACATACTCCAAGGCCTCCGATGTATACTCTCTCGGTTGAATCATCAAGCAAATGTTCACTTTTTGGAAAGAGTATATGGATGTATATCTAAAAGTAGACTACCACTTGCATACAAATTTTGTTCGAATGCCTCGTATAGATATTATTGTAGATCTTATGTTGGAAAAGAAGGCAACTACACGTGCTGCTATGATTGATGTGAGAGAAAGAATGAGCAAGTTGAACATTAATCCGTAGTTGGTCATGCGACCAATGGTTGAGATGAGCCCAAGGCTATAGTTGGGCATGTTATATTTGAATTACAATGAACATATATTTGTACTGAACATTGAATTACAATGAACATATATTTGTACTGGACATTGAATAGCTACTCTACCTGTGGCACTATCTTATTCATGTACTTGTGTCTGTGTATTGAACTTTTCATCAATTGAAGTTTGTGTCTGTGTTTTAAACTCGGTATCTGCGCATGACATTCATTGTTTTAAATTTAATTGGTATAGACAAGTGCTAATTAAATTATTTAAATGGTATTGTTTAATTGGTATCAAATTGTTATAAATTTCTATTGTTTAGATTAAATTGTTTAAATGGCATTTAAATGGACGCTCATTGTTTTAAGATTAACTGGTATTTAATTGTTTTAAATTTGTATTGTTTAATTGGTATCCAATTTAAGAAGAGAGGAAAAAAGAAGAGAAAGAAGAGAGAAGGAGAAGGAGAAAGAGAAGGAGAAGAAGAAGGACATGCATAGGCATATGCTTATGAAAAGAAGAGAAAAATAAGAGAAAGAAAGGAGAAGGATATGCATAGGCATAGGCATATGCTTATGAAAAGAAGAGAAAGAGTAAGGAAAAAAGAAGAGAAGGGAAGGAGAAGGAGAAAGAGAAGGAGAGAGGAAAAGAAGAGAAGGAGAGATATGCTCATGCATAAGCATAAGCATAAGAGAAAGAAGAGGGAAAAAGAGCATAAGCATAAGAGAAAGAAGAGAGAAAGCATATGCTTATTCTTATGCATAAGCATATGAGCATAAAAGAAAAAGAGAGAAAGATTAAGCATAGGCAAATACATATGCTTATGAAAAGAGATCGAAAGAGGGGGAAGAGGGGGAGAAAGAGAGAGGAAAAGAGGAAAATGAAACATGCTCTTGCATAAGCATAAGCATAAGAGAAAGAAGAGGGAAAAAGAGCATAAGCATAAGAGAAAGAAGAGAGAAAGGATATGCTTATTCTTATGCATGAGCATATGAGCATAAAAGAAAAATAGAGAAAGATTAAGCATAGGCAAATACATATGCTTATGAAAAGAGATCGAAAGAGAGGGAAGAGGGGGAGAAAGAGAGAGAAAAAGAGGAAAATGAGACATGCTCATGCATAAGCATAAGCATAAGAGAAGGAAGAGGGAAAAAGAGCAGAAGCATAAGAGAAAAGGAAGGAAAGGATATGCTTATTCTTATGCATGAGCATATGAGCATAAAAGAAAAAGAGAGAAAGCTTAAGCATAGGCAAATACATATGCTTATGAAAAGACATTGAGAGAGGGGAAAGAGAGGAGGAAAGAGAGAGGAAAAGAGATTGAAAGAGGGGACGAAAGAGGGAAAAAAGTAGAAGGAAAAAGAGCATAAACAGAAAAGAAGGAAGAGGGGGGTAGGCCATTGAAAGAGTGAAAAAAGAAGAGAAGGAAAGGAGGAAGAGGGGAAAAAGAGATTGAAAGAGGGGATAAAGAAGAGGAAAAAGGAAGAGAAGGAAGAGAGGAAGAGAGAAAAAGAAGAGGAAATAGGGAAAGAGAGGGGGAAAAGAGAGGAAAAGAAGAGGAAATAGAGGAAGAGAGGGGAAGAGAGGGTCCCTACACCCATCACTGCAGCTAGCGCTTAAGGCACTAGCTATAGGCCAATGCAAATAACAAAAGGAAAAAAGAAGAAGCACTTTCTTAGTCCCGCTCGGTGTTTTGTGGACTGGCCCTACAAAAGAGAGGAAACATACCATTTTTCAAATAACTAGTTAGAGGAAGAAGGAGTTTAAAGAAGCAACTTCTCAAAGGGATTGGATTGAGGAGACAAGCATAAGCCTACAAACAAGAAAAAATCATAAGCCTATAAATAAAAAGAAAGAGGAGGAAGAGAAATACCAAAAAGACTAGAAGAGGTGAGTCTTCTTTCTTTCACAAAATCTCGTTTTTTGTCTTCAACCCTTGAAATCAAGCATGAAAGCTAGCACATAGCCTTAGCAATACAAGGAGAAACATGCTTCAACACTCACAAAATGAAATCTCACAAAAAATGAACCTACATTACTTAAAGAGACTCACCTTCTTAAAAAACTTCTTTTCACACAAGCAAAGAGGGAGAAGGGTGGAGAGGGAGCACAAGCATTAGGAGAGAAGTTGAGTAGTGGTGAGGAGTGGAGAATAGAGAGGAGGAAAGCGAGGTCGTCGGATATAAGGTGGGTGGAGAGATTGCTTTTCTCACAATAGAGATGCTAAAGAAAGCGCTACGTCGTGGGGTTTCGGGTTTAAGCCCATAGCGTCACTATATAGTGACACTGGTCAGTCGCTATATTGCGACACTTCTCAGTCGCTATGTAGCAACGCTTATATTTAAAAGCATTGCTATATAGCGATGGAACAGAGCAAAAGGTCACTATATAGCGACATTACAAGGAACTTATTGTTAAAAGCTAAAAAAGAAGCTCATAGGTGGCTATTTTATTACTATTAATAGATTTCCTTGCAACTTATGTTGTGATTTTAGAAGTGTGCAGATGGAAGGGACGAGTGGAAGCTCGTCAAATGATGCGCCAATACCCGGGAGCACAGAGTGGCTTACAAAGAGGTTGTATCGTCATTGCACTCATTGCAAGCGAGAAGTACGACATCAATGTCGTATTATCATGCGCCACTTGCGAATGTATGGGAAGGAGCCTGAACCAATACCCACCGTTGGTGTTGCACGTGTTGATGGATTATCAGTAAGTCAAAGCTATTTGAGTTCATGGTTAATATTGGATACCATTATGATACGAAACCTTCAGACAAGATCTTATAATTACACGAAATCTTAAAACAGGATGAGGAGGCTGACAAGGGTACGCATATACCTTCACACTTAGAGCAAAACTATAGCCTCCCGGACGCTCGGGGGGGGTCACTATGTATAAACCCTCTATATCACGTGCGTTCAAGGCCTATATTTAAAATCCCTTATCTGTAAATTTTTTCATTAATAAAATGTACCCCTTTTCTATACAAATCTGTAAATTTTTTTCAAAACTATTTTAAATAGTCCCTTATGTATATTTATTTCTGTAAATTTTAGGAATAAAAAATATCCTTCTGTTGAACTCACGTGATAGGGTTACATATGATAAGTGACCCCCCCGAGCCCGGACGATGATGAGGGTATGGTCGACATGATGGATTCTATTTTTTGGGGCACTACATCCAAAGTACATGTGATGTTAGAGTCTGAGGTCAAAATGCAAGAGTTGCAATCAACACAGTTGTATGAGGGTGCTAGGATGTCTAAACTACATGCTTGTCTCTCAATCTTGAATCTGCAAGCAAATTATGGGTGGTCAGATATAAGTGTCTCGGTTAGCTCCTGCATTAATTTGACTCATTATTTGGATATTGTTTGTTTTAAGAATCATCATGTATGCTTGAGAATCATCATTATTCGAAGCCTTTGTATCCTCACTTTTTCTCTCTTTTATCCCCACTTTTTCTCTTTTTCTCTCTTAGTTCCTCTCTTTTTCTCTCTTATCTCCTCTCTTATCTCTTTTTTCTCCTCTCTTTTCCTCTCTTATCTCCTCTGGTTTAAGCCCATAGCGTCGCTATATAGTGACATTGGTCAGTCGCTATATTGCGACGCTTGTCAATTGCTATATAGCGACGCTTATATTTAAAAGCATTGCTATATAGCGATGGAATAGAGCAAAAGGTCAGTATATGGTGACATTTTAGGGCACTTATTGTTAAAAGCTAAAAAAGAAGCTCATATGTGGCTATTTTATTACTGTTAATAGATTTCCTTACAACTTATGTTGTGATTTTAGAAGTGTGCAGATGGAAGGGACGATCGTAAGATGATGCGCCAATGCCCGAGAGCACAAAGTGGCTTACAGAGAGGTTGTATTGTCATTGCACTCATTGCAAGCAAGAAGTACAACATCAACGTCGTATTATCATGCGCCACTTGTGAATGTATGGGGAGGAGCCCGAAGCAGTACCCACCGTTGGTGTTGCACGTGTTGATGGATTATCGGTAAGTCAAAGCTATTTGAGTTCGTGGTTAATATTGGAAAGTATGGGTGGTCGGATACAAGTGTCTCGACCTTAATGAGGTTAGCTCCTACATTAATGACTCATTATTTGGATATTATTTGTTTTGAGAATCATCATGTATGCTTGAGAATCATCATTACTCGAAGCCTTTGTATTCTCACTTTTTCTCTCTTTTATCCCCTTTTTTTCTCTTTTCACTTTCTCTCTTTTTCTCTCTTATTTCCTCTATTTTTCTCTCTTATCTCCTCTCTTTTCCCTTTTTCTCCTCTCTTTTTCTCTCTTATCTTCTCTCTTATCTCTTTTTTCTCCTCTCTTTTCCTCTCTTATCTCCTCTGTTTTCTTCTTATCTCCTCTCTTTTGTCCTTTTTCTCATCTGTTTTCCTCTCTCTTTCCTCCCACATGAAGTTTCAACAACTTTTTCTCCTCTCTTTTTATGTCTTATCTCCTCTCTTTTGTCCTTTTTCTCCTCTACTTTCCCCTCTCTTTCCTCCCACGTGAAGCTTCACTTTTTCTTTTTTCACTTTCTCTCTTTTTCACTCTTATTCCCTCTCTTTTTCTCTCTTATATCCTCTCTTTTCTCCTTTTTCTCCTCTCTTTTTCTCTCTTATGTCCTTTCTTATCTCTTTTTTCTCCTCTCTTTTCCTCTCTTATATCCTCTGTTTTCCTGCCTTATCTCCTCTCTTTTGTCCTTTTTCTCATCTCTTTTCCTCTCTATTTCCTCCTCTCTTTCCTCCCATGTGAAGCTTGAAGAGCTTTTTCTCCTCTCTTTTTTTGTCTTATCTCCTATCTTTTGTCCTTTTTCTCCTCTCTTTTCCCCTCTCTTTCCTCCCACATGAAGCTTCAATAGCTTACTATTGAGCAAACAAATACAAACTTTTGTCACTCTAATTCAAAGAATGCAAGAGTCTGTAAAAGTTTGCTCAATGTCAGGTAAGATTCTATGCTTGCTTTATATCTTTTGGGGATTCCAGGCTATAGGATTAGTGTACCAAATCATCATTATTCAAAGCCTATGTATGCTTGAATTGAGATAGGTTGCTCCAGAAGATGTTGCCTGCACCAAATACCATGCCCGCATTAGAGATGAAGCGAAGAAGATGCTAACAACGGTGGGTGTGGATTATGATACCATCCATGCTTGCCGTAATGACTGTATTCTCTTTCATGGTGAGCATGGAGATTTGGCTAGTTGTCTTAAATGTGGGGAACAACAATATAAAGATGACTTGTAGGGTGAGCAGATACTAATAAAGGTCTTGAGACACTTTCCCATCATTGCAAGAATATAGCACATGTTTCGATGCAAATCCATAGCGGAGTTGATGACATGGCATGCATCTCATCAGTCCACTGATGACACATTGAGGATTCCTGTAGATTGTGCAGCTTGGAGGCACATAGACAATCAGTGGTCGGACTTTGCGAGGGAGCTACGCAACCTACATTTTGGGCTTGCCATGGATGACATGAATCCTTTCAGGTTATGCTCGACATCTTGGTTGACATGGCCCATAGTTGTGGTGAATTACAATATCCCACCATGGCTAACAATAAAAAAGGGACACCTCATGCTTGCACTACTTGTGCCAGGGAAGTACAAGGCAAAAAATATGGATGTGTACATGGCACCTTTGATAGAGGAGTTACAGATATTATGGAGAGGAGTGTGGGTCTTTGATATTTCCAGAGCTCCTAAACATACCAATGATATTTTGGTCAGGGGTATCTTGATGTGGACCATGCATCACTACCCAGGATATGGAGACTGCGCAGGTACGTGGTTGTGTCTCTACATGTATAATATAGGATTATGCTTTTATGACTCTCTTTCGCACGCATCTCTTATACTAACACATTCATGCACGTGTGCAGGACTTGTTACAAGTGGGTACCATGCTTGTCCTGTTTGTGGACCGGGTTTAAAATTATTTGCACGATACTCCAAACATATGAGGAAAAATGTTTACGAAGGTCATGCTCGATACCTTCTGCTGGACCATCTCGCGCGTGGAGGTCAGCTTGATCCACCACCATCATATTTGAAGGCAAGTGACTGGATTCAGGCTTGGAGGGCAAATGGAGAGGAAACTCCTTTTGGTATGAAGAGGCTATCGATCTTTCACAAGATTCCTTATTGGGGTTAGTTACAAATCAATTATCAATCCTCACAGTTGGATTATTGTGGAACCATACATGAAATCTATGAAGTTGATTTCATACAATTTAGTATTTTCATTCTTGATGTAAAATGGTTTAGAACTATTTACAACAGTCCCCATGTGACAGTGAGAAAATATAGTAGCAGTTTCTTTGCAATAGACTCCACCAAACTTTGGACCAATGAAAGTGATACTTTTGTTCTTCTCGAGCACTGTGAGCAGCTGCATACTAATGATTTAATTAGTCAAAGCTTTCGTTTTTAAAGGTCCATTGATACATGTACTTAAGCATAATTTCATATATATAATTGACGACATTTGGCACCCATCTTCAATATAGGTGGTTTTTCATCTAGATCTAAGATTGTGGTACGTGATCTAAGTTGCACCACAAAGTAAGCAAATTTTTGAACATAGAGATGTGGATATGGAGATGCCACTACCAATGCCGGATCCAATTGATCAAGATGAATCTAGTGAAAAAGATAAAGATCACAATATGAGCCAAGAGGAAGATGCGCATAATGACATCGCATGAGAGGAAGATGGAGATCACGATATTGAGGAAGAAGACAACGATCATCAAGAATCACCACACTTTATTGAAGAAGATGATCAAGTACTTTTAGGTGAATGTACGATGCTAGAGTACGATGATGATATAGGAGATCAACTTGGTATAGAGTTAGAGATAGACTTGTTTGGCGCGTTAGACTTGGCTCAAGATGAAACCGTTGATGTAAATGCTCTTCATTGAACTTTTTCATCTCAAACATGGACATAAATATATGAGCTTCAAAGGCTTGATGTACATGCTCTCGTACTTTTATTCTCTCAAAACATCAAACACCTATGAAAATTTTAAAAAAATTGCTTGTTGGGGGGGCCATAATCTGAGTCTTGGCAATGAGGTTAGCTCCTACATTAATGACTCATTATTTGGATATTATTTGTTTTGAGAATCATCATGTATGCTTGAGAATCATCATTACTCGAAGCCTTTGTATTCTCACTTTTTCTCTCTTTTATCCCCACTTTTTCTCTTTTCACTTTCTCTCTTTTTCTCTCTTATTTCCTCTATTTTTCTCTCTTATCTCCTCTCTTTTCCCTTTTTCTCCTCTCTTTTTCTCTCTTATCTTCTCTCTTATCTCTTTTTTCTCCTCTCTTTTCCTCTCTTATCTCCTCTGTTTTCTTCTTATCTCCTCTCTTTTGTCCTTTTTCTCATCTGTTTTCCTCTCTCTTTCCTCCCACATGAAGTTTCAACAACTTTTTCTCCTCTCTTTTTATGTCTTATCTCCTCTCTTTTGTCCTTTTTCTCCTCTACTTTCCCCTCTCTTTCCTCCCACGTGAAGCTTCACTTTTTCTTTTTTCACTTTCTCTCTTTTTCACTCTTATTCCCTCTCTTTTTCTCTCTTATATCCTCTCTTTTCTCCTTTTTCTCCTCTCTTTTTCTCTCTTATGTCCTTTCTTATCTCTTTTTTCTCCTCTCTTTTCCTCTCTTATATCCTCTGTTTTCCTGCCTTATCTCCTCTCTTTTGTCCTTTTTCTCATCTCTTTTCCTCTCTATTTCCTCCTCTCTTTCCTCCCATGTGAAGCTTGAAGAGCTTTTTCTCCTCTCTTTTTTTGTCTTATCTCCTATCTTTTGTCCTTTTTCTCCTCTCTTTTCCCCTCTCTTTCCTCCCACATGAAGCTTCAATAGCTTACTATTGAGCAAACAAATACAAACTTTTGTCACTCTAATTCAAAGAATGCAAGAGTCTGTAAAAGTTTGCTCAATGTCAGGTAAGATTCTATGCTTGCTTTATATCTTTTGGGGATTCCAGGCTATAGGATTAGTGTACCAAATCATCATTATTCAAAGCCTATGTATGCTTGAATTGAGATAGGTTGCTCCAGAAGATGTTGCCTGCACCAAATACCATGCCCGCATTAGAGATGAAGCGAAGAAGATGCTAACAACGGTGGGTGTGGATTATGATACCATCCATGCTTGCCGTAATGACTGTATTCTCTTTCATGGTGAGCATGGAGATTTGGCTAGTTGTCTTAAATGTGGGGAACAACAATATAAAGATGACTTGTAGGGTGAGCAGATACTAATAAAGGTCTTGAGACACTTTCCCATCATTGCAAGAATATAGCACATGTTTCGATGCAAATCCATAGCGGAGTTGATAACATGGCATGCATCTCATCAGTCCACTGATGACACATTGAGGATTCCTGTAGATTGTGCAGCTTGGAGGCACATAGACAATCAGTGGTCGGACCTTGCGAGGGAGCTACGCAACCTACATTTTGGGCTTGCCATGGATGACATGAATCCTTTCAGGTTATGCTCGACATCTTGGTTGACATGGCCCATAGTTGTGGTGAATTACAATATCCCACCATGGCTAACAATAAAAAAGGGACACCTCATGCTTGCACTACTTGTGCCAGGGAAGTACAAGGCAAAAAATATGGATGTGTACATGGCACCTTTGATAGAGGAGTTACAGGTATTATGGAGAGGAGTGTGGGTCTTTGATATTTCCAGAGCTCCTAAACATACCAATGATATTTTGGTCAGGGGTATCTTGATGTGGACCATGCATCACTACCCAGGATATGGAGACTGCGCAGGTACGTGGTTGTGTCTCTACATGTATAATATAGGATTATGCTTTTATGACTCTCTTTCGCACGCATCTCTTATACTAACACATTCATGCACGTGTGCAGGACTTGTTACAAGTGGGTACCATGCTTGTCCTGTTTGTGGACCGGGTTTAAAATTATTTGCACGATACTCCAAACATATGAGGAAAAATGTTTACGAAGGTCATGCTCGATACCTTCTGCTGGACCATCTCGCGCGTGGAGGTCAGCTTGATCCACCACCATCATATTTGAAGGCAAGTGACTGGATTCAGGCTTGGAGGGCAAATGGAGAGGAAACTCCTCTTGGTATGAAGAGGCTATCGATCTTTCACAAGCTTCCTTATTGGGGTTAGTTACAAATCAATTATCAATCCTCACAGTTGGATTATTGTGGAACCATACATGAAATCTATGAAGTTGATTTCATACAATTTAGTATTTTCATTCTTGATGTAAAATGGTTTAGAACTATTTACAACAGTCCCCATGTGACAGTGAGAAAATATAGTAGCGGTTTCTTTGCAATAGACTCCACCAAACTTTGGACCAATGAAAGTGATACTTTTGTTCTTCTCGAGCACTGTGAGCAGCTGCATACTAATGATTTAATTAGTCAAAGCTTTCGTTTTTAAAGGTCCATTGATACATGTACTTAAGCATAATTTCATATATATAATTGACGACATTTGGCACCCATCTTCAATATAGGTGGTTTTTCATCTAGATCTAAGATTGTGGTGCGTGATCTAAGTTGCACCACAAAGTAAGCAAATTTTTGAACATAGAGATGTGGATATGGAGATGCCACTACCAATGCCGGATCCAATTGATCAAGATGAATCTAGTGAAAAAGATAAAGATCACAATATGAGCCAAGAGGAAGATGCGCATAATGACATCGCATGAGAGGAAGATGGAGATCACGATATTGAGGAAGAAGACAACGATCATCAAGAATCACCACACTTTATTGAAGAAGATGATCAAGTACTTTTAGGTGAATGTACGATGCTAGAGTACGATGATGATATAGGAGATCAACTTGGTATAGAGTTAGAGATAGACTTGTTTGGCGCGTTAGACTTGGCTCAAGATGAAACCGTTGATGTAAATGCTCTTCATTGAACTTTTTCATCTCAAACATGGACATAAATATATGAGCTTCAAAGGCTTGATGTACATGCTCTCGTACTTTTATTCTCTCAAAACATCAAACACCTATGAAAATTTTAAAAAAATTGCTATTAGAGAAAACTAACTTTTAAGGTCGATATGAGAAAAAAAACTCTCTGTAAAACGTCACTATAAAAAAGTATCTTAGTGTCGCTATATAACGACACTTACAATTCTGATAAAAGTTGCTATATAGTGACTTTAGCAATGGTCGCTATATAGCAACGTTTGACTAAAGGCACTATATAGTGACCCTTGACAAGGCGCGCTTTCAATATCGATGATTAGCACCCCACACATGCTAAACATCGGTACTTAAATGTCGCAATAGGATCTGTGTGTAGTAGTGAACGAACCAATTGTATGCCATTCATCTTGTCTTGTAATAATAATAATAGAAGCAAACCACCGCGTTGGTGGCAGTTAATATCCTAGTGTGGAACCAATTCCCGAGCTGCAACCAACCAATGCTATTACACTAGAACGAATCACATTGTTGCAAATTGTTAACCTAAAATAGATACTTTGCCCAAGTAAAATTTGGAGAAAATAAATAATTCAATATATTACATAGAGATTACATAGATTACATCTCAAAGACTCCTTTCCTTCAGATTACATCTCAAAGACTCCTTTCCTTCAGGGGGCTATTCCATATTGCTTTGAGTAGGTTACCTTTTTGAGCTTCCAGATTGTAGGCTCAGTCCTCCTTGCTCCTTTCCTAAAGGGGGATGGCTTCTTCCTTTAGGGGCCCAACCCCTCCCTTCATGTCGCTTTGTCTTTCCTTGATTTGAGCTTCCTTGTTGTAGGCTCGGCTCTTCTTGCTCCTTTCCTGAAGGGGGCTGGTTCCTCCCTTCGGGCTCCTTTTTCTCATAGTCAGGGCTTTTGCAATTCAAGCTCCTTATCTTTTGTGTTTTTTGCCCTAATGGCAAATTGTGCTACAGCATCTACTTTCTCGTCGTAGATAGTTGTAGTAGCAGGCATGCACATGTGATTTGGGCAATGGCAAATGACATTGTCTACATAGCGATCTTGCATGCACAAAGACACCAAAGCAAAAAACATGCATAGGGTGGTAGCACACATGCTCTAGTGGAGACACTTGACTCCCACGATCGATTCCCCCCATATCTGCATGTCACCACCTTAGATGCCATGGTCACAAAGGGCCTCTATATCGTTGTGCTCTATGGGTTCCCCCTAGACATCAATGAAGGCCTCAAGATTTCCACAGCAGAGTACTGTGGTCTTGTTGGGGGGGCCATAATCTGAGTCTTGGCAATGTGCATGGTCTTCGGCCTCTCCATTGTCTTCTCCATTGGCTCCCTAAAAAATTTTAATGCAACAAGTTGGGCTGGCGGCAATACTAAGTTGTACAAATTTCCTCTTACTCAACGAGGCTTATAACCACTCAACAATGGTTGGATGTAATCTTTTGGCCTCTAAGGCTCTCAACGATCTTTTGGCTCGTTGGATGTAATCTTTTGGTCTCTAAGGCTCTCAAGTTTTAACATTTATGTAATCTCTTTTGTTCAATTTGAGACTCTCAGTATGCACTGTTGTTAACTTTTATATTTGAGTGGTTATGGTCGCTAGATGTAATCTTTTGGTCTCTAAGGCTCTTAGCAATTGCTGAGTTTTTATAAATGTAAGATTCTGTGTTCAATTTTTGCTCAGTATAAGTTGTTAATTTTTATATAACTTGTTACTAGACAATGATAAGTGGCAAAGTTATTGGCCACTAAGAGATGGTAAAACTGTGGTAGAAGGTTCCATAATGAGAGGTGGTTTGCACTGCCAGCGTGTTCAGAATGATAGAGTGCATCTCATTATTATGCCAAGAACTAGTGCGGTGGTCTCTCCAAGCCAACCTTGAATTTTCATGATCTGCATGGGCATCTTGGCCAGTGACTGGTGGCAAAGCTATTGCAAAAATTTGCTCGACGATTGGTGGTCATGCCTAAGACTGCACTGCACGAAGCATTGCAGAGATTCATGATGTAGTGCAGAGCTACCATGTGTCGAGCTCTGCGGTGTTCAGAATAAATAAATTGCATCTCATCATTATGCCAATGCGGCATCATGACATCAAGAAAATTTTCGTTCAAAATCTTACCTAGGAGCGCTTTGTGTCGCAACCCTAAAATTGCTCCAAAAATAGTTTCGCGATTGGTTATACCCAAGCAAATGTTGACCCATGACAATTTGAGTCAAAGAGGTGAGATTGAGATCCATCCACACATAATCTATCCTTGACATCTTGCATGAACATCCACTCGGAGGTAACCATATGTGAAGGTAGTGTTGTCTTGCAAGAGCAATATAGAGCACATTTACTTGGTGCCCATTACAAGGGACATCCAAGTTGCAAAGTGCTCGAACACATCATTTGGTAGTCTTTACATTCTACGAGTAGGTATCAAGTAGAGTAAGGACAAGGATTTGATGGACATAGAAGATCATGAGCACGATTGCGCTTGAACATGTTGAGTGAGAGCTAGTCATTGGATCAAGTTTAGAGGGCTTCCCCATGCTCGCTAGTAGCATTGCTCTAGCACAATTAGCAGCAACAGAGCATCACCCCATGCACAGCTACTAAGCTGGAGGTGCATTAACATTGGTATTACATTGCTAACCTTGTAGAGCTAGTAGGGGAGAGTTGGTCACAAAGACCTATGTAGAAACTTAAAAGAGCAAAAACCTACGAGGCAAAAACTTAGAAGCATAGAGACTTGGAAGAGAAGTGCAACTCGCTTCCTCCTCCTACTTGTCAAGGTCTAGATGACACTCGAGGGCACGCTATGATTGGATTCTTCATCACCAAAGTGGGCAACACAATGCTCTGTGCGGTGGGGAGACCCTTTTAGGAAATGTTTTCGCATAGCGAGAATGCATGCATCTAAGTGCAGGCACAAACATTGGTTTGTTTCATGCATGTGAGAATGGAGGGGGCAGTGGTGGCCTTCAGCACATCTGGGTGCTTGATTCAACATCCAACTATGCCTCTCTTTTTGTAAAATTCAAAAAGCCTCCAAGCTCTTAAAATTGGAGATAGAATTTCATAAATTTAGAGGTTTTAACACATTTTATAACTATATTTGTAGCCTCCATTTTTAAATCAAAATTATTAAACCCAGGTTTTTGGTGCCCCTTTCATTAACGATCAAATGCCCTCACGTGACTGGTTTTTGCATGCATTGGAGTCGATGATCGTGAATTTTAAACAACGTGACTTGTGATTGTGATTCGTGAGCAGCAGATTGTTACGGCCAAGATCGGCTTGATTGTTACTGGCAAGATCGTATTCTCAAGCTCAGCGTGAATATGATTCGGAAGATCAGAGCAGGAGTTAACATAAGAGGAATCGATCTGCAGAAGCGCAACAGCACGCATCCTGCTGATGATTGAGGATCCATGGGCAGCGTCACCACTCCGCCCAGAAGCGTCAAAAGTAGCGTCGAGTATCTGTGTGCCCTCCTGCAATCCCTTGGAGTCCGTGCTCCTTCGCCGGAACACATCAGGAGAGCCAAATTCAACCACCCATCTGCATCTGCTTGCCTTCTAGAGGCTCTTCACGACCTTGTCGCTCTCAACCTTGCCTCCTTCCCTTCGAGTCCCACCACTTCTCGCTTGTCTAGCCTCCCAGGAAACGGCATGTTTTTTAGCGGCATCGAAGATGTTGTAGACGTGCCTGTGGAATGTGATGAGCCCAACTTCGTAGTCGAGAAGGAGAGCGCAGCAAGTCCCTGTCCGCAGCCCATTCATCCTGTCAGCAAAGCTCCCGTGGGGAGTTCAGATAAAAAGAAGATACGCACCCTCAAGAAAGCTGCACCTACAGCGCTTTCAAGGATGCACGATCGGAGCTCCACCGTAGCATCGAAGCAAGAAAGAGTGGAGAAGCGAGATCACAATTCGAAGAACGTCAGCTCGGAGTTCGCCTTGCACCAAAGCAGAACCGACCCTAGCGAATCGACGGAAGAGGGCAGCGATACAGAATGTGCGGATCGAAAACTTTCCTCTGTAAAATCCTACATGGCCTTATGGGCATATCCGCCCCAATCTCCCGTCTTCCCGCTTTGTCGTAGCAAAAAGCAAAGCCGCCATTTGCTACTGGCCCTGGCGTGGTTAGTTTCTTATTCCGACGTGTTTCGAAGGGCTTGGAAGAGACAGATAGAACCAAGGGGAGACAAGTAGCAATACGTCAATTGAAGATGTGGAGGTTTTTTCGGAATCGAAAGCATCTGTGGTACGAGACGGTGGCGACGATTGCAATGCTGCAAATGGCATTAGCATTTCAGATCACATTTTGTCAGGTTTAATGGAGGAACACATCTCCGTAAAGGACCAAAGACATGAACATGGGGCAACCCTCGGGAGGAATGAGAGGACTCGCATTGGAGGAAGACAGATTCAAAGGTTTGCCTCTTCCGAACAGCCTTTCCGGTTGTAAGAATCTTCAGTGCTGCTCTATTTAATGCCTGTCCAACTGTATGCAGACTCACAACTTTGGCTGTAGCCTTGACTCCAATTCTTGCAAACACAAGAGCTTGCAACAGGTACTCGGCGTAGGCATTGCCCCTCTACATGCAGCTGTTGCGTGTGCAATCATGTACTTGATTTGTTTGTTTTGTGCCCTTTTGTGCATTCTTTCTTGGATTCAAGCGTTCCGCAGATGTGATCCACAACTGCTCCAGTTTCTCTTTTTCAGAGCAATGCCAGCTTTGAAAAACCACAAGGAACTCTAAACCTATTACTATATAGGAAAGCACACTATAACTAGTAAAGTTTGCGTGATTTGCTACTTAGAAATAGCAAAATTTGGCTCTCTAACTAGCTAATTCATTTTCCTACGTACCATAAGGCTTCTATATAGAAACTTGTTTGTCTAACTAGCAAAATCCATGGTTTTTCTACATAGTAATTGTTGCGAATCTAGGAAATTCTAAGTTTTCCTATATAACAATCCCCTTGCAAGTTTTTAGATCTAGGAAATTCTTCTTTTTGCTATATAGTGGTCAAGTTTCAAACTTTTGCACCTAGAAAATTATGTTTTTCGCTATATAGTAATTTTTCTTTTGGAAGAGGGTCTAAGAAAATTTATTTTTGCTATATAGTAGTCCTTTTGCAATCTTTTGCATCTAGGAGATTATTTTTTTTCTATATAGTAATTTTATGACTTTAGCAAATACATCCTTTTGCTATGTAGTCCAAAATTTTTAATCTTGGAAATCACATGTATATTAGCCAATGTTCCACTCATATCTACTAAATTCATGTTTTTGCTTTATATCAATCTTGTAATATATTGTGAATCACATTATCTATATGGTCTTTGTTCTCAATCTAAAAATTTTGGATTCAATGTAAGAAATTTCAAAAAGCGTTCAAGAGCTCTCTATCTAGGAATTTTGGGTTTATTCTTGGAGGTTTTTAACATGCTATTGGCATCATGGAAATTACCTCAATGCTAATGGAACATCCTATAATATTTGAAAATGGTTGCTTCATTTGTCAAAACTATCATTTTTGTGAAGCAATGTGTTTAATAGGGTGGTTGCAAGCCAAGGGTGTCCACTTTTGGTTCAGTGCCCGAACTTTGGGGGGGGGGGGGGAACAAGCCTTTTTGCACACAAATTTGGAAATCTAACCTACTTCTCTAGGGATTTAGTCAATACATCACACATGGTTTTTTGCACACAATGGTATGGTCTGATAAAAAATTGGAGATTCACAATGATAATTTTATTGTGGCGCAGTGCAGGTTCATAGGGGCCATCACACTTTGTCACAAACAAACACCATCATATTAATTTCTTAATATCTCACTCATTATGCATCAGATGATAGTGAAACTTAATATGTATTCTCCTCACATAGTGTGAAACTTAAATTGATTTATTGGTAATTATTTGAATGCATTATATCATAATTATTATTTATTTATAAAATTTAAAGACCTAAAAAAGGCACATTTTGGTGCACACTATATTTTTTGAGTATTGTCAAAAAATTGGTCAAATCCAATTTGGTAGAGGGTTAGTACACACATAAGGATATGTGGCGCAAGCATCAAATCCCAAATCCAACGGTTAGATTTTGTGAGCTGTCAGATTTACTTTTACTTTTACTTGTTAGAGGAGTAGTAAAGAAAATAAGAATTAATCTTGGTAATTTGTGCACATAAGTAAACATGCCAAAAATCACATATTTTGTAGTCCTCCACGTGATGAATAAGAAGACAAAATTTTGGTCAAATTTGAGTGAGAAAAGCATCAATTATGGCCTCCCTAGGTGAAATCCCCATGTTTTGGAAAAAAAGTGGCACCCTAGCCAAATACCAAGGCTAGATAGGCTTGGTATTAGGCTTGGAAGGGTAGGTTTGTGGCATCACCGAGCCTAGTGGTGGTAGCCATTAGGGCGTGGGCATCTTGCTCATATGGATTGAACAACTCATTAATTTTGCCTCATCACCATGCCATGTGAGCCATCTTGACCATGTTTGACTTGCCACCTCACCCTATGCCACCTCCCACTCACCCCCACTCATGGTGCCACATCAACCACGTCTGCCACCTCATGAAGCCACATCAGAGACACCCTAGGTGCCACATCATCACTCAAGTGCCACCTCATACCACCACCTCATCATTGCCAACTCATCACCACCACCTCATGCTGCCACATCACCTTGCCACCTCACTTATCACTGCCACCTCATGCTGTCACATGAGGCTAGAGCATGAGACATCATCATCCCCATTGATGCCACATCATTAGCATGCTTGGTGTCACATTAGCCACGAGTTGCCACCATAATTAAAATGAAATAATAGCATTAGGATACGATATATGGTATATTGTTATGGCAAAACAAAAGTGAAATTATACATAAGAATATGTAACCACATTAGGTGATGCAGACATTATTGAACCAAATCATATTAACATTGGATTCCATAGTATATAATTTGATGTAAATTCAAGGGAACTACAAAAATTAGTCTAAAACAGAATGCCTTCAAATAAGAGGAGCCACTCATTCTATTCAAATCTCTACATGCACTCAATTTAATCAAATTGAATCCAATCAAAGCAAGGACATTGATATGTGACCTTATCCGATGGTTACCAAAATTAACAAGGGTCTTAAGGCAAGTGGGTTCCATGATCTTACCAAGTATGAAGTGCATCCGACATCGTATGTCCGGTCGAGAAGGTCAAATGCCCCAAATTCCATGTGCATGGTATGCACGTGAAGGAGAAATACGAATTGGCCTACGACATTGATATGTGAACTTGTCCGATTGGTACCAAACTTGACAAGGGTCTTAAGGCAAGTGGTGTCCATGATCTTGACAAGTATGAAGTTCATCCAAAATTGTATGTCTGGTCAGGAAGGTCAAATGCCCAAATTTCCATGTGCATGGTACGTACGTGAAGGAAAAATACGGATCGGCCTAAGACATTGGTATGTGAACTTATTTGATGGGTACCAAAAATGATAGGGGTCTTAAGGCAAGTGGTTTCCATGATCTTGATAAGTATGAAGTGCATCCAATGCCGATGTTTGAACGTATAGCCTATTGAATCGCCTATATGCTTCCAAAACTATTCGTTGTTGTAGGTAGGTTCTATGTTTAGAACTTTGTCACCTTCATGCCTAGCTCCAAAACGTTTGATTCAGTCTTGAAGGTCATGGAAGCAGAAGGCAGAAGCCAAGCAATTCTTTTGTGCTTGTATTGCAGGGTATATCCTCATTCTATTGATTAGTGGTTGCGCTACGAGGACCACTCTACGCGTTTGATCTACTAATCCTCCAGGTTGGACAAATGCTTTATCTCCTTACTTGTGTTGCAATGTAGATTTAATTTATTTCTTGATTATCTTGTAAAGATTTAATTTGTTTCTTGATTATCTCTAAAATAAATATGTATAGATCTTGAATTTTTTTGTTACCTTCTTGAAGAAAGAAACAAATTAGGGAGTATGAGTTGGTTCTTATATTATGCTATGATGTACTATTCTTAAGTTCTTCACATTATGCTATGATTATGTTATAATTGTGTTCTTATATTACGCTTATATACTTGTGTTCTTATATTACGCTTATATACTTGTGTTATATTATGCCATGCTATGTTACTTATCTATAAGTTTTTGCTATGTAGGTCAAATGCAAGTGGGGTTTAGGATTTTCTTTATGCTTGTATTATGTCTTACATATTGTATCATGTCTAAACACATTATCTATGTGTTAGCTGTGTTTCTTCCTCTAATGGTGTTTCATCCGTATGTTAGTCCTATGTATGTTAGCTAAGTTATATATCTTGGTCTCTACTCGATCTAAGTTAGCTCCATCATATACCTTGTGCCACATAAGCAAGAGTTGTCGATTGTTAATAGGTTATAGATGCTTGCATGGCTCATGCACTTCTACTCTATGCTTCAATGCTTACATATCCATGCTCTATTCTTCAATGTCATGCACTTTATATGTCATGGTGTTTCATCCTCTAATGGTGTTACATCCTTTGATTGAGTTTCAGATGGCAAGTTCCTCAAGCAATTTGAGAAGGTGTACTTGCAACTATAGGTGTGCCCATACCCCTCAAGGGTGGCAGCTTATTAGTAGAAGCACCTACTATGAGCATTGCAACCATGACTTATCTGGAAATGTGCATCCGATTCAGCAAAGAGAAGTTCAAATTGAGAGTGAAGAGCGGATGCCATCTCATGTAGAACAAGCAAGGGAGATGAATACGTCTTCTAGGGTGATGGAACGAAGAAGGGTTTTTTGTAGTTGTCTCGCATATTGTCAGGGTGGATGACATGTGGCTCCGTCAACTTATGTTTTACACCAACAATTGAGGCATAGATACGAAGGCTTGGGTACGCACTTGGGGTTCCTCGAACAAGGTGATACAAATGAAAATGTATCACAAGATCTTCATGATGAGACTAATGAAAATGAATTGCATGACCTCAATGATGAGCCGATTGACCCCCCTATAGCCTTTGCTAGTGTTGATGAATTGCAAGGACCCTCGCTATGCAATCAAATACTAGAGAAGATAATTGAGTTCCAAGCTTTATGGGATGAGCATCAAATACCAATCAAGGCCCAAGATAAAATGCTTGAGCTCTTGTTTGGAGACATGGGTGGAAGAAGAGTAGGTAGAAGTGGAAAATGCAAGAAACCAAGCTTGAGTAAACTCTTGGTACAACTACCAAAATCATGGGATGGCACCCTTGATGGAATAAGAGTTCCTGCTTGTTGGGAGCAACTAAACTCTATGTTCAATGGACTTGGTATGATTCAATCTCAACGCTACAAACTATGTATCGGTCCAGATGATAATCGACATGATATTGAGCTTCTTCAACCTAGTGAAGAGGATGTGTATGCTGGAAATGCAATACTATGTTCTTGTCACGAGAATGCAAGGAAGAGAATCTTTAAACGTGATTGTTCTACATGTTGTGAGAAGTGTAAAAAATGTAATAAGCCAAGGAAGGATTTGCTAGCATTTGACTACTTGCCTATCGGTAAGCAACTAGAGCTCCTAGTCAAGAGTAAAACAAATTGTCATGATTTACTAAATATGTGGCGTAGAAAGGAAAGGTGGTTGGGAGAGGAAATAAATGCACAACCAGATAGTATATGTGAATTTTGGGACGGATCAAAATGTCGTGAGGTGCAAGACTTTTGGAATCCGAATGCTGAATATGAGCTGCCAATGGTTTGTGGAAACCGCAAATGCAACAAAGTGTATACCACATATCCAACATCATGTTTCTCAGAGGTTTTAAAAAGAGGATGGAATGAAGGGACACAAGAGTACGAGCTTGTATGTAAGCAGTGCCGCTTTTCCAACAAGTGCAAAAAGAAATCATGCAAGGTATACATTTCTTTATAAAACGAATATAACTTCTTCTCTTTGGTTTATAACTGTGCTCTCTTTGTCATATGTATTAAAAGATATTATATTAACAAGTATTTTAATCACAGGGTGATCCTCGAAACTTTGCACTTCTTCTCCATTGGGATGGTTTTCAAGCTTCTCGAACCACCCAAAAGGATTGTGGTGCTGTTGAAATTATGGTTTTAAATGGTGGAAAGAGCTCCATAATTGGAGTTCTACCAGTATTGTTTATACCATTTAGTTGCAAGAAAATAATTCGAAACTCAAGTGATACCTTTACCACATTCTTGCGGCCTCTTATTGATGAACTAGAACAACTTTTCATCAAGGGGATTGATGTGTTTTACAACTATCCCGTGGAACAAATATTTGATGTTTCCTTTGGTAAGACTAGACTATGCAATCTTCGTGCAATGTTGATGATGGTCACTGGAGATCATCCAGCCCAATGCAAGATAGGTTTATTCAAAGATGGTGGACAATCATTTTGTCGAAGGGATAAAGCTCAAGCCACTCTAGATGTTACTAATCCTTCATTTCAAGGGAGATATGTGTATGATGGTAACAGGTTTCAAGCTAGGTACCCACCTCCCAAACGCTCTTTGGCTGAAATGGTCGAGGCCTTGTCACAATCAAGAAAAGCCTTCACACAAGTAGAACGAGAAGGAATACTAAAGACTGCTGGATTATCTGGAGAGTCCATACTATGGAGGTTATATGATCTCTATGGTTTTAATTTATCATTGGACTTAGTATATGATGCAATGCATGTTTTTTCCTTGAATGTTTTTAGCAAATATATCACTTCACTCATGAGAGCATCAACCAATGAGACCAAAAGAGCGATAGACTCTTGTGTTGAGGTAGTAAGTAAGATTGCGCCTTCATCTATTTGGTATGGGCGATGGCCACATGTTCCAAGTAAGCATCATGAAAGCTTTAAGGCTGAGGAGAACCAAAAGTTTATGCAATGGTGCCTACCATATATCTTAAACAAAATAGAAGGTATTCCGAAGCACTTACATGACTTGGGTATTTTGTTGATTGATATTGCACATAGTTTCTATAATTATAGCTGTGACAATGGTTGGTCAAAGGAAACTATGAAAACAGTACGTGCTTTACTCCTTGCTTGGAGAGTAAAAAAAGAAGAGTCATTGGGAGCAAATTCTTCACCATTAGAGCATGTTGCAGGTTTGTATACCATCTTACTAGATGTAAACTTGTTGAACATTTGATGACTAGTGTTCCTTTTGTATCTTTGGTGTAGTCTAACCAAATTCTCTTATGTTTACAGGCAATGCGGAAATATTAGATGATGTTTATAGACATGGGATTCATGATGTATTTTGGTGCTATCTATTTGAACGCCTGGTTTCATCTTATGTGGGTGTCAATACCAATAATCGAAATAATGAAGTAACATATGCTCACTTCTATATGAGAACCCATTTTACTAAGGTTTTTAGTACCATGCAAGAAGAAATGGATGGTCTCATGCCACATGAAAGGTTGTTAATGGAGGTACATGGATCTATTTATCTCCCTGATGGTTATGAAACAACCAATCAAGAAAGTCCATCATGTCATTCAATACATGAGTTTGGACTTTTAGAGGTTTCTTCAATCATGAAAGCTAAGGATATTTGGAGAGTTCTTGTCATGCATAATGGAAATCTTCCTTGCTGCAAAATGATGAAACTAAAAGGCATTCCAATAACAAGGAAGAGAAGAGTACATCGATTGCTCTCTCAAGAAGAACAAAAGTATCTTGAACAACTTTGGTCTACTGAAGTGGGTTTTCTTCAAGGACGTCATGTCACAATATATCAAAAGGTCTTTTATAATGGTGATATTTATAAGGTTGGAGATGATGTAGTGGTAAGAGTGGATGGAAACGATGCAACGGAAAGTGTAGGTCATTGGAAGGCACACATTAGGGAGTTTTTCTCTATACAATGGGATGGAGAGTATATGGTTTTTTTTAGTGCAGAGTACTATAAGCAATGCATTACAATGATAAATGACAAGGAGCATTTGTTGATAGACCCAGTAACAGGAATGAGTGTATTACAAGCTCAACGTCTTCCATACTATTGGGATTGTATAAGATCCATAAGTTCTTTGTTGCATAAGTTTATGCCTTTGCCTAGTATTAGTAGTAAACTTATTGCATATGAAACAAAAGACTTGGCTCAAAGAACGCGGCTATTGAAAATAGGTTAAGTTGGTTGTGTGCCTCCTTGGTTGGAACATGATGATGTTGTGCTAGCACGCATTGATGTTACTGATTTGAATAGTCAATTCCTACATGCTGTGATAAGAGCAGTTGATTATGAAAGGAAGCAAATCATGCTAGCATGGCTGAAACAAGATCACACGCATGAGAACACATGGAAGGTTGATAATGAAGAGAGCTTTTGGAGGGACTGGAACTGTTGCATCATAATAGTACCAGGATGGGCGGTTATCAGTAAGAGGAGAGTAGTGTCATCTAATGGTGAAACTTCTTATTTACCTATGGTTTGGATATCATAATAATACCATGATATCATTGGGTATGCATGATGCATTTTCATGCAAGCGAGAACGAGTAAGAACAATTATTCTTTTTCGTTTATTACTTATAATGCTCTTTTCTTAAATAGAAGAAATATTCTTATTGTAAAAACAAATACTAGCTATTTTTTTAAATTTTTTTGCTAAGCCTTATGGTTTTATTGAATTGTTGTTCAGGCTAGAGTTTATTATGTCTTCTCCCGATGTACCGAATTTGGAATCCTTATTGGAAACTACTCTCAACTACAAAAAACCATAGAGCAGCTAAAGGGAAATAATACTAGTTCTTCAAAAAGATTGCATGTGGTAAGCTCCATGAGTAAAGAGATGTCCAAAATGCCTCAACGATGCACAATGCAAACAAATAGTGGTGATGTATCTTTGGTAGAGATTCCTACTTATGATCAAATTTTTCGACCCCCAAAGTTGGCAGATCGTGAGTGTGGCATGCTCTATGGAAGGGATTTTTTACTACGCCATTGCAGGGATAACCAAAATGTGACTTACTGTAAAAACCATCGTACAGTGCAGTTGTGGGTCAAAAATAATGAGATTATTATGGATTTACGGCACAATAAAGATGAACAACAAAAAATCAAGGATTTTATTCAAGATAACTATGATCAAATTTTGCCACTTAAGTTTCCCGGAGCTACATACTTTTGGAAGTAAGAAGATGTTTATATGTACTATGTTCGAACAATGCAAGCAAGCCGAAAGTACAAAAAAAGAAAAAGCATCACCTCTTCTGCGGGCTCTTCAGTGGGATCTTCTATGGTAATATCTTTCTTCATAATGCAAATTGTCTATTATGTTCTTCTTTTATATTTAAATAAATTCACTATATTATAATTATTGCAGGAAACAATTGGTGCATTATTTGAGAAAGAAGAACAAGTTTTGCAGGGATATGTAAGTTTGATGATTTATTTTCAAATTTGTATTTCCCTTCTATACGTTTAAGTCATTATACATGTGTTAATTCTTGAGCATTTTATTATAATGATGATAGGAGGAAGAACAACTTATAGTAGCTGCATCTATAGAGGATCATGCTCCATGTCAATATGACTTGGAACACGGTAGTGAAATGTTGGTTCAGGTTTGTATCACATATTTCACATACATTGTAATTTATACTTATTTTCTTGTGAATTTGTTTATAAGAATTATGTAATCTTTGTTAGGTAGGAGAAGGTGTTTATTGCCCAGAAATGCCACAAGAGTTAGCAACGACTGAAGATCATCATTTTTCAGCATCTAAATCTTTCATGGAGTGATTGCAAGAGACAGAACAGGTTGGAAAATTGATTATCGTTGCCATTTTATATTATATCAGTTGAGTTTAATATGGATATCTAATTAGTATTTTTTAATGATTTAGGTTGAGGATTTGAATCAAACTTGCGTTCATGAGACTTCGCTAAATCCTGAGGATATGTCAATTGCAAGAAAGAGCAAGCGCACACCAAAGGTATACATTATACCTCTTTATAACGGGTTTAATGTTAATTCTTATGCATCGTTTTTTTTCGTTTGTCTCACATGGGAATCTAGAACTTAATATTTATTCTTCTTTAAAGTGGAGTGAGAAGATGAAAAAAAACATGCAAAAAATGAAGGCAAGTAAAGCTGCTAAAAAGCAACAAAGACTGAAGGTATTTATTATTTTAGTTTTTCTACTTTAAATCATATATCTTACATGTAAAATCATGCATACATATTTGGTAGTTGGTTTCCATTTTACGTTATATAAAAGATTACTCTTTACTACTTGTTTTCCTTTCATAGGAGCTTAATGCCATCCATGTCGAGAAGGACCTCGATTTTTGTGTTGATATGTCTTCTCAAGTAAGCTCTTTTTTTAAATATGATGCATTCTTCTTTTTATAAATTAGTAAACAAGGATTATAATATTTTTTTATTGCTTCTTTCAGGTTGATGAATTTTGTGAAGAGGATCAAGAGACAATTCTCTTGAAGTTTTTAGAGATACATACTATTAATGAAATGTATGCGTCTCTAAAGACTAACTACAACATTATCAAAAGAGACCCTACTTTCCATGGACACAAAACTAAGCATAGCTTGCCTGCAATGAGGAAAGCTATAGTGGATTGGCTAGTTTTAGAAAAAAAAGTTATTGTAAAGAAGCATGAAGACCACATTTTGAGTCTTGATGATGTACATGTATCGGAATGACATGTGTGCATTTAGAACAATTGGATGAACTCTATTTTTGGATGAACAATTGGATGCATTTTGAACAATTGGATGAATAATTCAGTCTTAATGATGTACATGTATCGGAATGATACATGTGCATTTTGAACAATTGGATGAACTCTATTTTTGTTTCTTGATGTCCAATAAGTATGCAAGTATTCATGTTGTTTAATATTTTTATAAAGTTTCTTAGTAACTAGTTGTTTCTTTCTTTCTTTGAAGATGAGTTTGCATTCTACATCTTGATTATGCAGTTATCTTTAATTCATTCTAAATGTCACTTTACATTTTTTAATATGATGTATATGGAAATTTAATTGTGTGAGTAAAAATTGATTTTGTAATATATAAAATTTATCAATCTCAGCTTTTACTACATAGATAGAGTTACTATAGTGAATCTATTATATAGTAACATTCTAAAGTAAATTTGCTAGTCTATATGAAAAATGCTCAGTTTTACTATATTGCTAAATTTACTAGAATTAGTCTTACTAGTAAACTTAGGATATAGATTTGCTATATAGTAAAAACGTAACTATATAGTAAATTCTTATCTATATGGAAAATGCTTGGTTTTACTATATTGCTAAATTTACTAGAATTAGTCTTACTAGTAAACTTATAATATAGATTCGCCATATAGTAAAATCTTATCTACATAGATACTCCTTGGTTTTTCTATATACAAATTTACTAGATATAGTATATCTAGCAAATTAATGTTAATCATTTGCTATATAATAAATTACTTACTATAAAGACAATCTAGTAAATGTTCAAAATTTACTATTCCGGAATTTTGCTAGATACGTTCATTTGTATCTAGCAAAATACCTTTTTTTTACTATATAGACAAAGGTTTAGAGTTCCTTGTGAACCGGACGCATATACGGATGTTAAAAGCTCGATGTGACGTTGATATGGATACTTTTTCTGTCTGTAATATGCAAATCTCCTCCACCTTTTGAGTGTGGAGACTTGGAGAGTTCCCTAGCAAGACATTGATTGCAGAGACACTGGTCACTTATTACAGCAGTTCTCAAACAATGCTTCTCTAATTCAGTTGAGACTACTAATAAAGCCATTGTGAATGTAACATATTGGCCACTTTATTTATTATTCCATTGCTCGCTGCCAATATGGTATCTTTCTAAAAGTCTCAACTTTACATGCCTATCGATGTACGTTTTCGCTGCAACTTGCTTGAATGGAGGTGTTTGGATCCAACGTGTTTGTGCAATGCAAGTGGTTCTCTTGATATGGAAACCAAAACGTTCCAAGTGATTTAAGTGAAGGCTATCCCGAGCAATATGGTGCCAGAATGATATTAAGACATTGTGCAAAGACTTTAAATAGCTAGCTGCTCATCTTCAATGCTTCTTAGTTCTTTCACCTTGATAATGGCCATGTTGAAAATAGCTGTGCATTCTCTAATTGCATTTGGTTGTGTGCTTAGACAAATGTGTTTGAGGTTGTAGGCCACTATATAAATTATGGAGTCCAAATATGTGACCCTGGAGAACTTTAAATCAAAATTCCTATAAATTAGTTGTGGAGAAAAGAAAGGGGTGAAAAGGAAGAGGGAAAGGTCATGATTAAAGTAAGGGATAAATGGGGGAGGGGAGGAGTTTTTATTAAAGGTAATGCAGGTTAGGGTCCTTCCCCTTGTCCCCAATCTCAGGTGGTCCTTCCCCTTCTCCCCCTTCAAGACGTCCCTTCTTCTTTAATACCCTTCATACATGGTCCCCCACCCCCTTCATACGTGGTCCTTCCCCTTCTCCCCAATCTCAGGTGCTATGTTATTTTATTCTAGCCGTTGTAGCTTGCCAAAAATCACGAAATGTCAGGAAAATGAGCTATGTTTGGCATATAGTTGTTGTATTCCACTCAGGCCTTATATTTTTTACTATCATTAGAAAAGCTTTCAAGGGGAGTAGTGGAAGAGAAGCAAAGATTTCAAAATTAAAATGTTTGGAACTATCACCTCGGGGGGGTCACTCATCATATGTAACCCTATCACGTGAGTTCAACAGAAGGATATACAGAAATAAATATACATAAGGGACTATTTAAAATAATTTTGGGAAAAATTTACAGATTTGTATAGAAAAGGGGTACATTTTATTAATGAAAAATTTACAGATAAGGGATTTTAGAAATAGGCCTTGAACGCACGTGGTATAGAAGGTTTATACATAGTGACCCCCCCGAGACTATCACAATCTAGAATAATACTTGAAGAAGGTATAATTCGAGACGTCGAGCTTAAATGCTAGAATCTATTTTTTGTTGCCTTACAAAAATATTTGTATCATTGCTCATTGGGATCAATTGCCTATGCTGCCAACCTTGAATAGAAGAGTCCTTCCCTAAATTGTTGTTTTTGACTAATCAAGCTCTTTCATTGATACTTGACACTGGATTGAAATAGTTGCTTGCGATTCTAAGAAGCTAGCAAATGAACATGTAGGGACTTAGTATAAGTGACAAGTGCGTGGCTTCCTAGGGATTTTGAGATTTAGAAAATTGTTGCCATGCCTCAACTCATTCCTTTTGCCATACGTGAGAGGACTGATGTCCAAGGCTTATTATCTTAATGCAAATCGTTGCAAGTTTCTGGAGTTTTTGACCCTGAAGTGCTTTCTCTAAGAGAACTAGTGAAGGAGAGATGAAGTATTCCATAGTTAATGTAAACGATTTTTGTTAATAGGTGGGAAAAGTCTTGCTGAATAGCTTGGATGAGCATATGGATTGGAATGTGTCTTGAAGGAGCTGTATTCCTAGAAGAGGGATGAAGTTGTTTTATGCACATGGTAAAAATCCATCAACTAGTTTTGACATTCAAAATTTTTGGGACTAGTAAAATTAAAATTAATAAAAACTACTTGAAAACATGTATTGCGATGGGGTAAACTGAAAATTGAGGAAAATATTTTCACATCCAAAGAAGTTTACATCACAATGGAGACAAGCTTAAACTATAGCGGCATAGATTACCGTCGAGCCTCCTTCTAGAGTTGGATTCTCTTAGGCCAGATGGTAGCTTGATGTGGTAGGGAAGGGCTAGCATGATGAATCATGAAATGTGAAGATAATGCGTGCGCTTACTATAGGAATTAATGCTAAACATTTTCGTTATTGTAGATTGACGAGCACTCATGAATGATCCTTATTAGAAACACAAGAGACCTATGTAGATGGCTACTGAATTAATATGAACACCTATTTCATTAATTTTGGACTGGTGCATTGTCCAAATTTGTTTTTTGAGGTACTTTTGGATAAAAAATGGGGAAAAAAAGAGGCTCTTGGAACAAACTATGAAGCAAAAAGTAAGCTAAAGAAAATTCAAATTAAGAAAACTAACGTGACATGTTATTAAAACTAGAGTACATTAAAAAAAGAGTTCTTCATATTTGTGAAAGTAGTTTATGATATAATTGAGGGATACAAGTACAAGTAAATTGCAAAGCCATATGGTGTCCAAAAACACCTTATAGTAGTAGACATAAGCTACAATGCTGCCATCGTATTTGCCATCTCTATCTCATAGGTTACACAATCCTCTGCATTATTTATTTAATCTTCATCAATTTAATTATAATATAAAACAATGCACAAAGAATCAAACATTCTTTCTTTCAATGCTTCTTGTTTATTCCTACTACTTTCAGCTTGGTTTGCTAAATATTTCTGAGAACACGTGACTTTATAAGACCTCTTCAAATAGACGTGCAAGCTCTTCTCTTGTTGAAGAGTACTTTCATAGCTCTTCTCTACAATGTCTTATCTTCTCATGCTCTCCCTTCTCAAGCTACTTCTGCAAAGCAAACTCACCTTTCTCATCTTCTGTCAATGGTCCTTGCCTCTTTCCCTTCTCTCAATGTCTTTTATTCCTGGCATTCCATGATAAGTTGTTGTTGATTGAAAGCTCAACAAAATTGATAATTGCAAAAGCTTTTTCCATTTGCAATGTTTGCAAGTAGAAATAGGAGGGGAGAACTAAAGAGTGCCAAGAAAAGATAGCGAGGAGATAGGAGAGGAGAAGTATGAAAAGAAATAGGAGAGTAGAACTGAACTGAATATGCAAGTAGAAATATGAGAGAAGAACTGCCAAAATAGCTCTATAAACTTTCGTCGGAGTTTTATATTAATATATAAATATACCTTTGATAAAAACATCCATGATGAAGATTAACACTATAGAAGAGAACATAGATGAGAGAAATAGGAAAGGAGATCGGAAAGGAGATGAAGATAACAATAAACAGAGAGAGACAATATGGATGATAGTGGTTTAGAATTTGACTTGTATAATTATTGTGCTTCGGGATATGAGACATTTTATATATAATTATTAATTGAAGTGAAATATTTTCTATAAAGTTATTGGGATAGGATATTCACAATTTAAAAAGTAGCACAATATTACACTTAAACTTACATTCAATAATTATATGAGATGACATTTTAGCTTACATTTAAAATAATATGAGATGAGATAAGACATTGATGGCATTGAGCAACACATGAACATCATGACAATTGAACTGACTGTGCGAGTAGAAATGGGAGAAGATATTGGAAAGGAGATGAAGATAGCACTAAAGATGAGAAAACATAGATGAGAGAGATTGGAAAGGAGATGACGATAATAGTAAAGAGAGAAAATTATATAGTGGTTTAGAATTTGACTTGTATAATTATTGTGCTTCGAGATATGAGACATTTTATACGTAATTTTTAAAGCAAAGTGAAAGATTTGCTACCAAGTGCTTGACATAGGATATTCACTATTAAAAAAGTAGCACAATATTACACTTAAGCTTACATTCAATAATTATATGAGATGTCATTTTACTTACACTTCAAATAAAATGAGATGAGATAAGACATTAATGGCATTGAACAACACATGAACATCATGAGATCATGAACAATACTTCTATTAATTTTTGTAATTACTTGAGATGCTACGAACCTTGAAATCAATATTGATTTTATAGAGAGAAGGAGAAAATTGAAATACAATAGAAGGAGACTTTCTATTGAATCAAAATCATTTACAATCAATCCTAGAGTCACAATACTCCATGTACAGAGCTTGAACTTCCCAACCACCCTTGAGCTATTTCACTCTCACTCTCACTCACATGAAGGTGTTTCAATGAACCTCACTCTCACTCAAGATGATAAAATCATAAATGGAAGAATAGTCTCACTCTCACTCGCACTCTCACTCTCAATCTTGGAGCTTGTAAAATATGTTGCCTTGCTGCCCCTACGTATTCTGAGTTTTCAACTTAATAGATTGTCGAATTGGATCTTGACCTCGTTGTAAAGTTGTATATCACAATCTCAGCTTTCCAACAAAAAAAAGCGCTCCTCAATTTGAGTTTGGAATGAAAAGTGATGGCTATTTTCATCCAAGAAAGGTGCAACCTACTTTTTCCCACTTTTAGCTGGCTTTTCCACTTTATCCGACTTTCCTTGCCCTTCACGACCAATTTATTTGCTCCATTCCTGGCCATTCTAGCAATAACTTTAGTTCTTTTAAATCAATCACTCCTTTCCAAGTTCTCCAAGTTTAGAATCTGCAAAGCTGGACCCTCCTTTAAAGTTGCAAACTCTTGATACAACTCCCATGCATATATATATATATATATTTGGATCTGTTACATCTCAAATCACTTATTAGTATTTTCAAAACTCAAATTGACATGAAAATAATAACTACTGCTAATAAAACTAGAAAGAAAATTATACACAAAATATGGAGCATCACACAAAAATGTGGAGTGTCATAATCGCCCCCTCTCTGAGAAACTCTGTCCTCAGAGTTTAAAAGAAGGAAACTCGGCAATAAGTGAATCTAAATCTACCCAAGTAGCATCCTCTATAGGATATACATCCCATTTTACCAAAACTTCTACTATTGTTAAGTTGCTTGGTTCGTCTATCCAAAATAATTTGGGGTTCAACCTTCAACATTCCATCTTCTTGAATTCTAGATGTGTCCTGCAAAACATAAGAAGGATTAGCAACATAACTTTTCAATAAGCTCACATGAAAAACAAGATGTACTTTGATATTTTGAGGCAATGCAAGTTGGTAAGCCAATGTTCCCACTCGCTTTAATATTTCAAAAGGTTCTGCGAAACGAGGTGAGAGCCTTGTATCTCTGCCAATAATTAAATTACTTTTCTTAGGAATGATTTTCAAAAATACCATGTCACCCAACTTGAATTCTCGAAAACTATGGTTCTTATCATAATAACGTTTTTGTCTATCCTGTGCTCTTTTAATCTAAGTTGCATTAATTCGCTCAAATGTTTTTTTCGATTCGAAAAAATGCAAAAAATCGTGATTTTCTCGAATTAAAACGAATCCAACGATTTTTCCTAATTTATTCGTATGAATAGGTTATTCGTACGAATAAAACCTTTATTTGTATGAATAAACATATTCGTACGAATAAACGATGTTATTCATACGAATAAACATGGTATAAATTTGAAACAATTGTTATTTTTGGTATTTGTACGAATACATCCAGCTATATTCTTGAGCCACCTCCTTGCCTGCCTGGCACCTCTTGGTTGCCTACCTGCTACCTCTTGCTTACTTCCATACCTACCAGCTCTTGTCATAGGTACCTTACTGCACCTTACTTTTGTTATAGTCATTTGTTAATAATCAATGTTTCTCTCTCTCTTGTTTTGTTTAAGATTGGCACTCATCTCTCTTAGGAGAGTTGTGTGTTGCAGTCTTTTTAAATTGCTTAATATTTATTTTGTATTGTATTTAAGTGTGTAGACAGGCTGGCACTCATTTCTCTTGCGAGAGTTGTGTTACAGTCTATTTTTGTCGTGTCTTGCAATTTTAATTATAATATAAATAATTATCTTTTACCTGAGACTCTGGCACTCATCTCTCTTAAGAGAGTTATGTGTTGCAATCTCAGTTTGTATAAAAATGTTTGTTTGTAGGAACTCTTGGGTTGGCACTCATCTCTCTTAAAAGAGTTGTGTGTTAATGTCCAAGCTTAGTGATGTTTTCATAGATGCTTATTCTGGCACTCATCTCTCCCTTGAGAGTTGTGTGTTATAGTATAAGTTTAGAGATGTTTTCAAGTACTTAGTTTGGCACTCAACTGTCCCTTGATAGTTGTGTGTTGCAGTCTGAGCTAGATATCATGCAACATTGTCTTAGACACTGAGTCTGGCACTCAATAGTTGTGTGTTGCAGCCTAAGTTAGAAATCATGCGATGTGCTTTTAGACACTTAGTCTGGCACTCAACTGTCCCTTGATATTTGTGTGTTGTAGTTGAAGCCTAGTGTTAAATGGTGAAGTCCACGATTAGGTTATACCTAGTTCATTTTTTGTGTTTTGATTTTCTATAGTATGTTACATGATTTGAGGCTTGAGCTTGAGTTGAGAGGTTATACCTAAGTAATTTCTAAGACTGCTTGCATTTCTTAGACTGCTTGCATTGATTTTCTTATTGCACCTGGCACTTAATTCTTTTTTGAATTCTGTGTTGCAGCTTACTGCACTTGAGATGGCTCACGCAGGTGAGAAGAGGAAGTGTCAACAACCTGATCTCATAGTCTCAGAGGAAGGTGTTGAAAAACACGAATTTACACTTCTTAATGAATGTCGATCAAGACATCATTGAGACAGCTTTCCAAAATGGTGAAAGTGGTGTACGAAATTTGGTGAGGACAATGTCCGAGCATGGAGGGAGGACCTTGCATGATCGATTTCCATATGTTTTCATAGTAGAGTCTATAGATCAGTATTTGTACCACTTAGCGATGGAGGGCCGATGATGCCTCAGTCAAATAGATCGAGACATAAACTCATGTGACACAAAGTGGGAGGGTCCTACTCTAGATGCCAGGGTCACGTACATAAAAAATGTGTGGTGCGGTTACAAAGGCAAAGGAGTTGCCTCGACCTCCCTTCCATCAATGCATCCATGCCCCCAAGCACAGCCACAACCACAAGCATCAATGCACCCACGCCCTCAGTCAGATACTGCATTACATCCACCACAACCCCAAGCACCAATGCACCCACGTCCCCAGTCATATGTCGCATTCCACCCAATGCAACCGCAAGCACCATTGCAGCCACACCACGCGTATGCACCAGTGCATCCACCACAACATGTCGAACATGGTATCCCTTTTTTCCAAGATCTTTCATACCTAGAAGTTCCTCCTCCTTTTTCACATCTCCCACCGCATGCACAATCACATTTCACCACATCTTTTGTACCTCCATTTCTGCCTCCTACTGCACGCGCAGGCCAGTTTTGATCTCCCATATTTTCACCTGCACCACAAATGCACAATCTATCTACACAAGTAGATACATCCATCTCCTTCATTCTCACCTGCACAAGCACCACACACATCACATGGCTTGCGTGATCATGTAGAAGTGCCAAGAACCATGCGGCCCATACTGCTTCAGTGACGAGACATCTGATTCACGCCTAGTGCGCCTGTGGGCATAGGCACGAAAGGAACAATCAACATGTGCAATATTCTTGCCGCTCCCTTTGAAAGGGACAAGATTTATGCATGTAAGGTGCTAAGGGTTTTTGTGTTCGTTGATGCATTGAAGGCCAGTGCATTGGAAGAAGCCACATGCTTGGGCGATGTCATACATCTCGGCATCATCTGGGAGATAGGTCTAGTCCATGATAATAACCCAATGATACTATGTCTGTTTTGGAATGGAAATCATTTGGAAAGATGGCTAACCTACCTCAGACATGACAGAAAGGGACCATCTCTGGTGTTTCACAGAGATGATGCGAAAATGCCTGCTAGAGCTCCACGGGTCCGTCAGCATGTATATGATATTTTAAGTGCACTAGTTTGCACTATTCATTACATGCACCAACTTAATGTTCTGCATAATGACTTGCATGTGCAAAACATTATGCTACACTTCTCAGAGTCATCCAAGGAGGTGTATCTAGGCATTTGTGATTGGCAAATGATGACCCCATAGTAGCACTAGAAAGCACTATCTCGCATTACTCAGTGATAGCCCCAACACTATGCGAAGCTCCATTGCTAGGTTTCATCACGTTGCTCCAGAGTGCCTAATTTGCACCAATCCCCCACCTTTCGATGTTGCACAGGATGTGTACGCCATGTCTCATCACATCCTGAAAATCTTGGACATTTGTGCACCATTGCCAAGTATGGGGCCCGCAGAAGCTCTAATTGGGTGTTCATGATGATTTGTGGTTCATGGAAAGTCAACCAAACTGAATAGATGTCCAAGTACTGCAGATTTTTATGGGATTTTTGATGTTGCTCCAAGATGTGGTATACATCTTAGTCTAAACCAAGGACTTAGACCATCCAATGATTGAGTCTTTCTTGGATGCCAGGATGTAACATGAGTGACTAATCATGGAACTTGTAACATTTTTAGTTTTATATATCATCCAAGTTTGGATCCACTCCATTGTTCAAACAGTTTGTATATTTACAGTGACATGATAAATGATGCGATAAATAATGTTTAAATATTATTTGTATAAGTAAATGATGTGATAAGAATGATGATCCAATTGTCACATATGATAAATGATGCAATAATTAATGTTTAAATATTATTTGTATGACTGAATGTTGCAATAAAAATGATGGTCCAATTTTAAAATATGATAAATGATGCGACAATAAATATTTAAATATTGTTTGTATAGGTTTAATATTATTTAATTATTTAATATTATTTAAATATTTAATATTATTTGTGGTTACAAATTAATTTTATCTTGTTGTCATTTTTTAGGATAAGTATGAGCATGGAGGGAGAGAACTTCGAGAACATTCTCCCACAAGATCTTCCCGAACCAGAGCAACCTCCAGTCCAAGAGGGCCCACAAGGTGCTTTTGTGCCTCAAGAGGTTGATTTAGCAGACCATCTAAATCATGCCAAGACTTAGGCTATCTTATAAGCGCAAAGAGAGATGCTGGGCAGAGAGGGACTAGGTATTTTTGTTGCTAGTCCAGTGGATGACGATACCATGCAAGGCAACCCGGTCTCTCTTTGACAAGTCACAAAGACTATGCCCATCAGAGTTCGTAAGACACATCTTGTTTCTTCATTCAAGAAGTGCTAGGAATAAATATGCACAGCCCAAGCTGTCAAACTTGTGGCACAAAACCCTAGCCCACATCCTTCAATGATTCATAGAGGTGGAAGGAAGCATCCCCAACAACCAACAAATACCCATGTATTTCATCCAACAGGTGTATGTCTACAACATCTTGCATCAACGCGTGGATTGGAATGACAAGCATCACTTGTCAAGAATAGGAAAGGGACATCTTGCAGAGCACATGCAAGAAAGGATAGAGAACAGAGAGCCCGTGTCTCAGAGACCTCGTGTGCTAACTCCCCAGGCACACAATGATCTTGTTGACTTGGCCACATCTGCCATACCTCTCCATCAACAAGGTGTTACTGCTGAGGAGTTATAAGATTGCGTTGCATCACAAGCCAAAGAGATCAAGGACCTACAAGCGCAAGTACAGACGTTGGAGTTTGAGCTTGCATGCTACAGATAGTCCTTTAGAGATTTGGATGTAGCTGAGGATACCGATATTTTTGATTTTGAGGACCTCACTAATATAGATTCGCAAGGTGCAAGACCAAGCACTCAAGGAATGGTACATGTGGATCCTACTGCATAATTATGTACATTGTAAACTTCATATATAACTTTATAATACTCTTCTTCTACAACGATGGTTCAAGTTATATAAGTGAGTTAAGTGGCCTAAGTGATTTAAGTGGTATAAGTGATCTAAGTAGACTAGATGATTTAAGTGGACTAAGTGATTTAAGTGAATTAAGTGGTATAAGTGATATAAGTGGACTAAGTGATTTAAGTGGTATAAGTGATCTAAGTGGACTAGGTCATTTAAGTGACTTAAGTGATTAAAGTGATCTAAGTGAACTAAGTGGTATAATTGATTTAAGTAATTTTCTATGGATTTAAGTGATCTAAGTGAATTAAGTGGTATAAGTGATTTAAGTGCACTAAGTGATTTAAGTGATTTAAGTGGACTAAGTTATTTAAGTGAACTAAGTGGTATAAGTCATTTACGTGGTTTTCAATGGATTAGGTGGACTTATAAAGTTAATGCAGAAATATTAAAATATATTGACATGAATTAGTACACATAATAGCTAGATCAACTCTTGAGACTTGAAAATATAAACTTCAATTGTGCATATTCGATTATTGTTTCCAACTTTCTGATGTTTCCTTCAATGTTGCCTTAAAAGTATTTGCAAGTCACAAGATTGTCTCTAACTATTAACAATCTCAATAATTACAACACAACATCGCTTGTAGACTGCAAGATTCTAGATTTCAATACAAAAGGAGACGAGATGGATACGAGCATATGTCCTCTCCCATCACTTGACATATTCTCCCATCCATCCCCTCGCATACAACATGATATCCAATATACTTAGAGCTTCATCCACCGCTTCTATCACCTATCATATTCTTCTATCACTCTATATTGCATTCAACACAGGTACAATATCGTATATCTCTTCGACTTTGCTATTGTCACTGAGTAGCTCAGGCTCATCTTCCTCTTCACTAAATGCACCCTCAGCAACTAATTCTGTAGTCAATCGTTGTCTAGCAATTCTCATTACAATGGCTTCGCTTGCTGCCCTAGCTGCAACATCAAATCCTTTCAACAATTGTAGATTTCCAAAGTAAAATACCAAATCTATAGCTCTTGATGGCTTTAAGCGATTGCAACTCTTAGGATGAATAAAATTGTATGCACGCCAATTTTTCTCACATGCACCAATGATGCAGCAATAGAGAGCACACAAGTTGCAACATGCTGTAACTCCAATGTCTCTCCACCATATTCCTTCCACCGAGTAGGTGCAATAGTTGTCTTAATAGCATCAAGATTCCAAGGATCTCCAAAAGAGCCTTTGCGATTCATATATCTCAGTCGTTGCGGGTAGGCCAGTTTTCATTGATCTCCAAGAAGTAACTTTTTACAAAGCTCTCGAAAGTTACTTATGACTTCAAGATTCTTTGATTGAGAATGCATTTGATATTGTGGATGTACTGCAAATGCAGCTCCATGCAAAGGGGTGTCCATTTGCTTCCATCTCTTATGGGCCAGATATACCACTTGTTGCTTCTCCCTAGGAGCAAAGTGCACAAATTCTTTAACTTGTCGTATTGCTTCTGACATCTTCCAATACACTTTACCCATAACAAAGGCATCAGCATCAACCATCCTTAATATTGCTACAAATGGTTCTACACCTTCTTTTATTCTTTTAACATTTTTCCAAAATAGAGATGATTGTACAAGATGTACACATTTAGAGCTTGGTATTGCATATTGCATCTATTTTTCTAGCCAATTCACCCATCATCTATCAGCAACAATCTCAACTAAAGCTTAACACAATTCCAACAATCTAGCAAGAACTAGAAAGAAAAGGCAAATCTAGTTTGACAAAATTGCCTGAGTTGCTTCACAGAGTGCTCTCTGAATACTGCATGCAAGTATTAATGACTCTTTATAAAACTCACTACGACATTAGCATCTTGCAGTACTGGTTGCACAAATGGCAATTGTCCAATATCCTTCAACAATAAGTTGAGAGTATGAGTGCTACATAGCACCCATGTCAGAGTGGGATACTTTTCCATGACCATCTGACCTGCGGTCTTGTAATTTGATGCATTATTTGTTACTAATGCAGTACCACTCTCACTGCCACCAACTTTATGAATTGCTCTTTCGTATATTTTTACAATATATGCCGAAGTTTTTTCTTTTAGAGACGTATCAATACTATCCAAAAGCATAGTTCCCTTGGGAATAATGCACAGTACATTTATCAAGTGTCTGGCTTGCTTGCTAGTCCATCCATCAAATGCAAGAGTGCACCCATATATAGTAATAAAGTCCAATATCTTTTTTTTCAAGCAATCCACCACAGTTTATTTGACTCTATCAAGATGATCGGTATGCATTTTATTATAATTTGGCAAAATAAACCGTGGTCTAGCACATGATTTCAAGGCATTATGAAATGTGTCATTTCTCATGACATTGAATGGTATACCATTTTTAACAAATGGTTCTATCCATCTTAAGTGCTCTTCATGCACTTGTTGTCGAAGAAATCCATCCTCCATAGAAGATTGTTCTCCCTTTTTTCTCTTCTTTACTTGACAAACATTAGTCGCATCAAAACTCACCTGCGACCCGCTTGCTAGCATATCTACATCACCTTCATGTATGGATACACTCCTCACATTTATTGGTGCTTCTCCTTTAACCATCTCATCAAGCTCAGTGCTCGCATCTTGTTGATTTGCACAATTTCTGATTAGGGTCTAATTAACCACTTTCTTCACTTTCTCTAAATACGATTTGCATAACGGAAGAACATCAGACAGGGAGTGCATGTGCAAGCTCCAACATCACTGCCTATTCCGAGAAAATGTTGCTTGATGCGAGTAGAACCACCTGTGAATTTGTGTCCACAATATTTACATTGCAAGAAAGAGACCGAGGCATGTACTTTTTGTATCTCCGTCATGTATGACCAAATCTTTGCGCGCACCATGCTATTGAAGTTGCCAAAAACAAAATGCAAAAAAAACTAATTTGAGTATACAATAGAAACATATTGCAATAAACATTTTATAAAAAACAACACATATCCTTTGAAAAACACGTTCAAGCATGCAATATATTAATTGTCATTCAATCACACTCTTTTGAAATAATTCACATTCTATTGAAAGAATATTGAATATTCATTCAAAAGAAAGTGTAAGAATGAGACAACTCTTCTAATTACTTTTAAAACTTTCAATTCGTACACTTTAAAACTCTTTGTATTCTTTCACATTCTATTGAAAGAATATTACATATTCATTCAAAGAAAGTGTGAGAATACAAACACAATAAAATCATATTTCTCATATGAGGTCTAGGGAACTCAACGAGAAGATCCTAAAACTCCCACATACAAAAATTCCCACAAGAGATCTAAGGAACTCAACAAGGAGATCTTAAAACTTCCACAAACTAATTTAATAATTTCATAGACACGAAAACAAGCCCATTTCTCATAAGAGATCTAAGGAACTCAACAAGGAGATCCTAAACTCCCACATACAAAAATCTATTCACATGAGATCTAAGAAACTCAACAAGGAGATCTTAGAACTCCCACAAACAAATTTCATAGACACAAAAACAAGCCCATTTATCATAAGAGATCTAAGGAACTCACCAAAGAGATCCTAGAACTCCCACATACAAAAATATATTCGCATGAGATCTAAGAAACCCAACAAGGAGATCTTAGAACTCCCACAAACAAATTTCATAAACACAAAAAGAACCCCATTTATCACAAGAGATCTAAGGAACTCACCAAAGAGATCCTAGAACTCCCACGTACAAAAATCTATTCACATGAGATCTAAGAAACTCAGCAAGGAGATCTTAGAACTCCCACAAACAAATTTCATAGACACAAAAACAAGCTCATTTATCACAAGAGATCTAAGGAACTCACTAAAGAGATCCTAGAACTCCCATGTACAAAAATCTATTCACATGAGATCTAAGAAACTCAACAAGGAGATCTTAGAACTCCCACAAACAAATTTCATAGACACAAAAACAAGCCCATTTATCATAAGAGATCAAAGGAACTCACCAAAGACATCCTAGAACTCCCACATACAAAAATCTATTCACATGAGATCTAAGAAACTCAACAAGGAGATCTTAGAACTCCCACAAGTAAATTTCATAGACACAAAAACAAGCCCATTTATCACAAGAGATCTAAGGAACTCACCAAAGAGATCCCAAGGAGATCTTAAAACTCCCACAAACAAATTTCATAGACACAAAAACAAGCCCATTTATCGCAAGAGATCTAAGGAACTCACCAAAGAGATCCTAGAATTCCCATGTATAAAAATCTATTCACATGACAGTTAAGAAACTCAACAAAGAGATATTAAAACTCCACAAACAAATTTCATAGACACAAAAACAAACATATTTCTCACAAGAGATCTAAGGAACTCCAAAGAGATCCTAGAATTCCCACGTACAAAAGTCTATTCACATGAAATCTAAGAAACTCAACAAGGAGATCTTAAAACTCCCACAAACAAATTTCATAGACACAAAAACAAACATATTTCTCACAAGAGATCTAAGGAACTCAACAAGTAGATCCTCAAACTCTCACAAAAAAATTTTATCACAAGAGATCTAAGGAACTCAACAAGGAGATTCTAGAACTCCCACAAACAAATTTCAAACACATGAATATCTAATTTTTTTTTATCACAAGAGATCGAAGAAACTCAATAAAGAGAACCTAGAACTTCCACAAACAAATTTCAAACACATAAATATCTAAAATATTTTTATGACAAGAGATCGAAGGTACTCAATAAAGGGAACCTAGAACTCCAACAAAGAAAAGAAAAGACCAAAACCAAAATCCAAACAAGAGATCTCAGGAACTCAAAATGAGATCCTAAAGCTCCCTAACAAAAATCTATCTTATTTTAAACCTTCTAGATTGCTTTCACAACCTTGAGGACCGTTCTCCTTCTTTTCCTTTTTAGATCTCTTATGCTCGACTGAAGAATCAAGCGTGAGATAAGGAAAATTGGCAAACAATGAGATTATATGCAAAATCGAAGGAACGTATTCGTCCTAATATAAGATTATTTGTACGAATACTTTATTTGTATGAATAAAAGTTATTCGTACGAATATGTGGTGATGACATATGTGGTGATGACATGGTGATTTATAGAAAAAACATGACGTGTCACCGTTTTTTTAATGATTTTTTCTTCCATTCGCATCATTCGAGCGATTTTCTCAATTTTTTCGAATCATGAATTCGAATTCTTCTACTTAGCTTTTGATACAATGTCAGATGTGTTTGACTTCCTCATCCATCCTCTCAAGAATTTGTTTTAATTTTTCAACTTTGCTCTCAGAATCAGAGAAATTAACTGGTGAATGACAATTTTATCCGTATATAGCTTCAAAGGGAGTCATTTGAATTGAGCTATGCCATGAACTATTATAAGCAAACTCACCCAAATATAAGAATTCAATCCAATTAGTTTGTTTCTCATAACATACATTCTAAGAATGTCTTCCATAAAATGATTTACTATTTGAGTTTCCCCATTTGTTTCGGCTGAAATGCTGTGCTTGTTTTAAGTTCAGTTCTTATGGATTTAAATGTAGTAGCATGCTACAAATAAGATGTGAACTTTGCATCCCTATTAGAAACAATACTCTTAGGCATACCATGCAAGCGAAAGATTTCTCTTACAAATAATTTGGCTAGCTCGAGCACCATCAGTCTTTTTCATTGGAAAGAAATGGGCCATTTTGGTCAAACAATCAACAACAACAAGAATAGCATCATAACGCCCTCTAGTAATAGGCAATTTAGTGATGAAGTCCATTGAAATAAATTCCCACTTTTGAAGAGAAATGTCTAGGGGTTCCATTAGACCTGGTATTCTATGTTGTTCAATTTTGACTCATTAACAATGTAAACATTCCCTAACATACCAATAGACATCATTCTTCAAATTAGGCCAAAAGAAAATCTTTCTAACCTTGCTATATGATTTGTTATATCATGCATGTCCAAAAAACGGTGCATCATGACATTCATGCAAAAGTTTAGCTTTAAAAGAAGATTGTTTAGGCACACAAAGTCTATCATTACAATGCGAATTCCCATTTACTAAGTGAAATCTTCCCTTCACTCTCTCAGAATGATTCTTGGAAAGCTTATCAAGGATAGAAACATAAAAGGGATCTTGTTTAATTTTAGCCTTAATGTTTTCCATTAAATCAGAACAAACAATGGTTAGGGCATTCACAAGAGGACGTCTACTCAAAGCATAAGCCACCTTATTCTCTTTGCCCTCAATGTATTTAATCTCAAAATCATATTCGAAAAGAAGATCCATCCATGACCCCTATCTAGTATTCAACAAAGGTTGAATAAGAATATATTTCAAACTTTAATGATCCATTCAAATTTCAAACTTCACACCAAGTAGAAAATGTCTCGAATGTTTCAATGCATGAACAACAACAAGCAATTCATGATCATGAGGGGGGTATTTCCCTTCATGTTTTCTAAGTTTTCTAGAGTCATATTCCACTACTCTACCATCTTGAGAAAGAAAACATCCAATTTGTGTCATACTCGCATCACAAGTCACAATAAAAGGTTTACCAGCTTAGGTATCTTCAAGATGCAATTTTCTGCCACTTTGCTTTTAATGTATCAAAAGCTTCTTGAAATTTCTCATTCCATACAAATTTGTTTTCTTGATTTATCATGTCTGTTAAATGGGATGTTATTTTAGAAAAATCCTTTATATGTTTTCTTTCATACTGTGCCAAACTAATAAAACTCCTCACATCTCTCACTATTTTAAGCCTTGGCTATGATTCTTGAATCACTTTTGCTTTGTTAGGATCTATATGGATGCCTTCTTTCAAAAAAACTCGTCCCAAATAAACAATTTTATCTTTAGCAAAGAAGCATTTACTCCTTTTTCCATATAATTTATGTTCCCTTAATTTTTCAAGTGTTTTCCCAAGATTCATCTCATGTTCTTTCCCGTTCTTTGAATATACCAAAATATCATCGTGGAAAACCAAAAGAAAATCATCTAGAAATTCACAAAACACTGCATCATTCATCAAACACATAAAAGTTGCACGTGCATTGGTGAATACAAAAGTAAGAACTATGAATTCATAATGACCATATCAAGTTCTAAAAGTAGTCTTTGGGATTTCCTCTTTCTTAATACATATTTGATGATATCCCAATATTAAATCAATCTTGAAGAAGATTTTGCTTCCACTCAATTGGGACAACAACTCATCTATGTGAGGTAGAGGATATTTATTCTTGATGGTCTACCTATTTAATCCTCTGTAGTCAATGCATAACCTATATGTTCCATCCTTTTTCTTTTGAAATAAAACTGGATCACCCCAAGGAGAAACACTAGGATGAATAAACCCTTTTTTTGTAAATCCTCTAATTGAAATTTCAATTTTTTCAATTCATCCACATTGAATCTATAAGGGGCCCTCAATAAGGTCGAGTTCTTGGTTCTAGTTCTATACCATGGTCAAGATGTCGAGGTGGTGCCATCCCTAGTAGATCATCAGGAAAGACATCAGAAAACTCATCAAGGAGTTTTCGAACATATTCAAGCTATTTTTCCTTTTGACTCTCTCCCTCAATCTTATGGGTTTCCTCCTCAATCTTTCAACAAATACCAAGAATGTATCACAACTTTGTCTCATTCCTATTAATAATTTCATGGCTGAAATAAGAAAAGCTTGATAATCCCTTTCCTCTCCTTGAATAACTTGATTTCTACCATCTACTCCAGAAAAGCTGATGGTTCTCTTTCCACAGTCAATTAAGAGTTTGTTTTCAGATAGCCAGTCCATTCCAATTATGGCATAACACTTCCCCATGTCTATGGCATAAAAATCCCCCTTACACTTTCTATGTGCTAAGGTTAATTGTAAATTTTAAATAAGACCTTGGGTATAGTGTATTTTCCCATTAGCTAATTGGGCAAGTTTTCTTATCTTATTCCCAACTAAGTGTTGTGTTTGTATGAGTTTAGGAGAGAGAAAACAATTTGAGCTACCTAAATCAATTAGGAAATTTATGTCGTGAGCACCAATCCTCCCTTTTACTCTAATGATAATGGCATGTGTATGATATGCAGAAGAAACCATGCATTCCATTGTAGGTTCAAATGACTTACCTTCTTCCTCAGCTTCGTCGATGGTTGGATTCATCTCACCCATCCTAGCCGCCCATGTTGGATCCTTTGACAAATTTGAATTTGTCTTTGTTTGGACATTCAAATGTTCGATGTCTTTGTTCTCCACACCTTTATCAACTTTCTGGTTCTAGGAGATGGTTGTCGACCTTTCTAGTTCCCAACAACTTTATCAGCTTGATCTTTGCTCTGGATGCCCTCCTGACTATAAGGAACAAATCTTCTTTGATTTCTAAGATTTCTACCATCCTGTTGTTCCCTCCATCCTTGAAATTTATTTGCACTAGAAAACTCTGATCTTTGTTGGGAAATATTTCAACTCTGAACTCTTGGAAAAGGATGACCTGTTGGAATTATCTTTGTCTTTGTCGCTTTCCATTCATTGTATGCTTCTAATTTTGTGAAAATTTCTTCCTTGGCCATAGGCCCACAACATCCAAGAAGTCCTTAGATCCAATACCTTTCATCATGTATAAAAGATCCTCCTTAAGACCTATAAACTTATGTGTAAGAGAGTCACTTACCACTTCAAGTGCATATTTATGCAGTTGGAATAACTTTTCCTTGTACTCATCTACAGAGAGATCGTGCTTTCCCTCTTGAACTGCTTAAAGTTATAAAATTCCATTTTTTTTTCCATGTAATAGTGAGGGGAACAATACCTCTTTTCAGTTGCGGCTTGAAATTTTGCCCAAGTGATAGGTTCACTTGGTTTTTCTCTAACCTATAGATGAGACTTCCACCATAACTTTGCGACTCTGCAGAGTTGAAGAGATGCAATCTTTGCCTTTCCAACCTCATCAAATTCTCGTAGGGCAAAGAAATCTTCAAGTTCTTTGAGGCAAGCTTCAAGATCTTCTCCATTCTTCTTTTCGCCATCAAATTCTGAAAGTTTTGCCTTCTTGAAGCCTTGCCTAAGAGTTGATTCAGCAACATCCTCTTCAATTCTTGTTCTCTTGCAAGGTCTTGGATTTGCAAAATCATCATCAACATCATCTTCCTCTGTTCTTGTCCTCTTCTATGGTCTTGGTCCTGTAGCATCATCATCTTGAGGTATTTCTACATAAATACCATTGTTGAGATCTCCATTTGTCTCATTCTTTCAAAAGTATCAACCACATCCTTGCCTTTTATCCATTTTAGCTCTTTAGTAAGTGTCTAAATCAAAAGATCTTGTTTGGATATCCTCTGTTGAACCTCATCATGGTTAGCCCCATCTCTGTCACTCACAATCAAGAGTTCAACCTGCTTTGATACCACTTGAGACACTCCAAACCTTGAAATCAAGATTGATTCTATAGAGAGAAGGAGAAAATTGAAATACAATAGAAGGAGACTTTTTGTTGAATCTAAATAATTTACAATCAATCCTGGAGTCACCATACTCCATGTATGGAACTCGAACCACTTGACCACCCTCGAGCTATTCTCACTCTCACTCTCACTCACAAGTTAAGTTGCTTCAATGAATCTCACTCTCACTCAAGATGATACAATCATAAATGGAAGAAGAATCTCACTTGCACTCACACTCTCACTCTCAATCTTGGAGCTTCTAAAATATGTTGCCTTGCTACCTCTACGTATTCTGAGTTTTTGACTTAATAGATTGTCGAATTTGTTCTTGACCTCTGCTGTAAAGTTGTAGATCGCAATCTCAGTTTTCCCAAAAAAAAAACTATCTCCTCAATCTGAGTTCAGAATCAAAAGTTATGGTTGAAATAGTAACTATTGTTTTTATCCAAGAAAGGTGCGACCTACTTTTCCCCACTTTTAGTTGGCTTTTCCACTTTATCCTACTTTTCTTGCCCTCCAATTTGCTCCGTTCCTAGACCATTCTAGCAATAACCTTAGTTCTTTTTAAATCAATCACTCCTTTCCAAGTTGTCCTTTAGAATCCACAAAGCTGGACCCTCCTTTAAACCTGCAAACTCTTGATACAACTCCCATGCATACATATTTATTTATTTATTTATTTATTGGATTTGTTAAATCTCAAATCACTTATTAGTATTTTCAAATCTCAAAATTGACATGAAAATAAATTTCACAAATAGCTACCGCTAATAAAACTAAAAAGAATTTATGTACAAAATATGGAGCATCACACAAGAATGATAAGATGACATGTAAATTTACATTTAATATATATGAACAATGCTTTCATTGATTTCAGTAATTACATTTAAAAATTAGATAAGATGCATTGCAAATTTTCATTTAATATGAACTATGCTTTCATTAATTTCTTTAATTACATTTAAAAGTTAGATAATTTGACATGCAAATTCAAATTTCATAAAATTTACATGCAAATTTACATATACGAAAACGACATCATACATGCATCACAACTCTTGTGATGCTTCGATTGGAGGCTGCAATGCTCTTAGTGTACACTGAGTCTCTACTTCTTGTGCAAGATGTAGTGCTTTTGGAGAAGATGCAGACTCATCTTTCTTCGCAAGCTCTGATGCTACTTCAATTGCATTTTTTTTTCCAATGGTAGCAATTAGGTCTTGAATGATTTCAACCCTAAACAATTGTAGATTGTCCTCTGAATATTTGAGCTCCAAAGGTTCTTTTGATGACACCTGTGGCTTTAGTGAGAAAATTTAATTGAACATCAACATGCAATTATAGGCAATTCTCCACCCATAGCTATGCCCATCCTCTTGCTCCATTACTAAATGCCTTTGGAAATCTAGCGAGTCTTTGTATTGCCCCATTTCTATGATAGCAAATTTCAACTTTTTGATCGACCTACCATCATGGTGAAGAGATGATTGTGGAACTTGGAGCTCGGGGGGGTCACTATGTATAAACCCTCTATACCACGTGCGTGCAAGGCATATTTCTAAAATCCCTTATCTGTAAATTTTTCATAAATAAAATGCACCCCTTTTCTATACAAATCTGTAAATTTTTTCCAAAACTATTTAAAATAGTCCCTTACGTAATTTATTTTTGTAAATTTTAGAAATAAAAAATATCCTTCTATTGAACTCACGTGATAGAGTGCATAAGCTCCTCCTCTTTTTCCGCATAAGCTCCTCTTTCTCTTTTTATGCATAAGCTCCTTCTCTCTTTCCGCATGAGCATAAGCATGAGCTTATTCTTATGCTTATGCTTAAGCATAAGCATAAGCATAAGCTCATGCTTATGCTCATGCATGAGCATGAGCTTATGCTTAAGTTTTCGCATAAGCTTATGCTTATGCATGAGCTTATGCGGAAATAGAGAATGAGAGAAGCTTATGCTTCTCTCATTCTCTATTTCCACATAAGCTCCTTCTCTTTTTCCGCATAAGCTCCTCTTTCTCTTTTTATGCATAAGCTCCTTCTCTCTTTCCGCATGAGCTTATGCTTATGCTTATGCTTATGCATAAGCATAAGCATGAGCTCATGCTTATGCTCATGCATGAGCATGAGCTTATGCTTAAGTTTCCGCATAAGCTTATGCTTATGCATGACCTTATGCAGAAATAGAGAATGAGAGAAGCTTATGCTTCTCTCATTCTCTATTTCCGCATAAGCTCCTCCTCTTTTTTCGCATAAGCTCCTCTTTCTCTTTTTATGCATAAGCTCCTTCTCTCTTTCCGCATGAGCATAAGCATGAGCTTATGCTTATGCTGATGCTTAAGCATCAGCATAAGCATAAGCTCATGCTTATGCTCATGCATGAGCATGAGCTTATGCTTAAGTTTCCGCATAAGCTCATGCTTATGCGTGAGCTTATGCGGAAATAGAGAAGGAGAGAAGCATATGAGCATAAGCTCATGCTCACTCATGAGCATAAGCATAAGCTCATGCGGAAAAAGAGAAGGAGCTTATGCGGAAAAGTAAGAATGAGTTTCCGCATAAGCTTCTCTCCTTCTCTTTTTCCGCATAAGCTCCTCTCTCTCTTTTTCCGCATAAGCTCCTTCTCTTTTTCCGCATGAGCATAAGCATAAGCTATGCTTATGCTCATGCGGAAAAAGAGAAGGAGCTTATGCGGAAAAAGAGAGAGAGGAGCTTATGCGGAAAAAGAGAAGGAGAGAAGCTTATGCGGAAACTCATTCTTACTTTTCCGCATAAGCTCCTTCTCTTTTTCCGCATGAGCTTATGCTTATGCTCATGAGTGAGCATGAGCTTACGCTCATGTTTCCGCATAAGCTCATGCTTATGCGTGAGCTTATGCAGAAATAGAGAAGGAGAGAAGCATAAGCTTCTCTCATTCTCTATTTCCGCATAAGCTCACGCATAAGCATGAGCTTATGCGGAAACTTAAGCATAAGCTCATGCTCATGCATGAGCATAAGCATGAGCTTATGCTTATGCTGATGCTTATGCGTGAGCTTATGCGGAAATAGAGAATGAGAGAAGCTTATGCTTCTCTCCTTCTCTATTTCCGCATAAGCTCCTTCTCTTTTTCCGCATAAGCTCCTTCTTATGCATAAGCTCCTTCTCTATTTCCGCATAAGCTCCTTCTCTTTTTCCACATAAGCATCCGCATAAGCTCATGCTAATGCTCATACATGAGCATGAGCTTATGCAGAAATAGAGAATGAGAGAAGCTTATGCGGAAACTCATTCTCTATTTCTGCATAAGCTCCTTCTCTTTTTCCGCATGAGCTTATGCTTATGCTCATGAGTGAGCATGAGCTTATGCTCATGTTTCCGCATAAGCTCATGCTTATGTGTGAGCTTATGCGGAAATAGAGAATGAGAGAAGCATAAGCTCATTCTCTATTTCCGCATAAGCTCCTTCTCTATTTCCGATGCCTATGCTTTCCACATAAGCATAAGCATAAGCTCATGCTTATGCTCATGCATGAGCATGAGCTTATGCTCAAGTTTCCGCATAAGCTCATGCTTATGCATGAGCTTATGCGGAAATGGAGAATGAGAGAAGCTTATGCGGAAACTCATTCTCTATTTCCGCATAAGCTCCTTCTCTATTTCTGATGCCTATGCTTAAGCATAAGCATAGGCATAAGCTCATGCTTATGCTCATGCATGAGCATGAGCTTATGCTTAAGTTTCTGCATAAGCTCATGCTTATGTGTGAGCTTATGCGGAAATAGAGAATGAGAGAAGCATAAGCTCATTCTCTATTTCCGCATAAGCTCATTCTCTATTTCCCACTCTATTTCCCCCTTCTCTCATTTCCCCCTTCTCTCCTTCTCTATTTTCCCTCATCTCTTTCCCCTTCTCTATTTCCTCCTTCTCTCATTCTCTATTTCCTCATTCTCATTCTTTTCTTTCCTTTCCATCTTCTTTCCCTCTTTCCTTTCCCTCTTCTTTCCCTCTTTCCTTTCCCTCTTCTTTCCTTTCCTTCTTCTTTATTCTTGCCTATGCCTATGCCTATGAGAATGCTTATGTTTGTTTTTTGTTTTCTGTTTTCGTGTTTGTGTCTATGTTAGACATGGGATCACGTCGCTCATCCGATGAGTACGGACATCCTCGCAGGAGGAGAGCTCACGATCTATATGCTCCAGAGGACTTTGATTCCTCTCAGGCGACTACCCCGAGGACTACCGACTCCTCTCGGTCCTAGCACTGTGACTACCCCTGGTCTGACCCCTCTTCCACGTAGCACTGCGTCTACCCCTCGGGGAACTCCTTTGCTAGCCACGCATGGCTTTGTCGGGACTCCCGACGAGTTTGTAGCGCAGATGAGCGATGAGGAGGCAGCGAGATTCTTCTCTCTGCTCTCTCAGAGGACCTCCGCAATTCCTTCCCCTACACCGACGGGTGGACGTACTGCCCAGCCATCCCCTCACGCCCCTTCGACCGCGGGATCATCACCTGCGCATGCCTCCCGTAAGGGAAGGAAGAGTAGGACAGGCGGCTGATGTTGTGCTGACTTAGGAGATGTAGACGAGTCAACACACTCACGCTCCTTTAGATCTCCACTTGGTCCGGAGACACAGTATTAGCCAGGTCCCTTTCCCTCTCCTACTCCCACTGCTACTCCTCGATCCGGAAGCGGTTGCGCAGCTTCCACTCCTTCAGACTCTGCTACCGTCAGTCCCCCTTACTCATCAGGGGATCTCTCCTATCAAATCACATCTGCCGGAGAGATAATAGAAGACAAAAAAGGCAAAGCAGTGATGGCCGCCATGAGGAGGTTGATGAGTCATCACTTCAAGAGCGGCATAAATACCGATTGGCGGTATCAAGATGCCCAAAAGAAGCAGGCGGTGATCGATGAGTTAAAACAAAGATACCCTAATCCGCCAAATGTGGAGTTTAATGACAATTATATGCTCGAGCGCATGGGTTTGGTCCTAAAGCATCGTAGATCAACCTTGCGTACTTCCATTACAAAGGGGTTGGCTAAACCCAGCTGGGCAGACAAAGCTAATTGAAAGTACTTCAAGAAGCAACATAGGGACCATCCCGAAATGTTCGAGGGTCAGAGGAGGGCTACGAAGAGATGGCTGGACGTCGTAGGTACTTCGCAATTTGGTGCAGGCGGACGGTATGCGTTCGAGGCAACCGTGGTAAGTCTACTTCTTCCCATTTAATGTATTGTTCTATTTGTTTTACTTACATATTACATGCACTTTAGCTAACTCTAACTCTCGTAAATTGGATCCACAGCAAGCTGCGATGGGTCGTCTTCCTACGGATGCAGAGACGCGGCGCGCATTTCGGATAGGAACAAAGCCGTGGTTCATTGAGCAACTACTTGTAATCTCACTTTTTAATTTAAGCTCCAATCTAATTTTTGATTTATATGGTTCACTCTTAGGTTCAAAGCTCAAGCGTCCCATCATCGGAGGCGAGCGATCAACAGGGGCAAGGATCGGATGCAGGTGCCGAGGACGAGGGAGAAGATGCAGGTGTCGAGGACCAAGGAACAGGCCAACAAGACAAAGATGATTCGGATTCGGATGAGTAGTAGTAGTAGCATTTTGTATATCCGCTCGTTTGAGCAATTTTGTATCGCCCTTTCACAGGGTAATTTTGTTACAAACACTATTGTATATGTATATGCATTTTTTCCTCACCGTTTCACAAGAACAATTTTGTATCACCCTGCAAGCAAGGGAAATTTTGTTATAAAAAACTTTCTTTTGTAATTACAAAAAAAAAAAAGGATTAGTGGGGCTAAACAGGGCCAAAAGGAAGCCCTGTTTAGCCCCACTAACCCTTTTTTTTTACTTCTGTTAATCGTCGCTATATAGCGACGTTTACCAGTGTCGCTATATAGCGACGATTAACAGTGTCGCTATATAGCGACATTTATCATCGTCGCTATATAGTGACGATTAACAGTGTCGCTATATAGCGACGGTTTATAGCTATGCTCCTTTTTCGATGCTTTTAGCGACTTTTATAGCGACCTTTGCGCCCCGTCAAAGAAAAAAAATTTTAATGTAAAAAGCATCGGTATTTCCATCGGAAAATGGCCTATGCCTTGTAGTGCGTAAGTTTTTTATTTAGTTCATGAAACGCGTTTGTGCGCGCGTCTATGGGTGCTTTGTCTTGTTGTGATAGCTAGATCAACCCTTGAGACTTGAAAATATAAACTTCGATTGTGCATATTCGATTATTCTTTCCAACTTTCTAATGTTCCCTTCGATGTTCCCTTGAAAGTATTTGCAAATCACAAGATTGTCTCTAACTATTATGTATACCAAAATCATCCACAATCTCAATAATTACAACACAATATAGCTTGTAGACCATAAGGTTCTAGATTTCAATACAAAAGGAGACAAGATGGATACGAGCATATGTGCTCTCCCATCGCTTGACATGTTCTCCCATCCATCCCCTCACATCCAACATTATATCTGATATAATTAGAGCTTCATCCACCGCTTCTATCACCTATCATATTCTTCTATCACTCTATATTGCATTCAACATAGGTACAATATCGTATATCTCTTCGACTTTGCTATTGTCACTAAGTAGCTCAAGCTCATCTTCCTCTTTACTGAATGCACCCTCAGCAACTAATTCTGTGGTCAATCGTTGTCTAGCAATTCTCATTACAACGGCTTCGCTTGCTGCCCTAGCCGCAACATCAAATCCTTTCAACAATCCTAGATTTCCAAAGCAAAATACCAAATCTGCAGCTCTTGACGGCTTTAAGCAATTACGTCTCTTAGGATGAATCAAATCGTATTCTCTCCAATTTCGCTCACATGCACCCGATGATGCAGCAATAGAGAGCACACGAGTTGCAACATGCTATAACTCCAATGTCTCTCCACCATATTCCTTCGACCAAGTAGGTGCAATAGTCATCCTAGAACTCCCACGTACAAAAATCTATTCACATGAGATCTAAGAAACTCAGCAAGGAGATCTTAGAACTCCCACAAAAAAATTTCATAGACACAAAAACAAGCTCATTTATCACAACAAATCTAAGTAACTTACCAAAGAGATCCTAGACCTCCCTCCCATGTACAAAAATCTATTCACATGAGATCTAAGAAACTCAACAAGGAGATCTTAGAACTCCCACAAACAAATTTCATAGACACAAAAACAAGCCCATTTATCATAAGAGATCAAAGGAACTCACCAAAGACATCCTAGAACTCCCACATATAAAATCCTATTCACATGAGATCTAAGAAATTCAACAAGGAGATCTTAGAACTCCCACAAACAAATTTCATAGACACAAAAACAAGCCCATTTATCACAAGAGATCTAAGGAACTCACAAAAGAGATCCCAAGGAGATCTTAAAACTCCCACAAACAAATTTCATAGACACAAAAACAAGCCCACTTATCACAAGAGATCTAAGGAACTCACCAAAGAGGTCCTAGAATTCCCATGTACAAAAATCTATTCACATGAGAGTTAAGAAACTCAACAAGGAGATCTTAAAACTCCACAAACAAATTTCATACACACAAAAACAAACATATTTCTCACAAGAGATATAAGGAACTCTAAAGAGATCCTAGGATTCCCACGTACAAAAGTCTATTCACATGAGATCTAAGAAACTCAACAAGGAGATCTTAAAATTCCCACAAACAAATTTCATTGACACAAAAACAAACATATTTCTCACAAGAGATCTAAGGAACTCAACAAGGAGAGCCTCAAACTCTCACAAAAAAATTTTATCACAAAAGATCTAAGGAACTCAACAAGGAGATTCTAGAACTCCCATATCTAAAATTTTTTTTATCACAAGAGATCAAAGGAACTCAATACAGAGAACCTAGAACTTCCACAAACAAATTTCAAACACATAAATATCTAAAATATTTTTATGACAAGAGATCGAAGGTACTCAATAAAGAGAACCTAGAACTCCAACAAAGAAAAGAAAAGACCAAAACCAAAATCCAAACAAGAGATCTCAGGAACTCAAAATGAGATCCTAAAGCTCCCTAACAAAAATCTATCTTATTTCAAACCTTCTAGATTGCTTTCACAAACTTGAGGACCGTTCTCGAATCTCGCTGCCTCCTTATCGGTCATCTATGGTACAAACTCATCGGGACTCTCGACAAAGCCATGGGATGCTAGCAAAGGAGTTCCCTGAGGGGTAGTCAGAATGCTACATCCGAGAGGAGTCGGTAGTTGCAATGCTACATTTGAGAGGAGTCGTCGTAGGGGTAGGCCCCTGAGGTGTCACCTGAGCAAAATCAAAGTCCTCTAGAGAATAGAGATCGTGATGTCTCCTCCTGCGAGGCTGTCCATGCTCATTGAACGTGCGACATGATCCCATGTCTAATGTAGACACAAACTGTAGACACAAACACGAAAACAAAAAACAAACATAAGCATAGGCATAGGCATAGGCATATGCTTATGAAAAGAAGACAAAAATAGAGGAAGAGAGAAGAGAAAGAAGAGAGAAAGAGAAGGAGAAGGAGAAAAGAAAGAAGAGAGAAGGAGAAGGAGAAGAGAAAGAAGAGAGGAAAAAAGAAGAGAAAGAAGAGAGAAGGACAAGGACAAGGACAAGGAGAAGGAGAAGGACATGCATAGGCATATGCTTATGAAAAGAAGAGAAAAATAAGAGAAAGAAAGGAGAAGGATATGCATAGGCATAGGCATATGCTTATGAAAAGAAGAGAAAGAGTGAGAAAAAAAGAAGAGAAGGGAAGGAGAAGGAGAAAGAGAAGGAGAGACGAAAAGAGAAGGAGACATATGCTCATGCATACGCATAAGCATAAGAGAAAGAAGAGGGAAAAAGAGCATAAGCATAAGAGAAAGAAGAGAGAAAGGATATGCTTATTCTTATGCATGAGCATATGAGCATAAAAGAAAAAGAGAGAGAGATTAAGCATAGGCAAATACATATGCTTATGAAAAGAGATCGAAAGAGGGGAAAGAGGGGGAGAAAGAGACAGGAAAAGAGGAAAATGAGACATGCTCTTGCATAAGCATAAGCATAAGCATAAGAGAAAGAAGAGGGGAAAAGAGCATAAGCATAAGAGAAAGAAGAGAGAAAGGATATGCTTATTCTTATGTATGAGCATATGAGCATAAAAGAAAAAGAGAGAAAGATTAAGCATAGGAAAATACATATGCTTATGAAAAGAGATCGAAAGAGAAACAAGAGACAAAGGATATGCTTATTCTTATGCATGAGCATATGAGCATAAAAGAAAAAGAGAGAAAGATTAAGCATAGGAAAATACATATGCTTATGAAAAGAGATCGAAAGAGGGGGAAGAGGGGGAGAAAGAGAGAGGAAAAGAGGAAAATGAGACATGCTCATGCATAAGCATAAGCATAAGGGAAGGAAGCGGGAAAAAGAGCATTTAAGCATAAGAGAAAAGGGAGGAAAGGATATGCTTATTCTTATGCATGAGCATATGAGCATGAAAGAAAAAGAGAGAAAGCTTAAGCATAGGCACATACATATGCTTATGAAAAGACATTGAGAGAGGGGAAAGACAGAGGAAAAGAGATTGAAAGAGGGAAAAAAGAAGAGGGAAAAAGATCATAAACATAACAGAAGGAAGAGGGGGGTAGGCCATTGAAAGAGTGAAAAAAGAAGAGAAGGAAAGGAGGAAGAGGGGAAAAAGAGATTGAAAGAGGGGATAAAGAAGAGGGAAAAGGAAGAGAAGGAAGAGAGCAAAAGAAGAGGGAATAGGGAAAGAGAGGGGAAAAAGAGAGGAAAAGAAGAGGAAATAGGGGAAGAGAGGGGAAGAGAGGGTCCATATACCCATCACTACAGCTAGCACTTAAGGCGCTAGCTGTAGGCCAATGCAAGTAACAAAAACAACAAAAGAAAAAAAGAGGAAGCACTTTCTTAGTCCCGCTCGGTGTTTTGTGGAGTGGCCCTACAAAAGAGAGGAAACATACCATCTTTCAAATAACTAGTTAGAGAAAGAAGGAGTTTAAAGAAGCAACTTCTCAAAGGGATTGGGTTGACGAGACAAGCATAAGCCTACAAACAAGGAGAAAGCATAAGCTTACAAATAAGGAGAAAGAGGAGGAAGAGATACCAAAAAGACTAGAAGAGTTGAGTCTACTTTCTTTCACAAAATCTCGTTTTTTTTCTCTAACCCTTGAAAATCAAGCATGAAAACTATCACATAGCCTTAGCAATACAAGGAGAAACATGCTTCAACACTCACAAAATGAAATCTCACAAAAAATGAACCTACATTGCTTAAAGAGACTCACCTTCTTAAAAAACTTCTTTTCACACAAACAAAGAGGGAGAAGGGTGGAGAGGGAGCACAAGCATTAGGAGAGGGGTTGAGTAGTGGTGACGAGTGGAGAATAGAGAGGAGGGAAGCGAGGTCATCGGATATAAGGTGGGAGGAGAGATTTCTTTTCTCACAATAGAGATGCTAAAGAAAGCGCTGCGCCACAGGGTTTCGGGTTTAAGCCCATAGCATCGCTATATAGTGACACTGGTCAGTCACTATATTGTGACACTTGTCAGTTGCTATATAGCAATGCTTATATTTAAAAGCATTGCTATATAGTGACGGAACAGAGCAAAAGGTCGCTATATAGTGACATTTCAGGGCACTTATTGTTAAAAGCTACAAAAGAAGCTCATAGGTGGCTATTTTATTACTGTTAATAGATTTCCTTGCAACTTATGTTGTGATTTTAGAAGTGTGCAGATGGAAGGGACGAGTGGAAGCTTGTCAGATGATGCGCCAATGCCCGGGAGCATAGAGTGGCTTACAGAGAGGTTGTATTGTCATTGCACTCATTACAAGCGAGAAGTATGACATCAACGTCGTATTATCATGCGCCACTTGCGAATGTATGGGGATAAGCCATAACCAGTACCCACCGTTGGTGTTACACATGTTGATGGATTATCGATAAGTCAAAGCTATTTGAGTTCATGGTTAATATTGGATACCACTATGATACGAAACCTTGAGACAAGATCTTATATTTACACGAAATCTTAAAACAAGATGAGGAGGCTGACGAGGGTACGCATATACCTTCACACTTTGAGCAAGACTATAGCCTCCCGGATGATGAGGAGGGTATAGTCGAGATGATGGATTCTATTTTTAGGGGCACTACATCCCATGTACACGTGATGTCAGAGTTTGAGGTCAAAATGCAAGAGTTGCAATCAACACATTTGTATGAGGATGCTAGGATGTCTAAACTACATGTTTGTCTCTCAATCTTGAATCTGCAAGAAAAGTATGGGTGGTCGGATACAAGTGTCTCGGCCTTAATGAGGTTAGCTCCTGCATTAATTTGACTCATTATTTGGATATTGTTTGTTTTGAGAATCATCATGTATGCTTGAGAATCATCATTATTCGAAGCCTTTGTATTCTCACTTTTTCTCTCTTTTATCCCCACTTTTTCTCTTTTCACTTTCTCTCTTTTTCTCTCTTATTTTCTCTCTTTTTCTCTCTTATCTCCTCTCTTTTCCCTTTTTCTTCTCTCTTTTTCTCTCTTATCTCCTCTCTTATCTCTTTTTTCTCCTCTCTTTTCCTCTCTTATCTCCTCTGGTTTAAGCCTATAGCGTCGCTATATAGTGACACTGGTCAGTTGCTATATTGCAACGCTTGTCAGTCGCTATATAGCGACGCTTATATTTAAAAGCATTGCTACATAGTGACGAAACAAAGCAAAAGGTCGCTATATGGCGACATTTCACGGCACTTATTGTTAAAAGCTAAAAAAGAAGCTCATAGGTGGCTATTTTATTACTGTTAATAGATTTCCTTGCAACTTATCTTGTGATTTTAGAAGTGTGCAGATGGAAGGGCCCAGTGAAAGCTCGTCAGATGATGCGCCAATGCCTGGGAGCACAAAGTGGCTTACAGAGAGGTTGTATTGTCATTGCACTCATTGCAAGCGAGAAATACGACATCAACGTCGTATTATCATGCAC